>NW_005357414.1:2967864-2976689 GCF_000412655.1 Myotis brandtii | reverse complement strand
TGGATGGAATTGGAGAGCATTATGCTAAGTGAAATAAGTCAGAGAAAGATAAATATCACATGATCTTACTCATTTGTGGATTATAATGAACAACATAAACTGATGAACAAAAACAGATCCAGAGACAGAGAAGCATTGATCAGACCATCAAACCTCAGAGGGAAGGGGAGGGTGGGGTAAGGGGGAGATATCAACCAAAGGACTTGTATGCATGCATATAAGCTTAACCAATGGACACAGACACCAAGGGGGTGAGGGCATGATTGGGGGGGTCGGGGGTCAATGGGCGGATAAGGTCACATGTAATACCTTAATCAATAAAATAAAATTAAAAACTTCTTCGAAATGAACACACAACTACCAAAAACCAATGGGAGACAGTAAAAGCAGTCCTGAAAGGAAAGTTCATAGCCTTACAAGGCCTACTTAAGAAACAATAAAAGGCACTAACAAACTCTCTAACACTATAACTAAATGAATTAGAAAGAATAGCAAGAAAAGCCCAGAGGAAGTAGAAGAAGGGAAATTATAAAGATCACAGAAGAAATAAATGACATAGAGTCTAAAAGAAAGCACACTATGAAATATTAATGAATCCAAGAGGCACTATAACAATGGACACCACAGAAATACAAGGACTATTAGCAAATATTATGAACAACTTTATACCCACAAATTGGACAACCTGGGCGAAATGGACAAATTCCTAGAAACATGCATTCTTCCAAAACTCAATCTGGAAGAATCAGAAAACCTGAGTAGGCCAATAACAACTGATGAAATTAAAGCAATAATTAAAAAACTACCAGCAAACAAAAGTACTGGACTGGATGGGTTTACAAAAGCATTTACTAAATATTCAAAGAACTAACACATATCTCTTCAAACTATTCCAAAAGATTCAAGAGGAAGGAACACTTACAAGCTCTTTTTACAAAGCCAGTATTATCCTAATTCCAGAACCAGATAAAGATACTATAAAAAAGAAAATTACAGACTAATACCCCTGATGAACACATAAGCTATAATCCTCAACAAAATGTTAGCAAATCACATCCAGCAATATATTAAATATATCATACACCATGATTTAGTGGGATTTATTCTGGGGATGCAAAACTAGTATAATATTTGCAAATCAATAAATGTGATACATCACATAAACAAAATAAAAGATTAAAATCACATGATCAATAGATCCAAAAAAGCATTAGACAAAACCCAGCACCCATGTTTTTTATAACAACTCTCAGTAGTAAAGTGGAAATAGAGGGATTATACCTCAACATCGTAAAGGCCATCTATGACATCCCACAGCCAACATCATAATAAATGGGCAAAAACTAAAACCATTTCCCCTAAGAACAGGAACAAGACAGGGATGTCCGCTTTCACCACTCTCATTCAACATACTACTGGAAGTCCTAGGCACAGCAATCAAACAAGAAGAAGAGATAGAAAGCTTCCAAATTGGAAAGGAGGAAATAAAACTTATTATTCACAGATGACATGATAAAGTACATAGAAAATCCTAAGACTATTAGACCTAATAAATGAATTCAGCAAGATAGCAGGATACAAAAGCAACATCCAGAAATTGATGGCATTTTTATACACCAATAATGAACTCTCAGAAAGAGAAACTAAAAAAACAATCCCATTTACCATTTCAGCAAAAAATAAAAATATATCTAGGAATCAACTTAACCAAGGAGGTAAAAGACTTGTACTTGAAAAACTATAGGACATTGTAAAAGAAATAGAGGAAAATACAAATAAATGGAAGCCTATACCATGTTCATGGATTGGAAGAATTAGCATCATTAAAATTTCCATACTACCCCAAGCAATCTATAAATTCAATGTAATCCCTATTAAAATACCAAAGGCATACTTCACAGAACAAGAACAAATACTAAAACATATATGGGCCGAACCGGTTTGGCTCAGTGGATAGAGCGTCGGCCTGCAGACTCAAGGGTTTCAGGTTCGATTCCGGTCAAGGCCATGTACCTTGGTTGCAGGCACATCCCCAGTGGGGGGCGTGCAGGAGGCAGCTGATCGATGTTTCTCTCTCATCGATGTTTCTAACTCTATCCCTCTCCCTTCTTCTCTGTAAAAAATCAATAAAATATATATTTTAATAAAAAAAACATTTATATGGAAGCATAAAAGACCCTGAATAGCTGCAGCAATTTTGAGAAGAACAAATTTGGAGAGATCACAATACCAGACATCAAAATATACTACAAAGATAATCAAAATAACCTGTATTGGCACAGGAACAGACATATACTAGTAGAACATTGTAACAGAACAGAGACCCCAGACATTGACCCACACCATTATGGTCAATTAATATTTGACAAAGGAGACAAGAACATACAATGGAGTAAAGACAGTCTTTTCAACAAATGGTATTAGAAAAATTGGACAGACATGCAAAAATATGAAACTAGACCACCAACTTACACTATACACAAAAACAAACTCAAAACGGCTAAAGGACTTAAATTTAAGACAGGAAACCATAAAAATCTTAGAAGACTCAATAGGCAGCAAAATAACCGATATATCTCATAGCAATGTCTTTACTGATACAGCACCTAGGGCAAAGGAAACTAAGGAGAAAATAAACAGATGGGACTACATCAAAATAAAAAGCTTCTGAACAGCAAAAGAAACCATCAGCAAAACGAAAAGGGGTCCCACTGTATGGGAGAACATATTTGGCAATTATACATCTGATAAAGGGTTAATATCCAAAATATAAGGAATTCATACAACTTAATAAAAAGAAGACAAACAATCCAATAAAAAATGGGCAAAGGACCTAAATAGACACTCTGCAAGGTGTGCATACAGAAGGCTAAGAGGCATATGAAAAAATCCTCAGTCACTGAGCATCAGAGAGATGCAAATTAAAACGACAATGAGGTATTACCTCACACCTCTCAGAATGGCTATCATCAATAAATCAACAAACAACAAGTGCTGGTGAGGATGTGGAGAAAAGGCAACACTAGTTCACTGATGGTGGGAATGCAGATTGGTGCAGCCACTATGAAAAACTGTATAGAGTTTCGTCAAAAAATTAAAAATAGAACTGCCGTTTGACCCAGTGATCCCACTTCTGGGAATATATCCTAAAATCCCCAAAATACCAATCAGCAAGAATATATGCACCCCTGTGTTCAGCAGCATTATTTATAATAGCTAAGATTTGGAAACAGCCCAAGTGCTCATCAGTACATTTACACAATGGAATACTATGAAGCTATAAAAAAGAGGGATCTCTTATCCTTTGAGACAGCATGGATGGACCTGGAAAATATTATGCTAAGTGATATAAGCCAGTCTGAGAAAGTCAAATATTACACGATCTCCCTTATTTGTGGAATCTAATGCACAAAATGAATTGACCAACAAAATAAGACCTGAAACATGGAGGCATGGAACAGACTGACATACCTCGATGTGGGGGTGGAAGGATGAGAGAAACCAAGGAACTAATATAGTTATATGCATAGCCCATGGACATGGGTAATAGGGTGGTGAAGACCTTGGGGGTGGGTAGTGGCTGGGCAGAGGTGAGTAAAGAGGAAGAAAGTGAGAGATATCTATAATATACTGTCAAATATAAAAATGTAGTTTAAAAAAACAAAAACAGATTATGAATTCAATGACACCCAAGGACCTTAAGTCTCCTAGATCTGTCTGGATATTGAATTATTGTACTTATATTTTGAAATCTTATTTCTTTTTTCCTGTAGGTCCAATTGGCCCTCCAGGTGATCCTGGGCGAAATGGACTCCCTGGCTTTGATGGTCCAGGAGGGCGCAAAGGAGACCCAGGTCTGCCAGGTCAACCAGGTGCGACAAGTAAAATGCTGATGATGATACTACTAGTATTCTTTACATCTGGGAGATGTCTGGACACATGGCCTCCAAATGTAGCTGTGATAGCCTCCTCTTGAGAGAGTGCAGTTAGCTGGTATATCCTTTGCTGGGGAACAGATACAAGGATATTTGCCATTATAAGAGAAGCATAGAAAGGTTATTTTTATTTTTGTGTTTAGAGCACTGGAAAACCCAGCTCTTTTTCAACATGGTGATTAGCTGTTCTGATCATTTTCAGTATGTGTCTTGTGACCATCTTGAATCTATTGTGAATCCACATTTAAAAATATCACAATAGAGTACAATATCCATTATAGAATTCAGTAAGTATAATTGCAAAGATTAAGTGATCCCCATAGAGCTTTGAGAGTCATAGTGTCTTCTCATACTGAGATCACAAATTGATATGCATATTTTTGAGGTTACTCATTATTAGGTACTCCTCATAATATTGTATTGGTATCTACTAGATTTCCAATCTTTACTCAGCTTACTTCCAAAAATAATTTTATTCAATTTGCAATAAAAATACACTAAAAATAACTAAAATAGAAATAAAATATTATAAACTGAAAAATTTTAATATGTGTTGGCAACTCTAGATAATATAAATATAACTCTAAATATTATAAACATAAAATATTTGTATGGATAAAAATATTGTGGCAATCAGGCAAAGTGATGAAACTTATGGCCTTCCTAGAATTAACACCCTGCCATTTCATTAACTGTATATCTAAGGAAGAAATAAGTCAGTTGACATCTTCATCACTTGGACATTGCTATTAAGTTTCCCCCAAATGAAAATCTATGCACACAGTGGCCAAAGACCTCTATATAAAGAGATTTTTCAAAGAACCTCAAATCAGGAGGCTAAATGAAGAAAGGGAACCAGAAGTAGGTTGAAAATAGACATTTTTAAAAGCCTTCTTTAGAGTGTCCTGCTTATTATCTAAACAAAAGGTATGCCTGAGAATAATTCCCCAGACAGATTCAAAGGAAAATGTTTTTAGCACTGAAACTGGCAGACTGATGACAACCACACCCTTCCTTTCTTGGTAATGAACAAAACAGCAGGCTGAAATTTTGTCATGGCGTTTAGACTCCTTTAGTACAGCAAGAGACTAGTTATCTTGCTGTACTAAACATAAAGACTTCCCAACTAAGCACCACTTCTTCCCATATAATATAGTATATATACATAGATAGCTGATAGATAGATAGATTGATAGACAGATAGATAGATCGGTATAGACATATGCATATTTAAATCTCTTTGAGGTCAGGGACCATATTTAATTTATCTCTAAACAAGTGATATTTGACAGTACTTTTATAGAAACTATAAATATTGACTAAATTAAACAAATGAGGTCATAATGTTTTGTGAATAGACACAATAGTGGAACAGAGCTTACTTAATCTTGTATACTGATGATTCCATGGAAATAGGTACCCGTGGTTTGGATGGTCCCCCTGGGCCAGATGGATTGCAAGGCCCCCCAGGTCCTCCTGGAACTTCCTCTATTGCCCATGGATTCCTCATCACACGTCACAGCCAGACAACAGAAGCACCACAGTGCCCACAGGGAACTGTCCATATTTATGAAGGCTTTTCTCTCCTGTATGTACAAGGAAATAAAAGAGCTCACGGTCAAGACTTGGGTAAGATAATTGGCATCTTATTTCTTACTATGTATTTTGTTTTTGTTTTGAAAATCCTGTTGTGTTCTAGAGTAGCCTTGACCAAAATACATCTCTCTGCTCTTCTGGGACTTCTAAATTGAAGACCATGTCAAGGGCAGCTGAATATATTCACTATGGGTTTAAAAAATAATATTCAATTTTAAACTCAAAGTATTAATTAGCCTAGTGTGAGATACAATTCTTGGCCTAAAGCAAGGCATTTTGGAAAGGGCCACATTTACTTTTATTAGCTTAGTAGTTAAGGAAACAGATTCCCTGTGTTCTTTACAGTATAGCAGCTGCTTGAGTGGGCAGTGTTTATAACTAATGAGAGATAGTTTCCCCTTCTCTGACACTGGTCTTCAACAAGTTGAAAGTTAAGTTCTGAAGAGAATATTGATTTTAGGTAAAAGAAAATAAGTAGCCATTGCTTAATCATCCTAGTTTATAGTTCCTAAAATAAGTGCCTTATCTGTATAAAGTATTATCAGAGTAGTTTAAAGCTATATAAAGCACCTTATTGACATATAAAATCCACTTCATTTAATGTGTCCACATGCATCTTCTCTGTACTGGGGTGGACACTTTGGTTGATGGGATGCAGCTGGACTGGATGGTTCTCAAGACCTCTAACAATTCCCAAGATTTCTTTTTGCGGAATTTTAACTTTAGATTTCAAGGTCCCATTTTTTTTTTACCAGGGGCTGCCTATTTTAGGGATCACTATCCCCTTTGCCTCTATAAAAACATTTAAGAAGATATTTTGGATACCTAGTTTCTGGAGTCTCTGTGGTAAGAGGCCTACTGGGGTCTCTTTACCTGTGCCATTCTGTGAAAACAGTTTGGTGGCAAGGGACCTCTGGGGGTCTGCTCTGATTACTCTGCTCCCAGGGCATATGGCCACACCTGCCAGCCAATTCTGGCCTACCAGAGTAAACACATCTACTTAGTACATGGAAGACGATAGGCACAAGTCATTTTTTTTAATCCAAATAAAGTAGGAATTTTCCCAACAACTTTCTTCTCCCACTTGTACTTCCCTTTTTTCTTCTCCTTTTCATCTTTCATCTGTTACTTTTCCTTCCCTCTTTTGTTTTCTTTATGTAACATCTTTTTCTCATTTTACAATAAACAAATATTTGTTGTGAAAGTGCTCTTATATTTATATAATTCTCTATTTTCTTTTTTCCATAAAATTATTTTCCTTTTAATTCATTCTCTTTTCACTGCCAGAGTCTAACTTATACCCTAATCAATCTTGTATACTTCAAATCTTTAACCTATCAAGTCAATAGGAACCATTAGAAATGGTATGCCTGTGTATGTTCTTTGGATATGCACTATTCCCTTTCACTATCACCCATTTCCCATTATATGAAAAAAAAAATCACACTGTGACACATTGCCTTGAAATGTGAAAGCTTCTGGGAGACAAATTCAAAGGGACAATTCAAAATAAAAATGTTGTTAAAGGCTCTATTAACTAAGGTTCTATTATTCACTTCTAATTAATCTCATTAAGAAATGCATTTCTGCCGTGGCCAGTGTTGCTCAATTGTTTCAATGGTTGGAGTGTCAGCCCATGCAAAGAAAGGTCCCTGTTTCAATTCCTGGTCAAGGACACGTACATGGGTTGCAGGATCAATCCCCAGCCCCGGTCGGGGAACGTGCAACCAGTCAGTGTGTCTCTTTTTTTAAAATTTCTTCATTGATTAAGGTACTCCATATGTGTCCTTATCTCCCCATTATCCCCCTGATCCCCCTGCTCATGCACTCACCCCCCTGTTGTCTGTGTCCATTGGTTAGGCTTATATGCATGCATACAAGTCCTTTGGTTGATCTTTCTCCCTTACCTCCGCTCTCCCCTACCTTCCCTCTGAGGTTTGATGGTCTGATCGATGCTTCTCTGTCTCTGGATCTGTTTTTGTTCCATCAATTTATGTTGCTCATTATATTCCATAAATGAGTGAGATCATGTGATATTTATCTTTCTCTGACTGGCTTATTTCACTTAGCATAATGCTCTCCAGTTCCATCCATGCAGTGTGTCTGTTTTACATTGATGTCTTTCTCTCTCTCTCTTTCTCTCTCCCCTCTCACTTCCATTCTCTCTAAAAATCAATGGGGAAAAATATCCTCACGTGAGGATTAACAACAACAACAAAAAAGAAATGAATTTCCAATAAAAGGTTATTCTATATATTTAGTAATTATCAAAATTTATAATATATATATTTTATCTCTTGTGAATTAACAATAACTGTAATGATGAAAATTCAAAATAAAATATTTGAAATGTAAAGCCTTATGGTTGCAGAAAGTTAACTGCCATTTGACCCAGCAATCCCACTTCTAGGAATGTATCCTAAGAATCCAGAAACACCAATCATAAAGAATATATGCACCCCTGTGTTCATAGCAGCATTATTTACAATAGCTAAGATTTGGAAACAGCCCAAGTGCCCATCTGTAAATGAATGGATAAAAAAGCTGGACATTTATAATACAATGGAATACTATGCAGCAGTTAAAAAAAGAGGATCTCTTACCCTTTGAGACAGCATGGATGGACCTGGAGATTATTATGCTAAATGAAATAAGCCAAACTGAGAAAGACAAATATCACATGATCTCACTTATTTGTGGAATCTAATGGATAAAATAAATTGATCAACAAAATAGGTCCAGAGGTATGGAGGCATGAAACAGACTGACATACCTCAGAGGTGGGGGCGGGGGTGGATGGGGAGAGATTAACTAAAGAATTTATAGATTTATATGCATAGCCCATGGACACAGACAATAGTGTGGTGAAGACCTGGGGTTGGATAGGGGCTGGATGGAGGGGGACAAAAGAGTTGGAAATGGAGGACATCTGTAATGCTATAAACAATAAAAATATATATTTACAAAAATATTTTTAAGTTATGTAATTTTTTCAGAGGAATATGATAGGGTGATCAATAAAAAACTTTCAAAAGTAAAAAATACATTAGTATAAAACTAGGTGAGAGGTGTAATGGAAGTATAATTTCTAAATGCAACAGGAGAGGAATATGATAGGGTGATCAATAAAAGACTTTCAAAAGTAAAAAATACAATAAGATAAAACTGGGTGAGAGGTGTAATCCTCCTATCTAATAAAAGAGTAATATGCAAATTGACCATCACTCCAACACACAAGATGGCCACCCCCATGTGGTCAAAGATGGCCGCCCCCATGTGGACACAAGATGGCCA
>NW_005357414.1:2964819-2967658 GCF_000412655.1 Myotis brandtii | reverse complement strand
AAGGGCAGTTGGGAGGGACCAGGCCTGCAGGGAAGGGCAGTTGGGAGGGACCAGGCCTGCAGGGGAGGGCAGTTAGGGGCGACCAGGCCAGCAGGGGAGGGCAGTTGGGGGCAATCAGGCTGGCAGGGGAGCAGTTAGGTGTCGATCAGGCTGGCAGGGGAGTGGTTAAGAGGCTATCAGGCTGGCAGGCAGGCGAGCAGTTGGGAGCCAGCAGTCCTGGATTGTGAGAGGGATGTCCAGCTGCCACCTGGGTCGGGCCTAAACGGGCGGTCAGACATCCCTCAAGGGGTCCTAAATTGGAGAGGGTGCAGGCTGGGCTGAAGGACACACACACACACACACACACACACCAGTGCACAAATTTCATGCACTGGGCCTCTAGTGGAAGTATAATTTCTAAATGCAACAGGAACATTGAATAAATTCCAATTTCTAAAAACCAATTTATATACTTTTTAAAATATTTGTTGTTAGATTTCAATTATTATACTGTATATTTTTAAAAGTGATATAAGGCTTTCGTTTTTTAAATATAAATATTCACAAAACACTAGAAAGGATAACTGGCAATTTTAAGATGTGGTTTGCAAAGCCCCATTGTCCAGTATTACAAAGTATAGAAGGATGGGGCTGGAACCCAGAGACAGTAACCAATACCTTAATTACTAGAACAGTATCAACTTAAACTTCTGATGAAAATTTTAGATATCAACTTAAAAATGTGTTAGGGTACATCATTTTTCATGATTCTTTTTGTGAGTAAATGAGAAAAAAAAGGCCTGATCACATAACCTCTATTGTCCCTACCAGCCCCCCAAAAATCAAAAGCTCTATTTCTTTTCTCTTGCACTCACACCCTCCCTTTATCTTTATCTCTTATTTATTTTTTTTCCATTTTATTATTCACCTGAAAACCTGTCTGTGGTTGCTCTGTATAGTGGTCAGCACTATAATTGTCCTTAGCCTTAAAGTGATTACAAAGCCACACAAGATACATTCTCTGGATGGCTTGTAAGAAGAGAGGGAAGCCTAGAGAGGAAATACTGATATGATATTATAAGGACTCAGTTTGTGCTCTTCACTTGTCCAGAATAAATCACCCAATATTATTCATAAAACAACACCAGTTTAAAAACAGTGTTAGGTAATATATAATGACCTACCACAATAAATGTCTACATAAATTATAAGATATAACCTGATTCTAGAAATGTTAAAATGTGTGATTTATAATTGAAGAATTAAAGTACAGGGGTGGGCAAAAGTAGGTTTGCAGTTGTTTATATGGAAAATAATACAATAACTAATCCTATCTAATAATAGACAAACATGGTAATTGACCGTACCTTTGCTATGCCTCCCATTGGCTAATCAGCAAGATATGCAAATTAACCGCCAACAAAAATGGTGGTTAATTTGCATACGTAGGCGCAAAGCGGTGGAGCGAAGACTGAAGGCGGCTCCGGCCACAGTAGCGAAGGCTTGAAGGCGGCTCCAGCCGCGGTAGCGAAGACTTGAAGGTGGCTCTGGCCAGGGCAGCGAAGGCTTGAAGGCGGCTCCGGCCGGAGCGAAGGCCTGGGTCCCGGGTACCAGAGGAAAACTGGTGCTGGCAGCCAGGGGAAGGGAAGGCCTATTGCACGAATCTTTTCGTGCAACATGCCTCTAGTAAATAATAATACCAAAATAAACTACTGTTTCATGTACTAACAACTGTTAATCTACTATTGCCCACCCCTGCACATTTATTATCTAAGAATTGTGATCAATGATACTCTCTCATCATTGATGTTTCAATCTCTCTCCTTCCTCTCTCAAATCATTAAAATATATTAAAAATATAAATGTGGGCAAGTTTTTTCTTTGAGAGGTTGTTACTGTTTTAGAAGAAACTAAAGTATCATCCTGATGAAGTTCTTCATCTTTTACTCCCCAATTCTTTCTAGGGACAGCCGGCAGCTGCCTTCGTCGCTTCAGTACCATGCCTTTCATGTTCTGCAACATCAACAATGTTTGTAACTTTGCTTCAAGAAATGACTATTCTTACTGGCTCTCCACTCCAGAGCCCATGCCAATGAACATGGAGCCCCTGAAGGGCCAGAGCATCCAGCCATTCATTAGTCGGTAAGACATTGATATAGCTTTGACTTGTTCTAATCTTCAATTGGTTTAGCTAGTCAGAAATGAGTCCAAAACTAATAATCTGATCAAACTTCTCCCAGATTAGGTAGAATAGAGGTATCTTTATAATATTTAATTCAGTATTTAGTTTGATTTGTATTTATTGGTTATGTGTTTTGACCACGCCTCCTGATAGACATAGTGCAATATAGAAAGAGCTTACAGTCTAGTTATGAGGCAAATATACATAAATTAATCATATATATATACATATATATGGCTTGAGCTAAGTGCTGCAATAGATTCAATAAAAATGTTCTGAGAGCATAGATAAAGGGATGCATAATTATAACTGGAGAAATTGGAGTGACTATATGGAAAAAATGTGTTGGAACTGGTAAATCGTTGAAGGATGGGATAGACTTGAGACACAAGCAACTATAAGAAGGAATGACATACAAGGCAGAAAATATGGAAATGGGTAGTAGATTGATGTATTTAGGATATAGATTGTAAAGGTTGCATAGTGAGAAGGAAAGTTGATTGGGTAGTTAGTTTGGACCCAGATGATAGCAGACATTCACTGTGTAATTTAATTTGGAATTTATTTGGTATACTAGAGGTCCAGTGCACGAAATTCATGCATGGGGGGGTCCCCTCAGCCCAGCCTACACCCTCTCCAATCCAGGACCCCTAGGGGGGATGTCCAACTGCCGGTTTA
>NW_005357414.1:2947862-2964529 GCF_000412655.1 Myotis brandtii | reverse complement strand
CTGCCAGCCTGGTCACCCCTAACTGCCATTCCCCTGCCAGCCTTGGTCACCCCCAACTGCCACCCCTGCCAGCCTGGTCACCCCTCATGGCCCCCCCCACCGGCCCGGTCACCCCACACAGCCTGCTTTTAAATCTTTTGGTCATCCCTCACTAACCCCCCTATCAGCCTGGTTGCCCTATGCAGCCTGCTTGTTCAGTCATTTGGTCATTCCTCACTAACCCCCCTGCTGGCCTGGTCATAGGCAGCCATCTTTGTGAGGGCATGAGGGTCAATTTGCATATTACCTCTTTATTATATAGGATAATGGGGAGCCCTGAAAAGTTTTTTACCTTCATTTTAGGGAAGAATACAGAATCATTGGTATGTAACATGGATTACAAAGGGGATAGTCCTGAGGTTGAGATATCATTAGATTGAAGATAATGTAATAATCCTGGCAGGAGTGGATGGAACGTTCAGTGGGGTACATGTATCACTTTAATAGAATAAGATAGGATTTTGCAGTTGATTAGCTATGGGAAGGAGGAAGTGATACATGAAATTTAGAGTTTTGTCAGGTTTGAACCCTAGTTTAACTTGATCTCCTAGGCATATTAGATATTGCCATTTTCATTCTGATCATAACCCAATTTATCTAGGAATCCAGCAACCATAAAAGATGAATCGTTGGAAAGTCTAGTATTTTCTCCCTTGAATATAAAGGTGAAACCTAGTCCAGCCCCTCTTAATAGCATATTTAGGATGCCCTTTTTAAATACATTTGCCCAAATCATTTTTGTTGAGTACCCTTGGTGTATATACTATGGGAATTCATTTTTTGTGATTTTTGTCTGTCCCAATTGTTGGGAGTAGAAGGTTCCCTAAAGATATTTCCTCTTTTGTAGATAAACTGTGCCCATTGGTTCAATATTTCAAAAGTCCACTCATGTTCTTTATTATGGACTTGGTAGACTAAGCTGTATCTACTTTGTTGCTATTTTACTTGATTTTATAGATTTAAGCCACATCTACAAGTGCCTGGGTACCTGCCCAGCATTCTGGATATGTAGTACTTCTCCAGGTAGACCAAATAGTTAACAAATATCTTTGAACCAAAAATAATGGGTGGGAGTTGAGAAAGCGTCTGTTTCTTGTCTTTTTCTAGTTTACCAGACATTGTTCTTACCACAGTTTCAGCATTACTAAATGTCTTACCTTTCATTTGAGCACTCTAACAGCAAGTAGTATGTGCAATACACTAAACCAACCTCTTATTGCAATTATGGCATTGACTATAACAAGTATCAATTTAGGGCAGAATAGAAAATGAAAATGCTACAGTAGTGATTCTTTAGTTTCTTGAAAAAAAAACTTGCAGTTTTTATTTATAACTTTGTTATGTATATTAGGAGACAAGGCTTATGAAAAAGCAATTCTCAAAGTGCATTATCTCTTCCTTTTCTGAGCATTGAAGACAACTTAATCGGCTTCTATACCAGGATGGCAGCCAAAGAAGAGGGAATGCTATTTCCCACATATTGACTCTGTAGATTGTATTCCCTCTTACCTTCCCTTACTAGGTGTGCAGTGTGTGAAGCTCCAGCTGTGGTGATTGCTGTTCACAGTCAGACCATCCAGATTCCTCGTTGTCCTCAGGGATGGGATTCTCTTTGGATTGGTTATTCCTTCATGATGGTATGAAACATGCTTTCTTGTCTTTGTTATCATAGCTAACTGTCCATCATATCAACATTTCTTCCCAATATGAATATTCCTGTCATTTGCATAATAAGAAGCTTGACCTCAAATAGCTGCTGTCCAAGCACTTTGTTCCCCCTCACACATTTTATAGATCATATTTTTATAATCTGCCTGTTGCTTTTGTTGAGTATTCTTGGTGTAGATACTATTCTCTTACCTGTGGCCCTAGTTCCTTCACTAGATTTGATTTTTTGGCGAGTTTAGCACATATCTTTGAGTATCCACTAAGGTATGCACATGAGTGCATTGGCACATTTTTCCTTTTCTTTTCTAGCATACAAGTGCCGGGGCAGAGGGCTCAGGTCAAGCTCTGGCCTCCCCTGGTTCATGCTTAGAAGAGTTTCGTTCAGCTCCTTTCATTGAATGCCATGGGCGGGGTACCTGCAACTACTATGCCAATTCCTACAGCTTTTGGCTGGCAACTGTAGATGTGTCAGACATGTTCAGGTAAGGTGCTTATAATTTTAGTTTAATTTAGGTCTTTAGCTTCCTTCAGAGATGCTAGGGAAAAGAGAGACAATTTATGAATGGTTTATACCTAACAAATGTTAAAAAATTTAGTGGAATGTGTCCTTCATTCTTGCTTGTTCTCCTCATATACCTGACTCATAGGAGATAAACAAAGTTAGCTAATAGTAGGTATGTGTGGTTTGAGATGGCTTGGTAGTAATTCTTCAGTAGCAAAACAAGCAAAGCCAGGAAAGGTCATGTGACCTGCTCAATAACAAATGAGCAGCTATTTAACTAGATGGAAGCCATCCAAGGAATTGAAGCTATAATCTGTGTTCCCTCTGCCAGCCCAATGAACTCTTTTCCAAGGATGTTTTCAAGCCTCTCATTCAAGTGTTTGTATTGGGGAGAACACTTATAACACATGTACCTCAGGATACTTCAATCTATTGGATTTTATTCAGTTTAAATGTATTTTATATGTTGCTTCTTTTGAATGTTTTCTTATGTGTTATCTTTATGCATTTCTTATGTCTTATATATTATCATTTATTCATCATCAGTTGCCCAGATTCTCCTGATTATAGGACTATTAGAAAAATGTATAAGAGGGAGATACAAATAGACAAAGATAATAGTGGTGCAGAGAAAAGTCACAAAAATACCTACCAGTAATCATTCTTAGGTCATACTAGTCACTGCACTTGATCATATTGCTCAAAAGTTAACCATTAGTCATCAGGAGAGCTTCTTTAATACAGAAATAATGTTTGCAGATGCGAGGGTGATCTGGCTGTGACGTCTGTCACTCCATTGATTACCAGGATTGATTCAGCTGATCTGGCTGGCTAGGCGGGTGTCCCCCTCCTCTCACCCATCCATGTGTGTCCCTCAAGAAGCTGCAGATGTGTGCTCCATCAGAAGAGGATGACCTTCCCCCCAGAGGAGAGAACTGGTCTTTGGTCAAGGGTATATGAGTAGCTGCACTCCCCTGCTAGAACCTCTAAACAAGCTCTCAAAAATAACGTTTGTATGTGAATTTGAACCAATAATATAATATAAATACCAGAAAAGGCTAATCTGATTGTCTTGTTTCTTATTTCCCAGCAAACCTCAGTCAGAAACGCTGAAGACAGGAGACTTGAGGACACGTATTAGCCGATGTCAAGTGTGCATGAAAAGGACATAATATTTTGAAAAATTCCGTGTGTGCTTTAAAATGTGATATATATGAAATTCCCAGGATGCAATGTCTCACTCTCCCCAACTTTACCACTGCTGCCCAACAATGGTGCTACTATATATGACCAAGAAAGCATGCTGACTAGTAACCATGAAGATTCAGATGTACCTCAGCAATGTGCTAGAACAAAGTCGCTATTATTTTTCTACATAAGAAATAAGGATATGAATTCACTTTTTGGGTCCAGAATGACTTTCTGTAAGGATTATAAAATGAAGATTATATATATTGTGACCAGTAACAAAAATGGTGCGTTAAAAATTCAATTAAGGGAAGAATCTCACTGAGTAAAATAAAAGACTGCAGTTTGGGGGAAGAATTATTTTTCATGGTGCTACTAATCCTACTCTATCCATGGTTTTTAATATAAAAGTGTTAAGTTTATTTTGCTCTGTAAGTAAAGAATGTGTATATTGTGTAAACAGCCTTTTAGCTCACAATGTTGAGTCATTTAGATGTGACCTGACATGAGTCAATCTTTACAAAAAATATAGGAAACCCTAGAGTACAGAGAGCAGGATTTTATATTCATGTTTATCAAAGTAAGAAAATTTATATTCCATGAAGTTACTACTGAGAGTAAATTTATTTTGAATTTTATCCCCTAAGTTCTTATTTGACTTTTTTAAATATAGGTTATTTTAGTCATTTTAATCATAATTTTAATTTTTTTTGTTACATACCAAATTATAATATCTAATGGAGCAATTTCTTTTTTTGCTATATTCTCCAACACACTCAACACCAGTTGTCCCCCATTTTAATGTTTCTTACATTTTGTTTTGTTCACTCTTCACTAGGCAAAGTTCTCCTAAATAATTTTGAGAAACAAAAATATACAAAAAATGATCATTCTTTTCTGTGTACTTCTTATGCAAGAATTATTAGTTTATGGTCTACACTTGTACAAGAACTGGGAAGACAATACTTGGTTAGTCTTCTCTTTTCAATTATAAAGCCAATTGATGTTTCTTACTCTTTTTTATTCTAAACGTTTTATTATAGTCATAGAATAACTAATTTCCCTAGCTGTCACCTTCTCAATGTTTTTTTAACTCACCAATTTCATTAAAGATACCATATGTTGGAAGGATGGTTTGTTGTGTATGTCTTCAGTCTGTGTGTAAAAGTCTGCACATTTACAGCTAGACTACACGTCTGCACATCAATAAGTAGTCCTTTCTAGGAGTTGTATTTCATTTACATTACTATACATAAGCACAAGGAGAAGGAACTTGAGTTTACTAACTATAACCTCCATTAGCCATATTGCACATGCAGTAACTTTCCTTATTTGGCTCCTGTCAGAAAAAAAAAAATTTAGTCTGTAAATCAGATGAACAAATATCAAGCTAGCTGGGCCAAGGAGTATGTGGTTACTTATCAGTTTAGAGAGGCTGGAAAGGTTAAAGACTAGGTAGAAAACATTTAAGCTATAACAGAATCAGTATAGTAAGAAGCCAGGCTTTGAGATAACTTGGTTTAAATATAACCTTGAATTGATTATGTACTTTCAGATATGGGAACGGTTGCCCACTTTAAGGCCAGCAGCAGCAGCACAGAAAACTCCCCTATGGAGTGCAAAGAGATAACAGCCAAAAGTCATTTTCACAAATACATCATTCTCCTGCTCTGAGAAACCATTATGTGTGTTAAGGTTTTTCTCATTGCAGTTCTATCAGTTTTTGCTTCATCAATTTTGAATATCTGTTATTAGGTGCATAAACATTTTAAGACTCTTGATAAAATGATCTCATTATAATAATAGTAACATGGTAGAGAGAATATTAATAGTCTTTGCTCTGAAATCTACGTAGATAGCAATATAGCCATCCAGCTTTCTTTGTGTTAGTGTTTGTAAGGTATATTTTTTTCTCATCATTTTGCTTTTAATCTATTTCTGCCTTTATATTTAAGTGTATTTCTTGTAGTCAGCATATAGTTGGATCTCACTTTCTTATTCAATCTAACAATTTTTGCCTTTTAGTAGACTGTATTTAATGTGGTTATTGATGTGATTTGGTTTAAATCTATCATCTTGCTGTTTGTTTTCTATTTGTGCCATTGGTAATTTGTTCACTTTTTAATGACTTATTTTGGATTGAGTATTTTTCTGATTTTATTTTATCTTCTTTGTGGCACATTATCTATAACATATTGTTTCATTAATGACTGCTTTCAGGTTTAGGTATACATATTTAACTTATCACAATCTACATTCAAAGTTATATAATATCACTTCATGTATGCTTAAAATGTTACAATAGTATACTTTCAATTCTCCCCTCCTGATCTTTGTGCTATTATTTTCATACTAGGGCCCAGTGCACGAATTCGTGCACCTTGAAAGGAACTGTGGGCTACGAGGCTGCAGTGGGCACAGGGGTGGGTCTTGGCCCATCCTCTGCAGCCCCCGGCCCCTCCCACGCTGGTGCCAGCAGTGGGTGCGAGCAGGGCTGGCTCAGTCAGTGGGTGTGAGTGGCATCTGCTGCCCTGATCACCCCTCAGGAACAGGGGGAGGTGGAGAAGCCCTCAGGGGCGATCGGGGCCAGTAGCTGCCACTCGCACCCACTGCTGGCACTGAGCCATCTGGGCCAGTGCCAGGCACTGACAGCGGGTGCAAGCAGCGGCTGCAGTACCAGCAGCAGTTGCAAGCACTGGGCAGGACCGCAGCGTGCAGGAGCAAAGAATTTTCAGTAACCACCAGAGGCTTGCCCCGATGACAGTGACCGGCACCCCGCCTTGGTCTGGCACCTCCGCTCACCTGTTCCACCAACCCATGGTGGCCAATGCCCGCCATGTTCCACGTGCACCCCCTGGTGGTCAGTGACCTGTTGTTTGGTTGTTCTGCTGTTCAGTCTATTTGCATATTAGGGTGATAGATAGATAGATAGATAGATAGATAGATAGATAGATAGATAGATGATAGATAGATAGATAGATAGATAGATAGATAGATAGATAGATACTGTAACTTTAATGTTGTAAACATCATTCTACATCCTTATTATTTTTGTTTAAACAGTGCATTCACTTTTTATTCTTTATATCTCACATACCATAAATTCACCCTCTCAATCTTTATAATTCTATGATTTTTAGTATATTCACAAAGTTACACAAGCATCATCACTATTAAATTCCAGAACATTTTCATCACCCCAGAAAGAAAACTTCATATCCATTAGCAATGACTCACTATCCATTTATCCCTTCCCCCAGCCTTTGACAACTAATTTTTTCTCTAAAGATTAGCATACCTGGACATTTTGTACAAATAGTTCATACAATATATGACCTTTTGTGCCTCTTTTTTTTCACTTAATGTAATATTTCCAAGGCTTATTCACATTGTAGCATTGTCAATACTTCATGCCTTTATTTTTTTCATTGAGGTGAAATTCACATAATGTTAAACTATTTTAAAGTGAACAAATCAAGTGGCATTTAGTACATTCACAATGTGTGCAACCACCACCTCTGTCTAGTTCTAAAACATTTTCATCATCCCAAAAGAAAACCTCTTACCCATTGCACAGTTACTCCCCACTCCCTGAAGTCCTTGGCTGCCACTAATCTGCTTTCTGTTTCTATGGATTTACCTATTCTGGATGTTTTGTAAAAATGGAATAATTCAATATATGACCATTTTTGTCTGGTTTATTCCATTTAGCATAATGTTTTCAAGGTTGATCCATATTATGTGTGAGTATTTCAGTATTTTTTAAGTTTAATAATAATCTATTGTATAGATATACCACATTTTGTTTATTCGTTCATCCATTGACATTTGGGGTTGTTTCCACCTTTTGATGGTTGTGTATCATGCTGTAATGAATATTTATGTACAAGTATTTTTTTAATATTTGTTTTCAGTTTTGGGGGTATATACCTAGGAGTAGATTTGCTTGATCATATAGTAATTCTATATTTAACTTCTTGAGAAAACTGCCAAAGAGTTTTCCACAGCAATGCATAAGTGTTTCATTTTTTCCACATGCTTACCAAAACTTATTTTTCCACTTTTTAAATTTTAACCATCTCAGTGGGTGTGAAGTGGTATCTTATTGTGGTTTTGATTTGCATTTTCCTAAGAACTAATGATGCTGAACATCTTTTTGTGTGCTTGTTAGTCTTTTGCATATATTCTTTAGAGAAATGTCTATTTAGGTGTTTTTCCCATTTTTTAATTGGGTTATTTTTCTTTTTTTCTTGAGCTGTAAGAATACTTTATATATTCTGAATACTAGTCTCTTATCAGATATGTGATTTCCAAATATTATCACCCATTCTGAAGGTTGTCTTGTTACTTTTTGTTGTTGTTATTCCTGACCTGGGGATATTTTTCCATTGGTTTTTAGAAAGAGTGGAAGGGAGGGGGAGAGACAGACAGAGAGAAACATGGATGTGAGAGAGACACATCTATTGGTTGCCTCCTGCATGCACCCAACAGGAGCTGGGGATCAAGCTTGCCCTTGACCAGGAATCAAACCCATGACCCTTCAGTCCATAGGCTGATACTCTAATCACTGAGCAAACCAGCTAGGGCACCTTGTTACTTTCTTGAAGGTGTCCTTTAAAATACAAAATATTTTAATATTAATGAAATCCTGTTAGTTTTTCATTTTGTTGCCTTTCCTGTTGGTGTCATATCAAGGAAACCATTGCTTAATCCAAGGTCATGAAGATTTGCCCTTATGTTTTCTGCTCCTAAGAGTTTTATAGTTTTAGCTCTTACATTTAAATATTTGATTCATTTTGAATTAATTTTATACATGATGTGAGGTAAGGGTCCACCTTCATTCTTTTGCATTCAGTTATCCAGTTGTTCCATCACCATTTCTTGAAAAGACTATTCTTTCCCCCATTAAATTGTTTTGGCACCCTTTGAAAAATTAATTGACCATAAGTGTATGGGTTTATTTCTGTACTCTTAATTCCATTCCATTGATCTATATGTTTATCCTTATGGCAGTACCATACAGTCTTGATTACTGTAACTTTTTAGTAAGTTTTGAAATTGTGAATTTTCCAACTTTGTTCTTTTTTAGAATGGTTTTGGCTCTTCAGGCTCCCTTATGATTCTATATGAATTTTAGGATTAGCTTGTCACCTTAAAAAAAAGCCAGCTGGCATTTTGATAGATTGCTTTGAATCTGTTTATCACTTTGGGGTATATTATATTTTAACAATAGTAAAGCTTCCATTGTACAAACACAGGATGTCTTTATATAGGTCTTTAATTTCTTTCAATTCTGTTTTGTATTTTCTGGTGTACGTGTCTTAACTACTTTTTAAATGTATTTCTAAATATTTTATTCTATTATATGCTACTGTAAATGGAATTGTTGCCTTAATTCTTTTTTTAAACTGTTCATTGCTAGTGTATAGAAATATAATTATTGTTTTTATAGATCTTGTATCCTGTAACTATGCTGAATGCATTTGTTAGCTCTATTATGTTTTTAGTGAGTTTTTTAGCATTTTCTGTATATAAGGTCACATCATCTGCAAATAGAAATGATTTTATTGCTTCCTCTCTAATGTTTATGCATTTTATTTATTTGCTTTGCCTAATTGATAAGACTAGAAACTACAGTACAATATTAAATAGAAATAATGAGAGTGGACATCTTTTTCTTCTTAATCCAAGGGGGAAAACTTTCTGTCTTTCACCATTAAGTATGATGTTAGCTGTCATTTTTCATAGATGCCATTTATCACATTGAGGAAGTTCCCTTCTATTCCTAGCTGTTGAGTGTTTTTATCATGAAGGGTTCTTGGATATTGTAAACTGATTTTTATGTATCAATTGAGATAAGCATGCATTTTTTTTTCTTTATTTTATTAATTAGGTGTATTACATCGATAGATTTTAATATGTTGACTAAACCTTGCATTCTGGCATAAATCCTGCTTAATCATGGTGTATAATCCTTTTAATGTGCTCTTAAATTTATTTTCCTAGTATTTGTTGAGAATTTTCTGCATCAATATTTATATGAGATGTAGATCTGGAGTTTTCTTATAATGTTTTTGTCTGGCTTTTATATCAGCATATTTTATATCAGCATATTACTGGCATCATAGAATGACTTGGGAGGTATTTGTGTCTCTTTAATTTTTGGAAGAGTTTGAGCATGATTGGTATTAATTCTTCTTTAAAGGTTTGGTCAGATATGCCAGAGAAACCAGATCTTGTCCTCTGCTTTTTATATGTTGCTTAAATAGATTTGCTAGGCTTCTTATGTTTTTTTTTTTTCATTTGTTTGTTTTTTTGTTTTTGTTTTTTAATTTTTGAGAGTTTATTTGAGCCAAACTGTCAACATATAGCAGAACCTAAATGAATTGAGATAATGCTTCGGAGAATGGTGGGTTACATCTGTATTTATACATTGCAATCAAAGGTAAGGGACATAGGTGGGTTACATGAAATCCATTGGTGATAGATTAAAAAGGTGGGATAAAGCAAAGCGGGGAAACCTTTGGGATAGGGTAAAAAGTGAAACGATGGACATATGCTTCTTTTACATAGATGAATACAGGACAGTTTTACATAATTAACAGTTGATAATTAACTTGATAACAATAACAATGAGAGAATGTCCTGGTGCCATTTGTTGTGCCTGGAGGGGTCAGGAAGTTACAAGTTACCCAGAGATCTCGCAGATATGTTATCTTAGAGGCAA
Organism: Myotis brandtii; assembly: GCF_000412655.1. NCBI lineage: Eukaryota > Metazoa > Chordata > Mammalia > Chiroptera > Vespertilionidae > Myotis > Myotis brandtii. The sequence continues at coordinate 2,954,405 of NW_005357414.1, read as the reverse complement.
AAAGGCAAATGGGCTCAGTAAAGATCTAAGTTGATCTTTGTCAGGGAAAATACTAGCCTAGGACATGACTACCCACTATAACCTGTTTGTAGTTAAGTATTTAATTTTCAGACCATCTTTTGTGGTTACTTTAGGTCTCTGAGGTTGCAAGGCTGCCATGCAGGCCTCCCCTGAGCTTGTCAGGTTAGCATGTGGCCCCTTTCGTCCACACATCCCCCTTTTGGTCATAAATCAATCCAAAGGATGCATTGATGACCAACATTTGGTTGGATAATGGAGTCCATGGTGCTAGGAAGGCTCATTTTTAGGATGTCTCAGTGTCAGCATGTCTTGCTGAACAGGTGGACCACTGGGGATGGGGCAAGACCATAACCTTATGTAAAGGGTTTTTCCGTTGGCTGGGATGCTTGTTCCCCTCAGACTTTTCCTCGTCTAGTATTAGACATTTTCTGTTCCTAATCGATGTTATTGGTTTAGTATTGTTACTTTTGTTCATGATATGTAAATGTTATATTAGATGCAGAAAAGCAAAACTTAAGACAAACAGCAAAAAGACATGGATCATGGTGGCTCAAAAATTTGACTGCCTCCCATTTACCTGCCCATTTTGAATAATAATAATTCGACCTTAAATGCCATCTAAGGCTTCTTATGGTTTTTAAGATCTATGTGATTTTGGCCTTGAATGAGTTAAGGAGTTTTGACTCCTCTTCCAATTTTTGTGGAAAGTTTTGTGAATGTTTAGAGTTATTTAAAAAAAAACATTTGATAGAATTCACTATTTAAGTTATTTGGTCCAAGGCTTTTATTTGTGAGATTTTTTTAAAAATTAATTTTCCATCTGTTTATTTGTTCTATCTATTCATTTTTTCTATTTCTTCTTGTAAGTTTTGCTAGTTTGTGTCCCATAAATCTGTCTATTCCTTGTAGTGTGTCTAATTTACCTGCATACAATTATTCATAGTATTCTTATATAGTCAATTTTATTTCTGAAATTTCAGTAGTAATGTTCCCTCTTATATTCCTGATCTTAATAATTTGCATCTTCTCTCTGGTCATGGTCTGTCTAGCTAAAAATTTGTCAATTTTGTTATTAATTTTGAAGAACCAACTTTTGATTTTGTTAGTTTCCTATATTGTTTTTCCTACTTTCCATTTTATTGATTTCCAATCTAATCTTTGTTATTTCCTTCGTTCTGATTGCTTTGGATTTAATTTTTTCTTCTTTGTGTAGTTTTCTTTAAAATATTAGGTTAGGTGGTTGATTTCGAGGTCTTTCATTTTTTTTTAATATGCACATTTACAACTACAAATTTCCCTCTAAACACTGCTTTAGCCATATCCTGTAAGTTTTTTTTTTTTTTTAACTGATAGTCAATTTATGAAAAAGGTTGATTTAAGCATCTGCAATGGTGACTTCAACTCTGACTTCTGGCTCAATACTGATGAAAGTAATCTGCTTAACAGTCTCAGGACTGTGCAAATCAATGAATCGCTTGTGGATCCTCATCTGAAGCCTATCCTTAAGTCTTAGAACCCTCCCCACAGGGAGCTTTTCTTGTAGTGATTCTCAGAGTCTTCACAAGCATCTGAACTGGTCCTTTCATTTTGAGATTCTTTTTCTTTGCTCCACTGATCAAGTCAGCACACACCTACAAAGATTTTACTTCGTGGCTGGTTAGAGTAATTCTAATTCGGTGAATCATCACTTCTGGTTCCACCAATGTCTTTCAGGTATCTTTAAAAGCCATGGCTGCAGTGCAGCTTTCTGACCAACTTGTTCTGTGGTAAGAGTGAACAGTGGTGAATGCAAGCAGCAGTGAGTCAGTAGGAGGAGTGGGCAGGATGGAGCTCTGCTGCAGCTGCAACCGTGTCTTCCTCAAAGAGCTGATAAGTTGAATATGTTGTGGTTTTGCTTTCATTAATTTTTAAGTACTTTTTCTCTCTTTTTTTTAACTGGGATGCAAGAAGTATTTTATAATTTACCTTATTTCTTCACATACCCATTGGTTATTTAGGGTTGTGTTATTTAATTCACATTGCTATTTGTGAATATATTATTTGAGAATATCTCAACATTCCTGCCACTGATTTCATTCTGATGTGGTCAGAGAACAGACTTAGTATAATTTTAGTCTTTTAAAATTTATCAAGAATTTTTTTCCTTATCACCATTTATCCCCTCGATGCCCTCTTCCACCTCCACTCACCTTCCTCCCCACAACCACCCCTGCAATCACCACACTGTTGTTCATCTCTATGAGTTCTCTCTCTCTTTTCTTTTTTGCTCCCTCTCTCCACCCTGTAATCTTTTTCCATGTGCTCTTTAGAACAATGTGTATTTTGTGTTGGGCAGAGCATTCTATAGAAGTCTATTGGGTCTAGTTGATTTATAGTGTTGTTCAAGTCTTCAGTTTTCTTCCTTTTTATTTATTGATTTGAAGAGAGAGAGAGATAAATTTGTTTTTCTACTTATTTATGCATTCATTGGTTATTTCTTGTATGTACCCTGATCAGGTATCAAACCCGCAAACTTGGCATATGGGGATGAAGCTCCAACCAACTGAGCTATCTGGCCAGGATCAAGTTTTTCATTTTCTTGTTAATATTTTGCCTATTTGTACTATTCCTATTGAAAATAGGATATTCAAGTCTCCAACTGTCATTATTGAATTGCTTATTCATCAAATCATTTATTTCTGTTATATTTTGCTTCATGTATTTTGGGACTCTAATGTTGTATATAAATAGATTATAGGTGCACACATATAGGTAATTGTTTTATCTTTGTATAGATCCACCCTTTTATCTTGATTAAATGTCCTTCTGTGTCTATAGTAACAAATTTCGTCTTAAAAGTCTATTTTGTTTGATATCAGTACAGCCACTCCATCTCTCTGTTGCTAAATGTTTGCATGGAATATTTTTTCCATCTCTTTACATTAAATCTATTTATGTATTTAAATCTAAAGTCTGTCTCTTACAGACAGCATATAGGTGGATCATAATTTTATATCCATTCTGCCAACCTCTTCCTTTTGGTTGTATTGTTTAATGTAAATACTGAAATGTAAGATTTGTGACTTCCATGTTATTATTTGTTTTCTATATATTTTATGACTTTTCTGTTCCTCCATCACTTCTATCTTTTGTGTTAAATAGCATGTTTTTTTTCCTTTGTCACTTTTTACTCTATTTTATGGAATTATTTTCTTATTGTTTTCCCTGTGGGTTACAATTAATATCTTAAATTATAACCATCTAGTTAAGATAACGGGCAACTCAATTTCGAAAGTATACAAAAAGTTTGCTCTATATAGCTCCATTATCATCTGAAATACATCTTTATACATTATATACCCATCAACACATATTTATAACTATTGCTTTAGGCAGGTGTTTTTTAAATTAAGAGAAAAAGTTACAAACAAAAAATACATTTATAATGTATTTTCTATTTTCCTATACAGTTACCTGTAGTTCTTTTTTTTGTTCATGTGGATTTGAATTAACGTCCAGTGTCTTTTCATTTCAGCCTGATGGACTCCTTTTAGTATTTCTAGTGTGATAGTTTGCTTATGATGAATTATCTCAGTGATTGTTTATCTGGTGATATCTTTATTTCTCATTTATATTTGAAGGATAGTTCTGCCAAAATAGAATACTTGTTTAATAGTGTCTTTGTTGTTGTTGTTCTAGCCTCTTGTTTTTTATGGGTAATCGGCAAGTAATATTATGGAGGATCCTCTGTTCATGGTGAATTGCTTCTATATTGCTGCTTTGAATAGTCTCTTTGTCTTTAACTTTTGACAGTTTGATTCTAATATATATTGATGAGATCCTCTTTGAATTATTTCTATTTGGAATTCATTGTGCTCTTTGGATGTGCAGATTAATTTTATAAAATTTTGGTAGGTTTTAGCCATTATTTCTTCGAATACTTTTTTCTGCCCTTTTGTCTCTCCATTTACCTTCTGGGACTTTTATTATTATGTGTGTTGGTTCATTTGATGGTGTCCCATATTTCTCACAAGCTATTATTTTTCTTCATTCTCTTTTTCTTGCTATTTCTCAGTTTAAACTCATTTGAACAATCTTCCACTTTGCTGATTCTTTCAGACAACTCAGATGTGTTATTGAGCCCTTCTAGTGAATGTGTCATTTCAGTTTTTGTAATTTTGAACTCCAGAATTTGTATATGGGCCTTTTTTATATATAATTTCTATCTCTGAATTGACATTCACTAGTGAAGCACACATCTCATATTTTCCTGTACATTTTTAGACTTTGTTACATTTAGTTCTTTGAACACCAAAATTGATGATTTAAAGTCTTTATCTAGTAAGTCCAAAGTCAAGGCTTCCTCAGGGACAGTTACTGTCCAGTACTTATTTTCCTGTGTATGGTCATACTTTCTTACTATTTGCATACCTCATATTTTTTTTTCTGAAAATTGGACATTTAAAATAATAATGTATATCAGAAGTCCCTCAAATGGGTCTGTTGTAACCATTTGTTATTCTTGCTTATTTTTAATTAATGATGTTTCTGTATTAATTTTGTAAAAATATATACTTTTTGTCATGTGTCACCACTAAAGTCTCTGCTCATCTAGATTAGTGTTCAGATAATTATTTTATACAGATTTATTTAAATACCAGCAGCCAATAAATCTCTCTGTCATTGCTGAGTGGCTCTATGGGTTCATTGGGGCAAACCTTTAACACTCATCCAGGAAGTTAACAACTCTCTTTTAACCTTTACTTTCTACTTGCATATAAGACTATAGGTTAAGCAATGGTGAGACCTTTGGGTCTTCTCAGGTGTCTCATGAGCATGTGCACAGTCCAAGGCTTACTCATATCACTACACCTGTTCTTTTTCTTCAAGGTACACAAAAATATTTTAGAGCTTCTCAAAACCTCCTATGGACATATCATCCCCCCAGATTTTTCTTTTAAGATTTGTAGTATAGCCACTATGGAGAACAGTATGGAGTTTCCTCAGAAAATTAAAATGGAACTCCCATTTGACCCAGTGATCCACTTCTAGGGAATATATTCCAAGAAACTAGAAACACCAATCAGAAAGGATATATGCACCCCTATGTTTATAGCAGCACAATTCACCATAGCTAAGATTTGGAAACAGCCTAAGTGCCTATCAGCAGATGAGTGAATTAAAAAACTGTGGTACATCTACACAATGGAATACTTTGCTGCGGTAAAAAAGAAGGAATTCTTACCATTTGCAACAGCATGGATGGAACTGGAAAGCATTATACTAAGTGAAATAAGCCAGTAAGAGAAAGAGAAATATCACATGATCTCACTCATTTATGCAATATTGTGAACAACATAAACTGATGAACAAAAACAGATCCAGAGACAGAGAAGCATCGATCAGACCATCAAACCTCAGAGGGAAGGTAGGGGAGGGTGGAGATAAGGGGGAGAGATCAACCAAAGGACTTGTATGCATGCATATAAGCCTAACCAATGGACACAGACTCCAGGGGCGTGAGTCGGGTTGGGGAGTTGGGGGAGAAATGGGGGGATAAGGACACATATGTAATACCTTAATGATAAAGAAATTTAACAAAAGACTTGTAGTAAACCTTTGTTTACCCCAACTGTTACCTATAACCTTAGGCAATTGCAATATTAAGCAACTAATAAGGATTAGTTTTGACAAATGTTCCCTGGGAAAGGTTTGTTTGTAATGGCAAAACTCTGTATTAGGTTGAATAAAGACAAGTCTTGTGAGTAGGTTAATCTTGGCAACCACCAAACAGGTCAATAATGGCAGCTGTTTGGAAATGGGGCTTTGAAGGAGCTCCTAGCTTGTTTTTCCCCCTTCATTGACTGACTGGTGATTATTTTTTTTTCCTCTTTTTTAAATAACAAAAATTTATTTTCTCACAATTCTAGAAGCTAGAACCCAAAGATCAAGGTGTCAACAGCATTGGTTTCTTCTGAGGCTTCTCTCCATGGCTTGTAGCTGACCATCTTCTTTCTGTGTCTTCACATGGTCTTCCTTTTGTAAAAATCTGTGTTCAAATATCCTAATTTTATATGGACACCAGTCATAGTGGATTGGGGTCCACTCTAATGACCTCATTTTGAAATTAATTATGTTTTTAAAGACCCTATCTACAAACAGTCACATTCTTTTTTTTCATGTATTTTTATTGATTTCAGAGAGGAAGGGAGAAGGAGAGAGAAATAGAAACATCAATGATGTGAGAGAATCATTGATCAGCTGCCTCCTGCACACCCCACAGTGGGGCTCAAGCACACAACCCAGGCATGTGCCCTTGACTGGAATCAAACCTGGGACCCTTCAGTCTGCAGGCTGATGCTCTATCCACTGAGTAAACCAGCCAGGGCTAAGGTCACATTCTGAGGCATGGGGATTCGAAGTCAAAAAATAGACTTAAAAATGGACATTTCACTGAGCCATTCTACAGTTAGGAAGCCACACCAAAGCTGTAAATATAATTCCTCAAATTATAGTATCATACATTACTTTCTTTTTTTTTAA
>NW_005357414.1:2946082-2947675 GCF_000412655.1 Myotis brandtii | reverse complement strand
CGCTGCAGTTTGACAATTTGTAAATTACTTTCTTATAATCTGCTTTTTTTATTTGTTATATATTTTGAATATTTTTATCTATGTATTTAAACACCTACAGAATCAATTTTATTTACTATCTAGTAGACTATCATGCAAAAACATCATAATTTAATAATATTCCTATTTTTAATGTAATTTTTTGAATAAGACATATACTTGTACAGTTCAAAAATCAAAAGTTTATAAAGGTAAACCCAGAAGTCTTGCTGCTATCCTACTCCTTTCCTCATCAGTAGCCCCTTTTATTAGTATGCTTTCAGTGTTTTCTAATACAAATACAAGCTGATGCAAATATACATTCTTTTCTTTTTTAATTTTAATTTTTTTAAATTATGGATTAGATGTTTATATATATACTAGAGGCCCGGTGCATGAAAATTTATGCACTGGAGGGGGGTTCCTCAGCCCGGCCTGCCCCCTCTCACAGTCCGGAGTCCTCAGGGGCCGGAGGCAACCCGGCCATCAGGGGAAGGCAATGCCCTGTCACACCTCTGCTGCTGCCACTGCCAGCAGTGCAAGCCTCAGCCGGCCCTGGTTACCTGAGCCTCAGGTGGCCCTGGGTGGTTGGGCAGCTGCCATTCGAGGCTTGCCTGCATCTCGGGCCGGCCCTGGGCGGCTGGGGGGCTGAGGGGACTGGTGGACTCTGGAGCTCCTGCCTCATACACACACTCGGCCTTACCATGCACCTGCCACCCCACCAGGGCTGAGGGGACTGGGTGCCGCCATCTTGTGGCTATGGGCACCACCATTTTTGAGGGTGTGGCAGTCAATTAGCATATTCCATCCTTATTGGCTGTGGGCACCTCCATCTTTGCAGCCTACTGCTCAGTTGTTTGGTCATCCCTCACTAACCCCCCTGCCGGCCTGGTCACCCCACGCAGCCTGTTCGGTCATCTGTTCGGTTGTTTCGGTTGTGACGGTCACTTAGGCTTTTATATATATAGATTTTGTTTTCTTTATTAATTAAGGTATTACATATGTGTCCTTATCCCCACATTGCCCCCCTACACTCATGCCCTCACCCCCCTGGTGTCTGTGTCCATTGGTTAGGCTTATATGCATGCATACAAGTCCTTTGGTTGATCTCTCCCCCTTACCCACTCCCTCCCCTACCTTCCCTCTGAGGTTTGATGGTCTGATCAATGCTTCTCTGTCTCTGGATCTGTTTTTGTTCATCAGTTTATGTTGTTCATTATATTCCATAAATGAGTGAGATCATGTGGTATTTATCTTTCTCTGACTGGCTTATTTCGCTTAGCATAATGCTTTCCAGTTCCATCCATGATGTTGCAAACAGTAAAAGTCCTTCATTTTTACAGCACCAGAATATTCCATTATGTAGATGTATCAGAGCTTTTTAATCTATTCATCTGCTGATGGGCACTTAGATTGTTTCCAAATCGTAGCTATTGTAAATTGTGCTGCTGTGAACACGGGGGTGCCTATATCCTTTCTAATTGGTGTTTCTGATTTCTTGGGATATATTCCTAGAAGTGGGATTACTGAGTCAAATGGGAGTTCCATTTTTAATTTTTTGATGAAACTCCATAC
>NW_005357414.1:2937943-2945788 GCF_000412655.1 Myotis brandtii | reverse complement strand
CTTTTTATTTTGATGTAGTCCCATTTGTTTATTTTCTCTTTAGTTTTCATTGCCCTAGGAGCTGTATTGGTGCAGATATTGCTTTGGCATATGTCTGAGATTTTGCTGCCTGTGGATGCCTCTAATATTTTTATGGTTTCCCATCTTATATTTAATTCCTTTATCCATTTTGAGTTTATTTTTGTGTATGATGTAAGTTGGTGGTCTAGTTTCATTTTTTTTGCATGTATCTGTCCAATTTTCCCAACACCATTTATTGAAGAGACCGTCTGCACTCCATTTGATGTTCCTGCCTCCTTTGTCAAATATTAATTGGGCATAGTTGTATGGGTCGATTTCTGGGTTCTCTATTTTATTCCATTTGTCTATATGTCTATGGTTGGTTTTCACAGTGATTGAGCACTATTAGTTTTCTAGGCTGCCACAAATCTGGGAATAGGGAGATGAAAATAGGGCAAGTGAAAACACCATGAAGGTCACTATTCTTACTGATATTCATTCATTCATTCATTCATTCATTCATTTTGGTTAATCCTCACCCGAGGATATTTCCCATTGACTTTTAGAGAGAGTGGAAGGGAGGGGAGAGACAGAGAGAAAAACATCCATATGAGAGACACATCGATTTGCTGCTTCCCACACACACCCCACCAGTGTCAGGGATCATGCCTCTAACCGAATTATGTGCCTTTTTACTGGAATCAAACCTGGGAACCTTTAGTCCACAAGCCGACTCTCTCCACTGAGCCAAACTGGCTAGGGCTCAATTATTTTTCTTGAGTAAACACTTCCCGGATTGTTTCAAGCCTTTTGTTAATTTCCAGAGTTCTGAAAAAGTTGATTCTAACAAATTTTGTCAATATTCTTCTTGCATTTTCAGAGGCCCTTATATTTCCACTGATGTCCTTAAGTATATTTTAAAGAAATTTAAATAATATGACAAATAGTTTATAAATTTACTTATATTGTTTCCAGTTTCAGTGTACTTTATTGTGTTGTGTAGATATATATTTCCATCATGTTTCATTTTCCATGCATGAGAAACTTCCTTTCTTAAGGAGCAGCCTGCTGGTGAGGAATTCCTTCATCTGTTATATGTCTGAAAAATCTTTATTTCATCTTCAATTATGAAAGTTCTTTTTACTGGATACAGAATCTAGGTAGAATCTTTTTTATCCTATCAGTAATTTAAAGGTGTTGTTCCATTGTCTTCTCAGTTACATAATTTCTAATGAGAAAGCTGCTGTCATCTTTATCTTTGTTCCTCTGTACATAATGTGATCATAAAGTGTTTGTAGTTTCTTGATTTGGTGATTTATTAAATCTCTTGAACCTGTGGATTTATAGTTTTCATTAAATTTGGAAAATTTTTGTCCATTATTTCTTTTTTCAAAATATATTTTTATTGAGTTCAGAGAGGAAAGGAGAGGGAAGAGAGATAGAAACATCAACTATGAGAGAATCATTGATAGGCTGCCTCCTGCACGCCCCCTACTGGGGGATCAAGCCCGCAACCCAGGCATGTGCCCTTGACAGGAATCGCATTCAAGACCCTTCAGTCCACAGGCCGATGCTCTATCCACTGAGCCAAACCAGTTAGGGCTGTCCATTATTTCTTAATAGATTTTTGCAGCTCACCGTCACTTGCATGGACTCAACTTATATATTTTGAATGAAGTTGTCCCACAGCTCACTAATGCTCTTAATTTTTTGTAACTTCTTTTTGTGTTCCATGTTGAATTGAATTTGCTGCCATGACTTCAAGTTGAACAATTGTTTCTTCTGCAATGCCTTATCTCATTCAGTATTTTTTATCTCTGCAGTTACAGTTTTCATCTCTAGCAGTTCTATTTGTGTCATTTACATCTTTTCTTTCTCTATTTTACTCTTTATATATGTTATAATATAGTTATAATAACTTTTTAATGACCTTGTCTACTAATTCTATCATCTGTGTCATTTTGGATAAATTTCTATTGGTTTTCTTTTCATTATGGATCTTATTTTTGTTTCTTTACACATCTAGTAATTTTTAATTTGATACCAGACATTTTGCTTTTACCTTGTTGGGTGTTAGATATTTTGTAACCCTATAAATATTCTTTGGTTTTGGAAGTTGTTCCTTTCAAATCTTGCTTCTATTGTTTTTTAGGTAAGTCTGGTACACTGCTCAGCTTAGGACTCATTTTTCCCAATACTGAGGCAAGACACTTACAAATACTCTATCCAAATTCCCATGAATATTGATGTTTTTCTTTCTGGTTAGTAGGAACATGTCCAATATCTGAGTCTTGGTGAGTGCCAAATACTGTTACATCTAATTCTTTCAGGTAGTTCTTTCTGTGGTCTCATATAATTTCCTCATATGCTAGGGTAGTTAGTATTCAGCTGAACACTCAAGAGGGTCCCTCTACAGATCTCTGGAGTTCTATATATGTGAAGCTCCCTCCTCTATGGTACTCTTTCTCATGAATTCTGACCACTTTGTCCTCCCCTGGTCTCAGAGTAACATCTTTTAATTCCAGAAGTTAACTTGGATTCCCCAACCCTGCACCATGGCCTGAAGTTGCCCTCAATACAGTAAAACAAGACAATTATAGGGCTTACCAGGTGATTGTGTCATCTCTTAGGGATCACTGTTCTTTATTATTTTATGTCTATTGCGTTGAGAATCCCTGTTTCATATATTGAGGGCTTTCTTTGATGTTCAGGTGGGAGGGTAAATCTGATCTATCTTGGCTAGAATTGTAAGTCTTATATTTTATCACTTAAAATCACTTGATACCAGCACAGATTACATATCCATTATAACAGTAGATCGAAATCATTCTAGAGGACTTTAATTACCATGCAGCACATGCATGGCTCATAATGTAGGGTCATCTGGTGTGTCTATAGTAATATGAATATGTGTATTTGGATAGCCTAATGATTTATTTCAGTTGTGATTTAGCAATTGGAGTTGCAGATAAAATGTTTTTCATTAATTTTAGCAAGACACAGTTTTACTTTATCATAAGTGGGGAAAGTAGAAAGAATGATTTTAGACTCTGAATTCACAAAAAGAAATATTTTGAGCACCATTGGTGTAATGAAAACATTTATTGGTGATGGTGGTGAAAGAGAGTATCAAAACAGAAAGGGAGAAAAGAAAATCCTTTCAAATCTTATATGGAAAATCTCATTTTTCATGGGGTATCATGGGTCATAAAACTCTAGAATAAGAAAAAAATATTTCCAGTTATTTCATTCTATTCTTTTAATATATATATGATTTCAGAGAGGAAGGGAGAGGGAAAGAGAGATAGAAACATCAATGATGAGAGGTAATCATTGATTGGCTGCCCCTCGCATGCCCCCTACTGGGGATCGAGCCCACAACCTAGGCATGTGCCCTTGACTGGAATCGAACCTGGGACCCTTCAATCTACAGGCCAACGCTTTATCCACTGAGCCAAATCAGCTAGGGCTCATCCTATTCTTTTATTGACCTTTTATCAGGACATTAATAGCTAGGGAAATAATTAAATAGCCTCTACAAAGAAGAGAAGTGTATTGATACAGAAGTAGTTGGAAAGGTGATAGGGCCTGGTGTATACCCTAAGATTCCTCATAGTTCTAAACCCAATTCTATAATATCAACTCTACATGAACCAAGAGTCAACTATAGTTTTCTATGGTGTTAAGAAATAAAACTAGAACTCTTGACAAGTAAAATATTGACCCAGTGTCATTGTCACGCCCCCACAGAAAGACATTGTAGTCTTGCAAAAAAAGGTTTTTGCATTTTCTATGTCTTCTATGGGTTATATCTACTGTGTAATTAATATGACATATTTAGCTATAATGCTAAACACTGTTTAAGCACCACCACCATTACAGCCTGTCTTCCTGGAATGAGCATAATCTTAATTTAAATATGAAAAAATAACAATATAAAAAAACAAGATCAAACACATGGTACCTTAAATGCTGTAGAAACTTCAAGAATGTAGAAAACCTTCTTGGAAGTACAAGTGTAGAAATACATAATGCACTGTAAGCTTCACCTTTTTTTCTGCAGACACATAATCTACTTTCCATTTCAGTATTTCCTTGCTCTTTTTATTGAAATGCTAATTCAGATTACTGCCAGTGAAATATAAGACCTTATCATGGAAATTCTGAAATTGGAAAGTCAAGGAGGGGATTGCTTCTAGTTCACTTCTATGGACCCAAATGTTTAATATTAAGTTAAACAAGTGGCCTCCTCCTACTCAGGACTTCATTCTAAATAAGTTTCCCCCATTTATGTAGCATAGCAATGATGTTACTGACACATTTCAATGTAGCATGCAACAGTGGTTCCTAATTGGTTTAGCATTTATCATGCACAAGAGACAGGAGGAAAGTTGCCTTATTTTTTACAGCTTAGTTGCATTTCTTATCTCTAAAGTACACTTAAGCAGCAAACTGAGACTCAAGGTTGCTGTCTAAAAATCAGCATCCAAGAACATGCCTGTCTTAGAAAATTAATTAGTTTTTCTAAAACAGAATATAATTCAACCTTTTGTGTATTAATTTTGCATGAATTCTCTTTTGCATATTTTATAAATTAGGAGCCCTGATCAACTTACCTACATAAATTTTCATACTCATATTTTTCAGGTTCTGCCTTTGGGCAGTTTTGTTTTAAAAACATTTTTTAAAAAAGCATTTTGGTGCATTTCCAAGACACCCTTGGGGGTCAATCAGCACCTAGTAATATTTTTCTAAGCAGTCACTGGAGGTGCTTAACTGGTGTATGCTTAGGCATGTTTTATCTGACAAGTCTTCTGTGTAGGTTTTATGTTTTAAAGAAACAGTATTCCTCAACATTCTATAGTGAGCATGTGGTTGCTATGTATGAGACTAGTAGAGAATCTGAAATTCTTTTTTTTCTTTATTGATTAAGGTATTACATATGTATCCTTATCTCCCATTGCCCCCCTAGACCCCCCTCATGCCCTCACCCCCTGATGTCTTTGTCCATTGGTTAAGCTTATATGCATGCATACAAGTCCTTTGGTTGATCTCTCCCCTTACCCCTGCCCTCCCCTACCTTCCCTCTGAGATTTGACAGTTTGATCGATTCTGTTCATGCACACTTCGATGTAGATCTTTCCAGCTAGTGAGTTCTGCTGAATGTTGAAGCAGCCACACTAACTACCCTTGCTGTTCCAGGCATTCAAATCCTATTAAGATAAGAATCACCAAATGAGTATAAAAAATCATATAAACTGATAATGACAGATGTGCCTATCTGTCTTTGAGGGGCTGATTGGGGTGAATAAAATATATTTGGACTATGTCCTGACAAATAAAGATTGCTTCCCTTGAAGTAGGATAAGTTATATACATATAATCAGTTGACCACTGAGCAGCATGGGTTTGAACTGGGTGAGTCCATGTATCCAAAAATACATAAATTTTTCAATAAATGCTGTACATATATTTGCTCTTCCTTATGCTTTTTAAATGATATTATTTTTCTCTTGCTTTATTGTAAGAATACAATATATAATACATATACCTTGACAAAGAAGGCAAGAGCACACAATGGAGTAGTAAAGACAGTGACTTCAATAAATGGTGTTGGGGAAATTGGACAGGTACATGAGAAAAAATGAAACTAGACCACCAACTTATACTATACACAAGAATAAACTCAAAATGGATATAAGACTTAAATGTAAATTGTGAAAACATAAAAATCCTAGAAGAAACCATAGGCACCAAAATCTCAGACATCTGTTATAGTTTTTTGTTTACCAATGTATCTCCTAGGACAAAGGAAACTAAGGAAAAAATAAACAAATGGGATTACATCAAAATAAAAAACTGCTGCACAGCAAAAGAAACCATCAACAAAATGAAAAGAGAGCCCACTGCATGGGAGAACATATTTGCCAATGATGCATCTGATAAGGAGTTAATTTCCAAAATATATAAATAACTCATACAACTTAAAAAAAAAGAAGACAAACAATCCAATTTTTAAAAATGGGAAAAGGACCTAAGCAGACACCTCTCAACACTGGACATACATAAGGCCAAGAGACATATGAAAAATTGTCAGAGTCACTAATCATCAGAGAGATGCAAATTAAAATGACAATGAGGTATCGCCTCACACCTGTCAGAATGGGTATCATCAAAAAAATCAACAAATGTGTTGGTGAGGATGTGGAGAAAAGGGAACCCTCATACACTACTGGTGGGAATGCAGACTGGTGCAGCCACTGTGGAAAACAGTATGGAGTTTCCTCAAAAAATTAAAAGTGGAACTCCCATTTGACCCAGTCATCCCACTTCTAGGAATATATCCTAAGAAACCTAAAATACTCATCAGAAAGAATATATGCACCCCTATGTTCATAGCAGCACAATTTACAATAGCTAAGACTTGGAAATAGCCTAAGTGCCCATCAGCAGATGAGTGGGAAAGAACTATGGTACAGTTATACAATGGAATACTATGCTGCTGTAAAAAAGAAAGAACTCTTACCATTTGCAACAGCATTGATATACCTGGAGAGCATTATGCTAAGCAAAATAAGTCAATCAGAGAAAGATAAGTATCACATGATCTCACTCATATGTGAAATCTAATGAACCAAATAAACTGATGAACAAAATAGATCCAGAGACATAGAAGCATGGAACAGACTGATGAACTTCAGAGATAAGGCAACAGTAGGGGTGGGGTGGGAAGTGATTAACCAGGGAACTTATATGTGCATAGCCCATGGACATAGACAATACAGTAGTGAAGGCCTGGGAGGAGTGGGTGCAGAGTGGAGGGGGTCAATGGGAAAACAAACAAATAAAGGGGACATCTGTAATAGTTTCAAAACTAAAGATAAAATTTTAAAATATATATATAATACATATACCATACAAAAGGTATGTCAATCAATGGTTTGTTATTGGTAAGGCTTCCAGTCAACAGTACTTAAGTTTTAGAGGAGTATACATGCATTTTCAACTTCATGGGCATTGGTGCCCCTAACCCATGTTGCTGATGGATCAAGTGTGTGTGTGTGTGTGTGTGTGTGTGTAAATACATATACATATATATCTATACTAATAATAGCCTAGGGCCGTCACGACCAGGAAGGACGACCTAACAGTGGGCCCCTGGCTGCCGAGGCACACAGGCGGGAAGGGTCTGTGGGCTCTGGGCCTCTGGGGTATGGTGGGTGGGAGAGATCTGTGGGCCCTGGGCTGCCGAGGCATGCAGGCGGGAAGGGTCTGTGAGCCCTGGGCATCCAAGGTGGCGGCAGCAGTGAAAAGGGTCTTTAACTCCAGGCCACCAAGGCATGAAGGTGGAAAGGGTCAGTGGGCTCTGGGCCTCTGGGGTGTGGTGGTAGGAGAGATCTGTGGGCCCCAGGAGCAATCTGTGGACCCCAAGAGCGATCTGTGGGCCCCGGGAGTGATCTGTGGGCCCCGACTGCTGATGTGTGGCGGTAAGAAGGGTCTATGGGCTCTGGGCCACTGGGGTGTGGCAGTGAGAAGGGTCTGTGAGCCCCAGGCCACCGGGGCGTGGCAACAAGAGCAATCTGTGGGCCTGGGCTGCTGGGACGTGGTGGCGGGAGCAATCTGTGGGCCCCGAGAGTGATCTGTGGGCTCTGGCTGCTGGTGTGATGGCAGGAGGGATCTGTGGGCCCAGGCCACCAAGGCTCGGTGGCAAGAAGGGTCCATGGGGCGTGGCAGCAAGAAGGGTCTGTTGTGGCCAGCAGGGGAGAGCAGCTGTGGGCGATCAGGCCAGCAGCAGAGGGCAGTTAGGAGCAACCAGGCCAGCAGGGGAGGGCAGTTAGGAGCAAC
>NW_005357414.1:2933146-2937731 GCF_000412655.1 Myotis brandtii | reverse complement strand
TGGAGAGGGTGCAGGCTGGGCTGAGGGACCCCCCCCCCCCAGTGCACGAATTTCATGCACTGGGCCTCTAGTATATATCTATCTATATCTATATATCTATATATCTATATATCTGTATCTATATGGGCTCTGGGCCACTGGGGTGTGGCAGTGAGAAGGGTCTTACCGCCACACATCAGATATAGATAGATATAGATATAGATAGATATAGATATAGATAGATATAGATAGATATACACATATACATAAATATATAAATTCTAAATTATCTCTGTGGTTGTGGAGTTTTTCATGTTAAAACAGTTTAATTACACCTTCCCATTGTGATATTATTTTACACACAACTTCTTGTGTGCATCAAATAAGGTCCAACTACACAATAAACTCAATTATCTGCAAATAAGTACTCCATGTAGCTTGTGGATTATGCACATGATATAGTTACTGCCTCCCTACCCTGTGGCCCTTCTCACTCCACAGATCCCTTCCCATCACCCACTGACCATAGAGCAAGCACTGATCACAAAGTTATATTTGCTTTCATTGCCTTTCTGCGTGGCAAAAGTGATAAAAAAAGAATCATGGAAGCAATTATTTTTCTAGCATTTCCTTTAAACCTTAGTTGTTGTTTTTTATAAGGCTGACAATATAATTTGCTAATATATTCTTGATATCCAATTCATCCATCCTTATGTATTCTATTAATGCCAAAATGTTTTGTCTGTTCATTGGTATATTTTCCATGTACTCATATTTGCCTTCTCTTTGGTTAAAAATAAGTAAATTAAAAAGGAGTTATGTAAAGAGCAATAGTAATTGACAAGGAAAGGAGACAAAAGAAAATTGTAAATGATTGCCTTAACCTCATAGAGTAATCACTTCAAAACAGGATTCATGCATTATCATGAATGACAAAAAAAAATCAGGTAAGTTCTACTGGTATCACCTCCACATTTGGAGTATCAAGAGTTGATGTTAACTCTATTTAAAAGCCTCATTTCTAGACATAATGTCTTTAACCCAAACCCTAAATTATTCAAAGTGCTTTATTCTGAAAAAAATCAGTCAATTCCACCAAAGAGCAGAAACCTATATTTATAATGAAGTGGAGACAACACTACTAAGAAAAAATAATGAGTCTACACACAAATAACTTCCATGAACACATTTATTTTGAGTAGCTCTATGGAAAGGCAAGTCTGATATATATAAACACTATACAGAGTTGCAATGCTGTCTCCCAAAACTGCAAACAGGATGTTTACAAAGAAAATATAAGAGTATTTACAAAGGAAGACAAAGCCAGAGCAACTCAAAGCAGGTCTGTAAAGCAGAAATAGCAAATGAAATTATTGGAACTGTAAAGTTTTAGGTTTTACTGACCAAGTGACTATGTCTGATACTAAATTAAATGTAGAGGTCGCACAAAAAATCGTTCCATCATTGATATTTCCTAACAGCAGCATAAACTTGTAGCTGGAAGGTAAGTGATATGTTGGTACAGGTATTCTGAAAAGATTCTTCCAGCACAATACTGAATAAATTAGCTGTGTCTGTAAACTAAGAAGTAGTGTCCAAAAGATTGCATATTTGTTATGCTGTACCTGTGACTATTTGTACCTGTTTCTATTTGTATGTTCTGTTGTGTATGAGGTTTTCCATTCATTTATTCAGCAAGTGTTACATTTGTGCAGCACCCTATCTGCTGGCAGCCCCTGGGCCTAATATGCAAATAAAGATATATAGCATTTTCTCCAAATAACCTTTCTTTCCACAATTCTGAATGCTTAGGACTTAACTTACTTGAAAATAAAATGGTGGCAGAAGGCTTGAAAAACAGCTGCCCAAAAGACTGCATTATTATCATAATGAACAAAAGCCACACTGCATTATTTGAATAGGTTGGAAAAAGAGAAGAGTCAAAAGGAGTTGAGGAAATTGATGCCTTAGCAGTGACCAGTAACTGGAGTAGTGATTGGTACAGCAGCCATATTTTCTCCTCAGTGCCATTCACAAGGGAAATAAAAGAGTCCCTCCCCCTCCATCCCTTTGGTTGGTAAGCAAGGAAAGATAATAGAAGAACATATTAAAAGACATCAAAACCAAGTGGCAAAAATCTTTAAGAAAACGTTACACTACTTCAAAGTTGCACATTAAATGCAAAGCAATTGCTTTAATAGTTACAAACAACAGGTGCATCTATAGTCACATGTACACAGGTACACAAGGGTGTGTATACACACAAATTTGTGTGCGCATGCGCGCGTGAACACACACACACACACACACACGCACACACACACACACACAACTAGCACTCCTACACTTCTAGAGAAACTCATACCCACCTGTGGAATGATGAGGTTTGCCAGTGATGGTACGTCATGAATTGCATGCCACCACCTAACAAAGCTCTAAGAAAGCTTCAAGACCTTTGTACCTATCCTCTGTGATCACCACCTGTTAGTGTCCTGTTCTCAAAGGTCCAGGTTCCTAAAATCTTAATTCAGTTTCCATCAGAGGCAAGCAAAAACGGAAAGAGGTAGCTTGCCCTGATTGTTTTAATTTGATACATCTTACATAGGCTAATTGTCCAAAGGGAAACAAGGCCTTGTAAGAGGTTCTTTTTGCTTAAGTTTAAGTCAGAATATTGTTTGATACACCTGTACTAATTTCATAAATATGGGAAACTGATCTGTTTATAGGAGCCCTGGGCATAGGAGGGAGTGTGTGTGTCAAGGAGAGTCATAAAGAGGGGGAGAATGGAGGGTGAAAAGTGGGGAGGCCCAGAGAGGTAGAGAGGGGCTTTGTCAGTTTTTGAAGAACTTTGCTTTAGGGGGAAAGTACATGTTTCAAAATAAAAAAAAATATATACATGGTTTTGGAAATGCTCAATTAATTTGCAAGTAGAACATCACAGTAGTATTGTAAGTGAGCAAGAGATCATCTGTTCCTCAGTCCTGCCTTTACAATGTTGGAAATCCTAAACCAGGATATTAGTTTAGTTGATATTAAATGTGGATAGAATGTTGCACTTTTGCTAATGGGCAAAATCTGAGATAATCTGCCCTTCGGTACTGCCTTTAAAATATTGGAAATATTCCATCAAGATAACACTTTAGTTGACATTTAATTATTTAAACAAGAAATGTTTTTTCCCTATGTACTATGCAGAAAAAAAATCCAGATCATACCTACCTTCTAATGAACATAACTTTTCTTTATCTGCTCTTGTTTCAAAAATGTTCAATTTCAAAACTAAATCTAAGTATTGTACATCAGTAAAATTGAAATTGGCCACATTTACACACATGTAAATTACATTTTTGTAGAGAGGGAAAAGAGTTATAAGATGCTCACTTTTACAGTATTCACTTCCTTTCAAAGAGACAGATTGGGGAAAGAAACCAGAAAACAAAACAAAATACAGTGTAAATATCTTAATTCAAAATTCACTGGATCCATACAGCAGCAGTATGAATGATCTGTGTTATGACCATTCAACTGCCAGCATCCACTTGTAGGTGTTTAGAAATTCTGGTTACTTTCTATTCAGAAGCCTCTGAATTTTCTTTCTTTTAGGCAGATCTGGAGTAGGCAAAGATGAAACTCCATAAACATCACTTTTCTTCTAAAATATGTCTTTGTGGCGATGTTATCACTCTAGGAAAAAAGATGACAAAACAAAAGGTAGTTGCAGAATTAAAATATGAAGTGTTCTCACCCCACCCTGTTTCAAAACAAAACAAAATAAAAATTGAACTAGTAGTTTTTTAAAATACATTTTTATTGATTTTCAGAGAGGAAGGGAGAGGGAGAGAAAGAAACATCAACGCAACCCAGGCATGTGCTCTTGACCAGAATCAAACCTAGGGCCCTTCAGTCCATAGGCTGATGCTCTATCCACTAAGCCAAACCGGCTAGGGCTGACCTAGTAGTTTTTGAGAGCCATACTTAAGAGACTGCCTTGGCATGGACTTGCCTTACTCTGCTGACTGCCTGTGACAAATACCAACACAAGCTCAACAAAGACCCAAGGGCAATTATTACTTTTGTCCCCAGGCTGCCACTCTGATATTTCTGGTACGTAGCAGCTTTGTACATGCATGCATGCACTGTTCTATTTCTTTTCTGCTGGGCTATCAAGTGAGCTAGGCATTAGGCAAAGATTTTTTTTCTTATATTTTTTTTCCATAAACAAGGATTAAGTTTATGTGAGTCGCAAAAAAACAAAAGCTTTCATTTTATTTCGAATACAAAGGGCTGAAATAAAGGAGTCATTGTTAACATAAAATAATAGAACATTAATAAAAATATTAGTATTTTTTCTTGAACATTAACTTACCAGATACTGAATAACTGCACAAATTAATAAGCGTAATGCAAATAAACCTATTTTTCTTGTTCTCTGATAGGGAAATACTTCCTGTTGCGCACACAAACAGGTCAGTACAAGACTAATGACGTGGCAAGCCGCTGCTAAAATATTCGCTGCTAGTATTAGTGGAGAGAAATGGTGCGCCTACGCATAAGGTGCATAAGGGAAATGAATGCAACACGATTATAGTAATCAGTCATTAGCGAA
>NW_005357414.1:2918765-2933023 GCF_000412655.1 Myotis brandtii | reverse complement strand
TTAACATAAAATAATAGAACATTTTAATAAAAATTAACATTTTTTCTTGAACATTAACTTACCAGATACTGAATAACTGCACAAATTAATAAGCGTAATGCAAATAAACCTATTTTTCTTGTTCTCTGATAGGGAAATACTTCCTGTTGCGCACACAAACAGGTCAGTACAAGACTAATGACGTGGCAAGCCGCTGCTAAAATATTCGCTGCTAGTATTAGTGGAGAGAAATGGTGCGCCTGCGTTTAAGGCGCACAAGGGAAATGAATGCAACACGATTATAGTAACCAGTCCTTAGCAAATATTGTAGTTTGTTATTAATAATTATGTATAACAAGATATTGTAAAAATTAAGTTATGAAATTTTTATTAAAATGTTTCTTACACACCGTTATATTGGCTGGGCCGCAAAAATATTCGTTGTGGGGGTGGGAAGCGACCGCAGGCATGGCCATGTTTGAGCACATGAGAGCGAACGTGGGCAAGTTGCTCAAGGGCATCGACAGATACAAATCCTGAGAATCTGGCCACCCTAGAGCGCTATGTGGAGACACAGGCCAAGGAGAATGCCTACGATCTGGAAGCCAACCTGGCTGTCCTGAAGCTGTACCAGTTCAACCCAGCCTTCTTTTAGACCACGGTCACTGCTCAGATACTGCTAAAGGCCCTCACCAACCTGCTCCACACTGACTTCACCCTTTGCAAGTGCATGACTGACCAGGCCCATCAAGAAGAATGGCCTATCCGACAGATTTTGTACCTCAGAAACTTGCTAGAGACCTGCCACTTCCAGGCCTTCTGGCAAGCCCTGGATGAAAACATGACCTTTTGGGAGGTATAACTGGTTTTGAAGATTCTGTCCGAAAATTTATCTGTCATGTCGTGGGTATCACTTATCAGCACATCGATCGCTGGCTGCTGGCCAAGATGCTCGGGGACCTGACCGACAGCCAGCTAAAGGTGTGGATGAGCAAGTACGGCTGGAGCGCTGATGAGTCGGGCCAGATCTTCATCTGTAGCCAGGAAGAGAGCATTAAGCCCAAGAACACTGTGGAGAAGATCGACTTTGACAGTGTGTCCAGCATCATGGCCTCCTCCCAGTAACTTTGCAGGTGCTTAATAAAGATTTATTTCCTTAGCAAAAAAAAAAAAAAATATTCGTGTGGGCCACATGCAGCACGCGGGCCGCAAGTTTGACATGCTTGTCCTACATGCTTGATAATGTCTTCACCAGATTGTGTGGCACATGTCAAAGAATTTAAGCACAGCCCTGGTGATAGTATAGACTCAATCACTGAATTTCTTCTGAAAGAGCAAAGTCACACCTGCAAAAGAGATTTTCTAGAAATCTAGATCTGTCTAATAAAAAGAAGTTCTGGTATTACTCTCTTGGACTTCTGCTTCTTGAGAGGGTGCATAATTGGGAGTGGCGTAGAGGAAGGGGATTTGGTATACTGAAGAAAGCGCTGAACTGAAGAAAATGGGGATAAATGGTCAGCAAATTTATTATGGGATGCTAGCATTACTTTAAGATCAGATCACATCAAAGTACCAAGTATTCTATTTAATTACAGCCAACCTAACAGAATCCACAGAAAGCATCCTCCAGAGTGGGCTTTGAGTACAAGATCTTGTATTAAACCAACAGTATACATTTTAACTATTCATTTTTTTATCCAAGGTTTTAAACATGTAACAGACTTGCAGCTGAATGTAGCATCAAAGGTCTCAATTTCCCTCCCACTTACTTGTGGCTATTAGTCATAATTCATTATAAAGAGCCATTCCTCCACATTAAAATGTTAAAAAAATAAATGCCCGAGATTAGTAAAGATATTAAGCTTTCCTGTCAGCAGTAGGCTTAGGAAACTGTAGACTCTATGTATCAATCAAGTTTACACAAGATGAAAGGTGTCTGTGATAGCTATAGATGATTCTAGACTAGTATCACAGAATTTTGCAGATCCTATAAGGCATCTCACCTAATTTTGTTTGCTACTTTGTTTTATTATAAAAGATAAAAAATATATTGACATATATAGCACACTGTATGTGCTTTAAAGGGGATTTCTCACTAACTAATATAATACACTATATTTCATATATGTTTTCTCCAGAAATATACAAATTAAGCTCTATATAACTACCCCATCAACATTATACTAATTCTGAAATTAGGGACATTTGTTGTTATCAGAGTTGTTTTTCTTTCTTCTTTACTTTTTTCTTTTTTTAATGACGGAGGCTCTACTAAAAATTTGATTCATATTTCAAATGCTTTCCAATAACAACTAAACCAGAGTTGAGTGAATACTTGATAACATACTAAAATCTATCAAATAATGTGTGGTTTCAAGTATACTTTACAAAATAAACTCATCAACTCTTGATTAACCATGCTAGTAGAAAAGAAGAATGCTATCCAAAACTAGATCATCCAAATGTAATTTAATTTGCTTTTTGAAAAGCATTATGAAATGCTTTTGAGCCACAGGTTTATATTTACAATCCTGTTTTACTTAGACCAATATTAAAATAAGTTTACATTCCCCGTGCACATTGCAAAGAACAGAATAAGGAAGTAACTCAGAAGCTTGCTAGGTGGCAAAGGTAAGCAATTCAGGAACAGTCTGCAAAATGAGTATGAAAGGGCTGGCAAGCACATCTTAGTTCTGCCTTCTGTTCATTTTGATATCATTTCACCACTTGATAGATAGGTAAATGGTGGTGCTTAATAATCTGGTCTGGTTTTCATTATTATTTCCACTTGATATTGACAGATTATAAATAATGACCTTATTGGTATTCTTACTTTTTTATTAACCAAAGATCTTTTAATAACCAGTTAATTGCATCCCTTTTAATTGAATGTATCCTCTTCAAGTAATTCTCTTTAGGAGAGAAAACCTCAATGGACGATTTTCCTACTTCTGCCCCCAAAACCTGGCAGGTATCATTATCTTCTCAAAAACAAATGAAGTAAACTTTTATGTTTCAATTTGTATAATAATATAAACCTGAACATTACTCTTTAATATACTAATAAAGCACACACAACTTCAATATTCCTGGAAATTTATAAAGTGAGCCAAAAAGGCAGTTTTTCAGGGCACTCCAGACCTCTTTATATGAATCATAAACATGCCTCCATTAGTTTGAAGTTCAAAACAGCAATGGTTCCCCTGCCCATAGAAAGCCAAAACTGTAACAATATATCCTCTTCCCACTCTTCCCAATATAGTTGCCTTAGTTATCTTTTCAACTCAAACTTTCCTAGACCTCAAAAAATATTTTTCAAGTTTTTCTGAAATTCCTCACTGTTTATTAATCCACATGCTATCATTGCAAACACTTATGACCACACAAACAGGGACTATCAAATAAAGTGTCTGAAGGCAAATAAATGTAAGGAAATGAAAAGAAATTGAAGCATATACCCAAAGATGAATGTATAATAATGTAATTATATTATTAGTTCAGCGTTGCCTCTGGCCTATATATAGTTTATTTTTTCCAAATAAGAACAGATCATCACACTTTTCTGTGCCTTGTAAATAAATGTATAGAAGGATGATTCCCTAAGACTTGATAAAAACTTAAGTGCTGCCTTTCTTTTTAAAAAATATATATATATTATTGATTTTTTACAGAGAGGAAGGGAGAGGGGTAGAGAGTTAGAAACATCAATGAGAGAGAAACATCAATCAGCTGCTTCCTGCACACCCCCTACTGGGGATGGGCCCGCAACCAAGGCACATGCCCTTGACCAGAATGGAACCTGGGACCTTTCAGTCCACAAGCTGACGCTCTATCCACTGAGCCAAACCGGTTAGGGCTTAAGTGCTGCCTTTCAAGAGTGAATACTAGCAATAATTGTTGCTAATCTTTCCAGTGCCAATCATACCAGCCTATTATCTCCTTCACAGATCAGAGCATCAGATATGCTTCTCCCCATGGTTGCAACAGTATGATGACAGATTTGTCAAAAGAATCTATAAGGGAAATGGATGATGCTTGTAAAATCCTATCTCCTCAAAGGTCATCTCAATTGTTTCACACCTGCCTTGGACCATATATGCATGTTCATTCCAGTCTTGATTATATGGATACAAACTAGTTGGGGATCAGCTACAGGATTTTCATCCCAAGTCAGATTTTCTACTACCTCCCAACACACCATTTTGCTATTTCACTCTGCTGCCTAGTTACTGCAGACTTAAAGAATGCAAGTTACTAGAATTCTAATATAGGCCATCTCTTATTTATAAAAGAGACATATTCCAAGCCTCATTGTTTAGTTGAAACTCAGAATAAATTATCCCACAGAAACAATGTTATAAATAAATGGTGTATAGGTTCATAGGTTCATCTACACATGCCTATATTAAACCTATGCAGTTCCTGAACTAATGAGAGAAACTATTTTGACTATGCCCAACCAGTACTTCTAACATAATTTCTGTGGAAAGAATATTTGAAGTTTCTTTCTTTGAAATATATTTTTATTCATTTCGGAGATAAAGGGAGAGGGAGAGACAGATAGAAACATCAATTATGAGAGAGAATCATGACTGAGAATCAAACCGTGACCTCCTGGTTCAAAGGTCGATGCTCAACCACTGAGCCATGCCAGCTGAGCTCAATTTTGGGACTCCATGAAAATATATCTTCTGGCTATGACAATAGGAATAGTATCCCCAAAACTCAAGCTGCTGAAATAATTTGGGCAAGGTGGCAAACTTGGAAAGGAAACTATGGTAAGAACTTCAGCCACAATAAAGATTCCTTCGTGGGGGCAAGGCTGGGTCTCTGAGTGTGAGGGCAGTGTCATTATGCCTTCAAGGCTGGCGGCACAACTATTAAAAAGCAGGAATTAAAAATCACACTCACTGGTCATTCTCTCAAGCACCTTGGGTGCACATGTGAATAATTTTCAAGGTGAATTTAGAAACAAAGATTTCGTTGTTATTCTATGTTTCAAGTCTACAAAGTAGAAAATTAGTAATCATACAGAAGCAAATTATATAAATTGTGAAAACTAGCTAAAGTGACTACAATGTATGAAGAATTAAGTATTCAGTAAAACCAGAAGGTCTGGCTGGCATCAAACATATTGTGGTCAATCCAACCATGAAAATATCTTTAAACACTAGCCCCACCAGCCTCGGTGCCAGCAAGTGGGAGTAGAGCAGGCAGCACAGCCTTAGACCGGCAGAACAAGGAGCCCTGCAAAGAAGGTTGTTCCTACAAGCTAAGCCTAAGCAGGCTGTGGACTAGAAGCAAGCAATATCTGGGGGAATAAGTCTTCTATGGGCCCCTGTGGGACTCTCAGATTGCTCATCATGCTTTCAGCCAGAGAGTACTAGGAAGGGACATGTTATCCTGAAATTAGGGACACAAGGTCAGCAAAGGGCACATGAGGTTAAGATGTAATATAACCAATGCAACCCTAACCAATAAGAAAGGGGTGTCAGGAAGTTAGCACTTTCTCACTTTACTAAGTAACTACCTAAATACATATTTTCCATTAATTCTAAAAGGAATTAAGTCTTTAGCCAGAAATTATAAGGTACTCTTAAAAAGAAGACAAATCTAAAATAGGATATATGTCTACATTTAAAAAAAATCTTTAAAAATACCTGTTTCTCAGGTTCAGCCTACATTGCCAAAAGGAGATGTGAATGTAAAACCTGTAACTGCATAACCTATAACCAATGCAGAATTGCTAAATAATATATTTTAAGTTCATATGGCAAGCACATTATCTTGGCAACTTTATCAATAACTTTAAAATTAGCAATCTAATAGTGTGGTAAAAACTGTGTGTGTTGTAATATATTAATTTCATTATTATACAAGATGACCTTTTAAATCTCTCATTTCTCACTCAGGGCCTGGCATTGTTTTCCAATAAATGATCCTCACTATCTAAGGGCCTGGTAGCACCTCTTAGCCAAAACATACTGTAGGCTTTAATCAAGCATTTTACAAAAGCTACTTTCCAATACTGCCAATAAAATGTCTGGGCTATTTTTACAGAGTCTTAAAGCATTAAAAGGGTGCTAAACAAAATGAATTTAATATTAAACAAGGATTTTTCTGCCCTAAGAAGAGGATTTGATTTTCAAGGCTTTTAAAATCTACTTGCTTAGCTGTCAAAAGCAAATTTACTTTTTAAACAAATAAAGAACATTTATTTCTACAGTGCTTTTTATTCTGCCTTCTCACTTTATCTTGTTTTGTCTACTATGATGGTTTTTATTAGAATATCAGATTTTATACATATGGAAAAAAATGAAATTAAGAGGCTTTTTTTAATAATTGGCAATGCCAATAAATTATTAGGAAACCAAAGATACCCAACTTCAGTTAAGGAAATTATCATTAATGGAAATTTATTGAGTGCATCCTCATTTCACTTTTCTTCCTTTCAATGTTTCCATGGGATCCAGATATACACACACACTATTTGTGTTTTAGAGGTACAAATTAGCAAACTCCTATTCAAATTAGATTTAAAACACTGAATGTCAGCATAGATCACATTATTTTATTCTAAGATCCATGGCCAAAAACAGTTCAATATAATGAAAATTACCCAAGCTCTGGCAGATGGTTCACCGTTATAATGCTCTGAATGAATTACCAAAATATTGCAACTTCCAAATTCAAGGAAATAGGAAAAGAACATATTTAACATCTGATTGAACAGCAATGTGGTGTGCTGTATGGACCAATGGGCTTGAAATTAGATGTATGGGTTTGATTTTAAGCTCTGCCACTTACCTTTTTGATCATGGGAAAATTCTTAACACCAGCTTCAGTTCCAGTACCCACTTTTCCCCAGTAGAATAATGAATGTGAATGCACTTTGCAAATTATAAGACTATATGCAACTGTAAAGCAATCCATCAATCAAAAGTTGACAATTTAACAACAGTCCCTTTTAAATCACATACAGTATTCCATATTTCTCCCAATACTGGTTATCTTAATCTATTCCAACACAAAAAACTGAAGGTTACTCTAAGAAGCCTGAGTTTGTCCCCATAAGAGCTCCTTATCAATGACTCAAGTATTTTAGTTCATGTTTGGCAATTAAAGAAATGAAAAGAAAACAAGAGGTCTTGTTTGAGTTTTTATGCATGTTTGATATTCTGCGGTGCTCAGTTAAAGTCTTAGTCCTTGTTTAAAGAAGATGTTTTGCTAATAGCCCACATTTTTGCCTTGGAAGTATCACTCTTAGAATGAACACGAGTAATGATTGCCAATAACTTCACTTAACTTTAGTTGAATGAATTCCTCTTTAATTGTTATAGGTCAAATACCTCTACAACAAACGACTATCCAATTCTTTTTTGTGGGGGGGGGGCGGGGGGGGGGGGAATGTTGCCTAAAGTAAGTGACCCATCAATGGTGACTGAGAAATCTCTGCTATCTGGAGAATTTACTCTAGTAATTAATAATAAGTCTAATACAACAAAAACAATGTGCTGCCTGGCTGGCGTGGCTCAGTGGTTGAGTGCTGACCTATGAACCAGGACATCAGGATTCGATTCCCAGTCAGGGCACATGCCTGGGTTGTGGGCTGGATCCCCAGTGTGGGGCGTGCAGGAGGCAAGCTGGTCAGTGATTCTCTCTCATCATTGATGTTTCTATCTCTCTTTCCCTCTCTCTTCCTTTCTGAAATCAATAAAAATATATTAAAAAGAAAACAATGTGCTCTCAGCACCTCTAATTTATGACAAGAGAATTTGGCAGTAGTACACGGAAAAGAAGCTTACACTTCTGTCATGTTAATAAGTGTCTAAAATGTCAAAAGGTAATTAATACAATTTTTTTCTTGCTTTTGAATACCAAGTGCTATCATAACATTGCTACTTTGGCTGACCAAATCTCTTCATTCCTCCTACAACTGCCCTTATCCACCTATCTCTAGAATGAAAAAATTCAGTAAATTTTTCACCTTAAGTCATTTCAAATTCTATACCAGATGCAGCAATAAAAAGACAAAAATGCACATGTGGGTCAAGAGTTAGACTAAACCATATAAGAAACTATATTCTCTTCCTAAGTGCTAATGCTTATAACCCGTGCTTATAAAATGTGAACACTTCAC
This sequence comes from Myotis brandtii, assembly GCF_000412655.1. Taxonomy (NCBI): domain Eukaryota; kingdom Metazoa; phylum Chordata; class Mammalia; order Chiroptera; family Vespertilionidae; genus Myotis; species Myotis brandtii. The sequence goes on along the minus strand of NW_005357414.1, from coordinate 2,924,904 downwards.
ACTTTTAAAATTATTTCATTTATAAATGGTCAAGTCCAGGTTATATTTCTGGGTGTTTCTTTCTAATTGTCTTGAACAAATGGCTTTTAAGTACTTACATATATACTATGTGAGTGTGGGAAATGAGATATATTTTAATTTTATGTGACATGAACTAAGCAATCTCACTGACTTATATAGTCTCACTTCATCTAACTTACATTCTAAACAGATTCCAGCTATAAAGATCACAACTCTGAGCAACCATATAAACGACTTTAAATGAAAGTAAAGACTAAAATGAAAAGTAGGTTTTGAGAACAGAGAACTTTAATTCAGCTTTGTGTTTCTAAAGTTAAGAACAGTAACAACAATGATAATAGTTGTATAATAATTCATGTACAACACTTACTCTGTGCCAGGCACTATTTTAAGCACTTGCCATAAAATAAAATCACCTTTTGAGAGACATAACTGCTAATAAACACTGTGCCTTTATTCCTTTGTCAGAGAATATATTTTGATTTCTACCATGAAATATAGTTTTAATGTTTGATAGGAAGGTGAAGAGAGAGCAAAAACGGGTGACAATTACTCTATAGCCTTAGTCAAAATGAATCAGAATTAACCAGCCTTCTTAACACTTCACACTCTACCATACAATTTACATTAAAATGGTAGCAAATCAATTCCTGCAGTGAATTCTTTCTTTATATCCTTCCTTTTATATAGCTCAGTTAATTACGCCTTTGAATTATCTTCAGGACCAACCATTTCTGCAAGAAACTAAATCATTAGTTTAAAATGTTGAAATTTCACTTCACTGTTAATCCAACAACAAAATAAAATATATTGGCGAAGTGCTTTACCAATATATGTGCTTCCACATACATTCTCTTGTTTCAATCTAAGCCCTGTCCTCCCTGTGAAATACAGCCTCCTTGCCGTAGTCACTCAATACAGTTAGGAATTTCCTCAATGAAAAATACATATAGAGAACATTAAATTGTTAAGATAACTACAAAATCGATTGAAGTTATTTATAAATCAGTAACTTATGCTAAAATAATGATAATTGAATCTGGATAATCCTTGGAAAGTGAGGGTTTATTTAAGGGACAAGATTTCACTAATTTTAATCGTTGCTGAAATAAAAAGTGCTGGAAAGTATAGACAAACCTCTGTGAAAACTTGTCCTTTCCAAGATACCATAGGGACACGGGTAGCTTTAAATATGTATATCACTAAGGGTGTCTTTAGCAGTTAGGCTCAAACAATATCTTGAGACCAATTTTTGGGTGTACCTTTAAAACAGATCTGTTCCTGAAAAGCTGATTATGAATTAAATTATTGGAAATATAATTATATATTTTAAATGCATGGTTTGAGTAGTAGTGATAATCATGTGTGCATTTGTGTTGGGGGAAGGGCTCACAATTTAAAGGAGATCTGAATGGAATCCTTTGGCAAGATAAAGCATCCTTTTGTCCTTTTGATGATCACTCTTTAATGTGTCCATGCCAAAAATGAGTTTTTGTATGGCAAGTTCTCTAAAGCGGGAGGAGAGAAGGGGGGGCAGGGGCAACACCTGCACTAAATAGGAAGCTTGTTAGGTGACTGTTGTGATCAGTCCCCAACTTGTTCTGCCTGATCAAGCACAGTGGGCAGAGTTCCAATCACAAAAGCATTCCAGAAAGCAAGCAAAGCAAAAATCTTCACTAAACTGACTACTGGAATGAAAACTGTTGGGGTCCATCCCTTCCCTTCGTTGGGAAAGAAGCACATTCTACTAAAGAGGGAAGGCACTTGAGACTATGGAAACATCAATCACCTTCTAAAATCATTTCTTGAGAATATCTCCAGACACGCTGATAACGACACTGCACAATGTACACAGTAGATTTACTCAAAGTCTTATTTTCAACTCTGGCAGCTCCTCCTCTTGCTTATTTCTTCCTTTGGTAAAGGAATCCTTTAAAATTCTTCCATTGTTGCAGGGTAGGCTGCCCCTAAGGTCAGGTCTTCCTCTAGCCTTATCATCTTTCTTTCCTGGATTTCCCAGAAGTCACACCAATGAAGACGTTCTAAATGCTGTTTAAACCTTAGAAACAATATTCATACCCATTATCACGTTGTCACCATACCCTCTTTGGGGAGAGTTACATGAAGAAAATGAGGCACAGGGAAGGGGACTTGCCTGTCACTTAGTGACAGAGAAAAAGAACACTCAGTTTCTGGCAATCTGTCCTGTGTGTAAAAACAAAACAAATCAACAGAAAAACACATTCCACAGCCCAATACTCTCTTCTTTTAGTCACCTGTTGTTTTGGATTATTTATGCTTTGTTTCTTCCAGATATTCATGGTAACAACTGAGATTTAACCTTCTTGGTAAATTACAGCAAACTAACATAAGGATGATTGCTTTTTAAAAAGCAACGTTCAGAGAAGAAAGTCATCCACTTCCAAATGCTAACAGTTGATTATTACTGCTTGATATTCTGTGCTCTTATTAAAATTCCTGCAATTAACAATGGGTACTTATAGAAAAACACCCTTTACTTGTTGATTTGAAAATGAGTTCTTGGGATTCAATCCAAGGTGTCTTATTTGCATAAATCATTAAGTGTTAGGGAAGGATATCTGAAAACACCCTCATGCTACATATCCTTAAGTGATAATCGGTTCTTTCCGGATAAAGAAATGATAATTGGATTAAAACTTACGTTTTTGCAAAGATCACAAGGTATTTCATACATAATTAAAATTAAATTCTATTTTCCATGCTAAATAGGCAGCAGCTACTGAAATATTAACTCACTTTGGAACTTTAAAGCACTTTACAAATATATTTTTATTTTGTCGTTGGATTAACACTGAATGAAGTTTCAACAATTTAAACTACTGATTTAGTTTCCCTAACACCTTAGATGTAGTAGTGCATCAATTCATTAAGCACTAACCATGAACTTTAGGGAAATTAATTCTAAAATTACCAACCTCTTTGGGGAGAGTCGAACTATTTGTCCTCAGGTCCAGCGAAGTCCATTCTCACGTATGTGTCTTCCTCGTCAGAATCTTCTCGCTCGGGGAGCCTAGGCAACCAGTGGCGAGGTGGTGGCGGGGGAGCAGCAGCTGCAGCAGCAGCCTCACCAGCCCCGTTCTCACCTCTGGCAAGGTCTACAGATGGGTTTGGGGCTCTAGGGTTGGAGCCACCGACAACGTGGGCACCCCTTACTGCTTCGGCACCAGCAGCGGCACCAGCAGCGTTAGCAACAGGTTGGAACCAGCAGGCAGAGGCAGAGTTAAATCCAGAGGCAGCCTCGAAGCCCGCGGCGGCTGCTCCCATACCGGGGACCGCGGCGAGGGCGGAGGCGGCGGCTAGAGCCCGGCCTACAGCTAAGGTTGGCTCAGAGCCCACAGCGGAGGTCGAGCCTCGGGAGGTGTAGAGGTCTCTCTCCAGGCTGTCGGTAGGGAAAGCCGAGACAGCAGCTCTGGTGGATGCAAAGACACTTTGCGAACGGCTTTGTGGGCTTCTCTCTAGCTCTTCTTCCTGCAGCAGCCTAGCTACAGGTGGTGGTTCTGAGCAGCGGCTAGGGGAGAGAGAAATGTCCATACAGCACTCAGAAAATGGGTCAACCACATAGATTCGACCTGTTTCAGCATCATAGCGAATGGCACGGTCACCAAAAGGCAAGGCTGGTGCCATTGCTGGGTTGAAAGTCACTTCAATGTACTCACACTCTTCCTCATTAGCATTGCTACCTGTAGCACTGGTAAGAAGAGGCAGAAGTGGCCTAGTACTGTCCAGAAAGAAGCGGTTGGCACCTGGAATAGCTCTTAAAAGATTTGAGAGGACGTTTGTTGCATTTCGAAATGGCACTCTGAACTCAATATTCATGTAATGAGAAAAGGCTGACTGTCTGGGGTTAGCAATTATGCCCCACGAATGTGGCAGTCCTTGAGTAACGGGGGCTGGTGTATTGCTACTTCTTTTAGTGAAGTCAAGGTTGACGTAGTCACTAGAGCTGTCAGCCTCTCTCTGCTCACCTGTGGGCTTTTGTGTTTTTGGCTCGATTTTATTTCCTTTTGTAATAAAAGAAAGTTGGTTAGGTCTCTTAGCCTGGTCCTTGGGGGGCCCATCATCTGAAGGCTTTGGAGGTGAACTCCCATCTCCAGGCTTTGAGACTGACTGGAGGGTAGCTTCAAAGCCCTCAACTGAAGGCTTTGAAGCTGCATATTTGGGGCCCCTGATTGAGGAGGCTTCTTTGTCTAGGCCCTTCCCCAGGAGTTTTCCAGATAACATCGGTACATACTCACTGTGGTCACTCTGTCCCAATGGGGAGCTCCGAAAAGTTTTTGGCAGAGAGAAGTAGGAGCTCCAACTTTTGGAGGAAGAGCCTCCCTGAGGATTTTGGGGTTTTTTTGGAATTGCACCGGCTCCAGGAGCCATAAACATGTAATCACTGTCACTGTCATTGTCCTTAGAGTCATCCTTTTTATAAGGATCAGATGCTTTTGGAGGAATTGGGGCAGGTGGTGGGCTCACTCTGGGAAACATCATCATGTACCCTCTTGAATCTTCAAAAGAGGCTCGGGAGTGATACTTTACTGAAGCAGAAACATTTTGAGGAGCCATTGGCATATAATCACTGGAGCTTTCCAGAGGGGCAGCCACCCCTGGCCTCATTGGCACATATGGGTCGTCCTCGTCCTCATGAAAAGCTCTGGCTCTGTGAGGACCCCGAGCTGCACCTTCCAGAGTCTCTGTATCTTTGACTTCTTTGCGTTCTTTTGTGGCTGTTCTGTCAGCACAAAAATAAAGTCGGAACCTTCCCCCAGACTTCCCTTTTCCACCAGTTGCTCCTGCTGGCGGAGGCGGAGGTGGAGGTGGTGGGGGTGGTGGCATTTGCTGTTGCTTGCTTTGAATTAACTTGCCAAAGTAGGATCTTTTCTTCAGAGATTTTGCCCACTCACCATTGCCATCGGAATCTTTCCCACTTCCTGAGCCTTTGCCCCCTCCAGAGTTCTTGCCACCACCTGAATGATGGCCATCTCCTGGTCCCTGGCCACTACCTGAGCCGTGCCCACCACTGGCTCCCTGGCTACTGCTGGAACCGTGCCCACCTGCGGGGCCCTGGCCATTTCCTGAGCATTGGTTTCCTCCTGCACCTTGGCCCCCTGAGCCCTGACCACCACTACATCCCTGGCCACCTCCGGAGCCCTGCCCCCGGCCTGAGCACTGGTTTCCTCCTGAGCTCTGGCTACTGGAGCCTTGGCCACTTGAGCCCTGGCCACCTCCTGAGCCCCAATTGTTCATGGGCATGTAGTCACCTGTGTTTCCTTCCTGACCCGCTTGGCCTTGAGGATTGCCTTCTTCCCCAGAGTTGCCAGAACCGGAACTAGACGCTTCAGAAAACAGGCAAACTCTGTCGCTGGGAGGTTCTGCAGTCTGCCGAGCACGCACCGGGCAGGGTGCTAGGCGTCGAAAAAAGCTGGCCGGCACAGAAATCGTTCTCCTGGACCTGCGCGCTCTGGGCAGGTGCAGTCTTCCTCGCCTGGAGTGGGGCACAGGCTCGCTGGGTGTTACAGAGTGCCTGGTGAGGAGCATCTCGTTTTTTCCATCACCGATGGCCCGGAGGTGGCAAAATTGTTCAAAGCGGGACCTTCTTAGCCAGCCGCCGGGCTCCAGCGGCACCATGTCCAGGTGCCTCCTAGTGGACAGCAGGGTTAACAGGTGGGCCCCGATGCTGATGCTGTAGCTGCGGCAGCGGGCTCGGTATTCGTCTGCACACAAGGCTTTCATCTTCTCCAAAAAGAGCTCATGCATATTTTGGGCCACCACACAGTCATCGACCTGCATCCAGAGCTCCCCTGGACCGATGACGGTGGACCTGCCGACTTCCAAGAAGAAATACTGCTCAGAGTGTCCGCAGCGACGGATGCTCAGGAGCTGGACCACCACGCTGGCCACCTCGGTATTCAGCCTCACAAACACAACCTCCTCGTCGGTAAGACAGAGCCGGAACACGCCGCTCAGCTCTTTTCTATGCCCCAGCCCCCTGGGTTTGACTATTACCTGCCACACATCTTTGTAGAACGGTGGCTCCGCCACCGCTGGGGCCGCCAGCGCGACCGGCTCTCCATCCAGCTGCGCGCAG
>NW_005357414.1:2918130-2918506 GCF_000412655.1 Myotis brandtii | reverse complement strand
ACACTGTGCCGGAACTTCCTGGCATTTTCGTAGTATTCCAGCCGAGCTGGGGCGTCGGCGGTCTCGAGTTTGAGCACGAAGTAGCGCTTGTGCCCATGCTTCTGCTTCCGCAGGTAGCCGCGTTTGCAGACTTCCTCGCCGACGGGGAGGTCCTCCTCATCAGACTCGGAGTGTGGCCGGGAGCCCGTGGCTGAGGAAAGCCACATGGCTCCCGGACAAGAAGACCCGGTCCCAATGAGTGCGGTGAGGGTTCCCGAGGAAAGAAGTGGGGTGGTCGCCACTGCAGCCAGAGCTGCCGCTGTAGCCGCTGCTGCAGCTCTCAGTCTCCTTGTCGCTCGGTCGTGAGCGAAAGAGCAACTCGCCATGGTGATGCGCG
>NW_005357414.1:2915231-2918101 GCF_000412655.1 Myotis brandtii | reverse complement strand
ACTCCGAGCGCACAGCGGCGGGCAAAACAACACGTGACCGCAGCCTCACGCGGCAGCCGCCTCAGCTCCAGCTACCAGCGCAGTGGAGGGGCGCTGCGAACAGCAGCCTGAAAGAGGTGTGCAAGGGAGGGGGCTGCCATCCCGAGAGGCGGGGCCACCTCCAACCCTACCTAGACCCTTTAGGTCAATCTTCGGACCTGGGGACCACCTGGGGACCAACGGGAGGAGACGGGGCCCTCTGGCCACCCTGGTTCTAAGGAGGAATCCACGGATGCACAGAGGGGCAGGAGAAGGCCTGGAGGGGCGGCGAAGAAAGTGGTCAGTGAGCCCATCCAGGCGGGGGCGCCACAGCCCAGGCTCTATTCGCTGGAGGGTGCAAGAGGTGACTGGAGGGAACGCAGCACAATCACTTGGGGAGACGCCAAGGAGGGAAGCTGGCACTGCCTTGGGAAGGTTTGTTTGTTTATTTGGGAAATGGGAGCCAGGTGAAACTGTTACAAGGTTCTCATTGGATATGATGGGAGCCAATGGGAGTGTCTGGGAGGAAGGCGACCCTGAATTAATTAGTTTGGGCAGGAGGGGAGCTGAGGGGCTAGGGGGCGTGGCTTGGGTCACGGAGTGGGCTCCGCTGTCTGGGTTGTCACGCACTCAAGCGGTAAACAACCCTCTCCAAGTAGTTGTTAATAGTGGTGATAAACTCATGTAAATCCCTGAGCCACGGTGACCTGGGGACCGGACCCAGCCTAGCGCCCTCTTTTGCTCCCTGTCCCTCACATAAATTCTCTACTCCTATCACAGTCTGGTCCACTAGCTCCCGCTGCGCACCGCACCGTGAGCAGAGCGTCTTGGGAGAAAGTGTGGGTAACCCCCTGGAAACGTGTTAAGGACCAGGGCTCTCAGACCTGCCGCCCACCGCCCTGCAGGCAATTCCTGAGCCCTCTCAAGCCCTGACAAAAGCCCGTGGCTCTAAGGCACACTAGTAACAGCGATGCCTTCCAAGTGAACATAATCTTTAACCAGAGCGCATTTCTAGCCCCAGGAAACGCAGGTTGGCTAAAGACGATGTTTCTGACTATTTGATTAATGGTGACTGAAAGCGCAAAATTGGGGGCCTGCAAAGTATACAGCCATGTGGGGGGAAAAAATCAGACTCCAGTTTCACTGAAAAACGCCAGTGTTGAGTTGTCGTGATGTTTTCCCGTGGGAGAAGCTTTGAAAGGCGCCTTTAAGAACATTTCCAAATAAAATTAATTTCCCCTTTTCTTGAGTGAAACCGGAAAACTTTAGGAAAAGGAAAGCTCATACCTAGCTAGAACAAAGGATCATACAGAATACATATCCTACAATGTATTTCGCATCCCTCGCGTCAAGAAAAGATTTTTGTCGAATTTCAGCCTACAATTTGACACCACACAAATAAGAACTACTGCCTCCCTCATTTCTGGAAAAACTGCTGGAGAGTAAGTGCAACCTCCTGAAATGTTTCTCATTCTCTCAATCACTCCCCTTCTCCCTTCTCTCCCTTCTCTCCCTTCTCTTCTTTCTCTTCTCTCCCTTCTCTCCCTTCTCTCCCCTCTCCCCAGGATTTTAGGAAATGGGTCCATATTACACTACAATGCCAAAAGAGTGACTACAGTTGCAAAGACAGAATTGGGCTGAAGTTAAGAGAGAGGAACATATGGTATTTCTTTCTAAAGGAATAAAATATTGGTTCACCTTTGGCTTAGGGTAGATGCTTTGAAGGATATTATTTATAAAATATAACAGTAAGCAATGTATGCATTGTATAACTAAACAATGTATGCATCATAAAAATAAACCCAAACTCTGCCCTCTTAAGAATTTGTTCTCTGTTGGAAACAGAATAAACATATTTCAATGAAGGGCTCCTTTTTGATGCTCTCATTCGGTGAAAAAATAAATTGGTTTTGGTCATCCCCCAAATATTAGAAACAATCATAACATTCTCTTGCTGCCACAGGTTTATAAGGGCAGTCTATTCACAGGTGCCAGGAGCAGCCATGATTTCTGAAAGGAGCTAGAGGCAGAATGAGTGTGGATGCTGAGAAAGCCCTGGCACTGCCACCTATATGTTTCAGCTGCTTAGTCACATATGTAGAAGATTCCCTACACTTATAACCTAAATGATAATGTATAAAATAATTTGAGGTATTTATAATAGATATGATATTTCACAAGTCTTTCCAGGCACAGGGTTTTGCTTTAGATAAAAATGTTTTGAAAACAATACAATGCGTTTGCAAATGCTTCAAATAAAAACATGACATTTTACGTGTATAGAAAATGTTAAAGTGCATGTTAAATAAAAATATGGAAAATACTGAAAATAATGTATTGTTAAATCTTAATTTATCTGGAGAATTTTTTTTCATATAGAGGGGTAGCCTTACAATGTATGTAATGTTGTATCTTGTTCTTTTCACTTAACATTCATTATATGATAACATGTCCTCATATTATTACTGATGAGCCTAAACATAATTTAAAATGCAGTAAAATATTCCAGACAGTTGTATATTAATGCACTTAATCATCCTTATGATTTGAGGTATTTAGTTCATTTTCATTTTTTTCAATATTATAAGTAAAGTTGCAGTGAACATCTTATACCTATAGCTTTTTTAAATGCTTAGAATTACTCCTTTGGGGTGGAAACCAAGGAGTTGAATTACTGAGTTTAAAGGTATGATGTGTGTTTTTTTAATTGCATAATTTTGCCCTGTCACCACACTGATTGCCAGAATTGGACATTCTTATTTTTTAAAACATCACCGGAAAGGTGGATCAAATGGTATTCCACTGTTATTTCATTAGAATTTTTGTTTACTAGTGAGTTTAAAAATATATGT
>NW_005357414.1:2902787-2915213 GCF_000412655.1 Myotis brandtii | reverse complement strand
ATAATTTGCTGACAATAGATTTCTTGTGTTTTATGTTCTCTACCTTATCTATTAAATTCTTAGTGTTTTTTTCTTATGTGTGACTTGTTTACATAATAAAGATATTACAACTTTGTCATATTTGTTGCAAGTTTTTTCCCAGTCTGTTGATGAAAAACATCACATTTAAAATTGATTTTCTTCTATTTTGAAAAGTGTGCAAATTAGGCAAAATGAGGTTTGTAGTGCAGTTTAGAAGGGTGCTAGTGACAACCACAAATGTCACTGATCACTTCCAACTTTCTTTTAAACCATCATACATCTAAACTTATATGCTATTGTAAAGAGAGAAGTAACTTTGTTCTCATATCAGCAAACTATAAGTGCATCTACACTTGTAAATTTTATGTAGCGCACTTAATACTTTGTATGACATTCTCTACTTTATAATGAAACCATTAGGACTAGTAAACATGTTAAAAATAGAAGTGTGAAAATACATTTAAATAATTACAGTGAAAAATTAACAATGCTGATCATTTGTACCAAAAGTGTATTATTTTGCTGCAATAAAATTGAATTAGAGATATAGTGTGATGTTTCATAGAGGGATTTCACTTTGTATGTCCCTACAATAGAAAAGAATTAGACAAATATTAGTATTGTAAACAGGGAGAATGTGTGGGTAGAATAACATTATTTTCTTTACATAGGTTAACCAAAGCTCAGTTCTAAAATTTGTCCAACACTAAAGCTCTCTGGAAGAAACTATCATTACTGAATTGCACCAGATGCTACAGATTGTCTGACATATATTTAAACTTTCATCTTCCTAGACAACTTAATGGCATAGAATAGTTGTTTAGTTTAGGTCAGGTTTCCTTGGGCAAAATAAAGTGGAGGGGTGGTACAGACATCTAGATGGTTTAGGTAAAAAGTAAAGACTTTGTATCTGGCCTGAACTCACCAGATGGTTGCTTTAATGTTCTACTATTCTTTGGCTATAGACTACTGTCTCTTAATGTTTTTGTTTTTATATTTAGGAAAAGTTTCCCCAGGAAGCTAAATTTCTTTTCCATATCTAGTTATAATTTCTGTAAAGTTTGGACTCTGAACCAAGAATCTCAAACACAGATTTTTAAAACAACAGATTAAAGGTAATAAAACCTGAAATATTTCTTATTTGTTTTCCAGTTTGGCTGAGGGGTGAAACAGCATTCCAGCTGGTATGTTACACCTAGAAACTAAGGTAAATGGATAAACACAGCCACAGTAATTTTAAACCAGTTTCTATCTAATGAAGAAATATGCCCTTAAAGGGGTTTGCCTTTAAAAGGAGTTTCCTATGAATCCTGTTTTAAGAAAGTAGCTGTTTAACTGAATTAAGTAGTCAGTAGTAATAAAAATCATCTTTTCCCCTCGCATACATGATCATCAGTAGTCTAAACTCCAATTTACTAAAATAAAAATAGATAATAAAATTATGGATTTACTTAGCTTGAAAATTAAACTGTTGCATTAAATATGGACTTTATTCAAGAGAATAAGCCCTAAGAGGAAAAAGTAACCAGTATAAAAGCACTATTATTCTTGCCCAATATATAAATTGTCCTTTAATAACTCTATTGTTTTTGTGAGCTAGCATCCAATTATGTTGATGAAAATGTGCTATCTTTGATATTCAAGAATGATACTAGTGGTGATGATTGCTTTCACTGCATTTGGACATAAATAAAATCATAGACTATGAATGATGTTTTCTACACTATGCAGAAATAAGGGCAGCCCTGAGATTTGTGGCTGCAGCCACTGCTTGCAGATGATGGCTTTGCATCTCTGCTTCTTTCCTTCTGTGCTACTCAAAACCTCTACTGGAGAAAACTACCATCAAATGCCTGACTGCTGCACACAGAACAGATCTGTTTGCTGCTTTTGTTTCCATGCAGTCTACAGCTAAATTAATTAGAGCAAATGCATGGTTTAATTAGGCTCCTAAAGCTTCCCTGTTATCTTAGGAGTCAACTGAAAATTAACTCAGTAAAAAATCAAGCATTTCTCCCCACCTCCAAAAGATGAAACTTTCCTTTTGAAATGACTTTTAGTAAGTAAACTAAATATTAGAACAATGAAATCTAGCATAGTTCACACAACTTTCCATGACTTTGCGCCATATACATTTTCTATGCTAATATAAATGAACAATAAAAAAAATTAGCTTTATGCTGTTCCTTGTTGGTATACAGCAGCTTTGTTCTTAGTGTTGAAAAGATTATCAGTTCACACAGCCTTGTCTTCAAAAATGAGAATCTTTATTTTGTAAATTAAATAGGATCATTACATGGTTAAATTTGGTACTTTAAAGGAATTAGTATTAAAGACTTGCGGTTTAGTTTCCTTTGGATGTTGAGGAAACCAGCTATTAGATTTTGTATATAATATGTATTATGATTGTCATCATTCCTTTTTCTCCACTCTTCACATGGCCCTGCAATATCTGTCAGTTTGAACTCTTTCCTTCAATTTCCAGTCACTATCCTGGTTTGGTCCTTAATCAACTTGACCAGGATTGCTGAAATAGCCTTTTAAACTGGCCTTACCCTTATTTGGTCTCCATAGTCAGTAGAATATTTTTCCTTATATTTCACTTGCATCATACCATTCTCCCTTTAAGGTTGTATAAAGAAAGTGTCCTCCTTGTTTTTCTGCTCTGTCAGAACTAAACTCCTAATCCTAGCATATAAGTTTCCCTCTTCCCAATTGACATCACAACCAACACTCTTTCTCACTCCTTTGCTGCTCACAACCCCACGTTTCCATTTTTCCAAATTTGCTCCTCATTCTATTATAATACATTCTCACTGCCTACGCGTCAGTTGGTTGGTCTCTTTAGGGCAGTGGTTCTCAACCTTCCTAATCCGAGACCCTTTAATACAGTTCCTCATGTTGTGGTGACCCCCAATTTCATTGTTACAAATTGAACATAATTAAAGCATAGTGATCAATCACAAAAACAATATGTAATTATATATGTGTTTTCTGATGGTCTTAGGCGACCCCTGTGAAAGGGTCATTCGGCCCCCAAAGGGGTCGCGACCCACAGGTTGAGAACCGCTGCTTTAGGGTATTCTGCATACGATTTCATTTTCACTGTTACTTAGGCTATTTCTCATGTCTGAATATCCTCACCTCCCAATCACTGATTAATGTCAATCATCTTCCTCAATACTAAGCTTCCCTCACTCACAACCACTGACTAATTTTCATAATCCTTGCATGTAATGTAGAGCTAAGGATTTCATTGTTATTCATTGATAAGGTCATATTATTGTTAAATGACAATCATTGTCAAAATGACTAACACTTTTCTACCACTTGGTAAATAGCTAGTGCCCTGAACTTTCCATCCACACCCTCCCCGCAACCCTCACCAAAATGCTCTTACTCAATCTAATTATCCTGGCTACTTTAGCCCTTCTTTCAGGACTTCCACCTCTCCATTGTCCAGCCACTATACGGTTAACTACAGGCACAGTAGTAGATTTCCAGGACCCTACTCTACAATTTTGGCATACATTCTTTTTTTTCCCCAAAAATTTTATTTTAAAAAATTTCCCTTTTTATTGAATTTATTGGGGTGACACTGATTAACGTTATACAGGTTTCAGGTGCACAATTCTACAATACACCATCTGCAAAGTGTATTGTGTTCACCACCTCAAGTCAAATCCCCAACTATCACCATTTATCCCACCTATACCATCCTCTACCTCCTCCACCTCCACCTTCACTCCCCACCCCTGCAATCACCATACTGTTGTCCATGTCCATGAGTTTTCATTCTGATTGGTAGGCTTGTACTACACAAGTTGTTAAGTAGTTAAAAGTACTACCCCTGGAGATTAAAAAATCCATGAGTTGGGAACACTGTTCTACACTATAAACACTTTGAGCACCAAGATTGGGAACTGTATCATATTCATCTTTGTATCCCTAATGCTTGGGACAGTGCCTGAAAATCACCAGTACATGTTTGTTTGAAGCAAGAAAGAAAAGAAGAGAAGGGAGGGGGAAGGGAGGGAAGGGGAGGGGAGGGAAAGGAACGGAGGGGTGCGGGAGGGGAGGGAAGGGGGACAGGAGGGGAAAGGGAAGGGAGAATGAGGAGAGAGGAGGAGAGGGGAGGGGAGGAAGCAGGGTGGAAGGGACTGAGGAAAGTAGGGAAGCAGGAGAAAAGAAATATTCAAGACAGGTTTAAACGGCCACTGAAGACTATTTCCTCCTCCAAATTACATGTAATCATCCCCAAGCTCTCCATGACTGATGGCAAGACTTGATGACTTCTGCCTGATACTGCTTTCTCCTCAAAGGAATCATGCCCATTTTATTCTCTCACTCACCATGGCTAAGCTAATCTTTTCCCATACATTTCCCTTTCCCATCTTGCAGTTTTCAGAAGCCTCAGGAAATGTCTGTACCCTATTTCCCCCTACCTTTTTAGTTCCTTTATTTGGGAACAAAGACACATTTCAACCTTGATAATTAAAGTGACAAATATAAAATTAATGCTGGCTATAAACAGACAGAGTAATGGTGATGATAAACTTTTATCAAGGAAGAACAAATCACTTCTTGACACCATTTTATCCCCCCCCCCGCAAGAATGTAAACTTCATGTGTTCTGATGTGTTCTTCAATGCCTGACATGTAGTAGAGATTCTCGATACTTATTGAATGAGTTAATGGAAATGAAAAATGTGTCTTTCAAAGTTAAATTAGATACCTCATGGATCACAAGTACTCTCCATAGGATCCCTTTCAGAATCGTCACAGAAATCTTCATCTACCTGCTTTAATTAAACATGCTCTTAAGCATCAACATTCATAATATGTCTAGATATATTTACAAACCTATTTCATAATCATTGTTATTTTCCAATTTTTGTCTAATTGTTAATATTACAACACTTTTGCTTTCTATACTTTAGCAGATATACAGACAGTTTTCATATACTAAGAATTACATGAGTTTCTTTTGGCAAATCTTTAAGTTAACATTTATTTAGAATGTTTTTGTTGGTAAAATGTGTTCTAAGTTCAAAACAACTGTCTTACAAACTGCTTTTGAAATTTAACCATTTTGATTTTCAAGGCTTTCTATATTCAGTCTGTATTTTACTATCAGGCAATTGTTTATGTAATTTAAGTACTTTTCAGTTGCCTCATTAGTGGGTGCTTTATCTTCCTCATTGTTTTGTAAGCCCCCCTGAAGGCAGTGATTATGTTTTTCTATTTTTGTTCACCCCTTCATGGTGCCTAATACTGCATTGAACTCTGTAACTCCTTGTTGAATGGAGGATTTTACCAAAATGCAAAGTACTACATAAGGTGATGAGCCCAGAAGACAATGCATTTTTTTAAAAAACAATGAAACACAATTTAATCCCTTTCTTCAACATTTAGGGCCACTGCACTTGAGATAATGTTGGAGATTACATTTGGTTTAGATTTGTTAAACATTCACTCCTCCCTTGTGAAACTTTTTCAGATGTTAATTAAAAATAACAACAATACAGGATAAATCCTAATTATGAAAACATCAGCAGCATAATAAGCTTAAAATGTTTCACTCTTCATTAATTGTATGTTCCTTTTTCCCCTAAAATACATCATTGGTTTATTACGAACTATTATGTAAAAAAATTAATTTGGGTTCAGGAGTTAGGAAGTGAGATGTTTGTGCTCATTTACTTCAGGACCTTTTCCAAAGTTGGGACTAAGGAATCAATAGAGAAATAAGGAGGGAAAACTTTCATTTTTTGATCAAGGAACAATAGGAAAATTTAGACACTATCTCATAGTAAACTGCTCCTTTCTTTCAATGACAATGCATTAAAAATACCTGGGATCTTATTTCTTAATCAGAGTGATGGTTATATGGACATTCAGTATGTGGTTATTATTTGAACCGTACATTGTTTTTTATATACTCTTCTGTATGTATGATGTATTTCACAATCAAAGAAAAGATACCTTAAAGAAAAATCTTGTCCAAAACTGGGAACATCAATATTTCACATTAATTCAAAATCTGGAACCAAGTATAAAACATTCTTTCCTTTTGTTAATTAGATTCAGAAAGGAATAATGTTAACATGTGAATAGAGTGTTTAAGAAATAGTTACATTTGCATCTGAAAAGAGGTGTCCCTTGGAAAGTGAAATTGGTGCTTTTAGAATTAAAAAACAAAAAGCAAGCTGAACAAAACGTTTTGTCTACTGAAAAGGATTTCTTTAAAGATAGCTTCAAGGTCCACCTGAAGACTTTTGTCAGAAGGTTCAACACTCCTCTGGAATCTTTGAGGTGTTAAAAAATCAAAGCTGAGAGCACTCCAAAAAGTGAACCATGTAAATTGAGAAACCCTAATTCACAGTACCTAATAGTTCAAGATGCTAAGTATCAGGGAAGACTTACTCTTCTCTTAAAGTTTATTTGTTTTCTATGACTTTACCTTCTTTATACGTGTGTGTAAATATAATTGTGGCTTGTAATGTAATTTTTTTTCTCATCAACAAGATTGTAAAATTTTTGAGTTCATGGATAATCAATTGTCTTTCATGCTCCCTGCATGGCCTATCTCTGTGTTAATTACTTAATACTTTGACTTGATTTGCAAATGCATATATGTCACATTCTGATAGCTTGTGACTCCTTTGTCTCATCCATTTTATACCCAAAAGAATGTGCTGGAGAATATAAGGATCACATTCTCCTATTTTGTAATGTATAGGATCTAGAGGCAGTTATAACCACTAATTGTAAGTTTTAGTGTATTTATACAATTAAAAAGATTGAAAAAAAGTGAAAGCATTTTGTGATCTGGAAATCTTTTAAACTATTATTAATTCTACAAATCAATTTTGGAAGTTTGCAGACACCGAGGTTAAGTTGAAATTTTGACATTCTGATCCTAAGTTAAAAAATAAAAGCTTACTCAACTTACTAAAACTATAGGTTTATGCCTATAATAAAAGCATGACCCAATAAAAGGGGAATATTTCTTTAAACTTCTATTTACTTGAAACTGATTTACTATACAAGTCTTTCTGTGAATTGAAAGTCTTATATGCTAAAAAATAATCATCTGTAACATTTTTCAATGTTACAAATTATTTTTAGCAACTGTATTGCAATACATGTCTAAAAACTAGGTGTCATCATTCAGCATTGACTAAATGTTAATATTTCATGATGACTGTACATGTGAGATTTATCTTTGTTTTAAAATTTTAAATATTCAGACATAGCAGACCATATACTCATGAATCAAACTTCTTTCTTTAATTCATTTGGGCCTTCTCACTAACTAGTAAACCTTCATTTATGATTTTTTTATGTCATAATAGGACCAATATTTGATAATGAGCAGAATATTTGATTTTTAGTAGTAAGGTGTGGAAAGTTCCATATTGGAACTTAGGAGAGGTGGGTTTTAGTCTCATTTCTGAAAGTTACTTTCCATGTGATTATTTAATCCTATTTATCTTTGTTTACTCTTTTGAAAAGAGGCTAGGAGGAAGTGATTTCTAATGTTTCTGAGACAGAGAGAAAGAGGACACACATATACATTCCAGTTTTTGTATATTCAGGTTGTTCCTTATTTTGAACCATCCACAGAGACAAAGCTTTACTGTGCCCTCAGATCAAGAATCTTAACAATTCAACATAAACTTAAATTATTAAACATAAATTTGTTTTTATCCCTTTTTCCCTTTCACTTATTTAAAAATATTTATCACAAATCAGATATGTTCCAGATAGTGTTTTTGATGTCCTTACTCTCATGGATTTTGCATTCTAGTAGGTAATAGCCAAATAAATAAATGCCTAAGAAATTATGAGGTAGTGGAAAGTGCTATTTTAAAAATGGAATTGAGTGATATGATAGAGGATGTAACGGTGTTGGGTGATCAGAGAAGCTCTCTCTCAATGGAGAGGAATTTTGTTCTGAGATGCAAATGCCAAAAAGGAGCTAGCCATGCAAAGATCAAAGGAAGAATTCCAGGCAGAGGAACAAAAGTACAAGGGACAAAATCAGGTGTGAGCTTGGAGTGTTGGAGAAACAGAAAGAAGGCAGTGTACTGGAGCATAGTGGGGTCAGAGAGCAAGGGCCCACATCAGGGAGGGGTTTGTAGATCAGGGTAAGGAGTCTGGAGTTTATTCTAGATGTAATGGGTAGCCACTGAAGAGGTTTCAGCTGGAGAGTGACATGAACTGATTTACATTTTAAAAAGGACACTAAGGCTGTCACTTGGATTGATGGTTTCCAAAAGTGGCAGCTGAGAGACCAGCTAGGAGAGTATTTCAGTGCTCCAGATAAAGACGCCTTAAACAATAGTGACAGTCATAGAGATAGACAAAAATGGGCAAATTTTGGATATACAAGTGTTTGGGAGGTAAAATATGTGGAAGCTTCAGAGGGATTGGATTTAGGGGATGAGGGATAGGGATGAATCAAATATAATTCCTAGGTGTTTGGCATGAACAGATTAAGTGGACATATTAACTTAATACAGAAAATAGAACCCATTGAACATTAAACTCTATAGGGGCTTCATTTCTTTTTCCGTCATTTAGTGTAGGCTCATGATTTTTGTATAACTGTAATCAGTGAAGCAAAATGCTTGAAAAGTTTGATGTTATTCTTAACATTATTTCACACACATAAGTCTATATGTCAACATAATCTGTAATCCTTGTCTTTTTCATCATGACTATATCATTCTTACACATTCCGCTGGTATTATTCTTTTTTTAATTCAAGAAAAACAATTTTAAATATAATAATGTTACATGCAATAAACCTTAATATTTCAAGAAAAACGATCTTAAATATAATGTTCCATGTGATAAACACCTATTATTCAAGAAAAATGATCTTACATATAATAATATTACATACAATAAACATTAATATTTCAAGAAAAAAGGATTTTAATTACAATAATATTACCAAAACTCTACTAACATAGCATGAAATCACAAAAGTTGTAGGAAATATTAAAAATCTGCAAATAAGAGGATTACTTCTATTCTAAAATATTTTCCCCTCTGGCTCTATTTTTCTTCATCAGTTTATGTTGCTCATTATATTCCACAAATGAGTGAGATCGTGTGATATTTATCTTTCTCTGACTGGCTTATTTCACTTAGCATAATGCTCTCCAGGTTCATCCACGCTGTTGCAAATGGTAATGGTTCTTTCTTCTTCACAGCAGTGTAGTATTCCATTGTGTAGATGTACCACAGTTTTCTAATCCACTCATCTGCTGATGGGCACTTAAGCTGTTTCCAAATCTTAGCTATTATATAAATTGTGCTACGATGAACATAGAAGTGCATATATCCTTTCTGATTGTGTTTCTGATTTCTTGGGATATCTTCCTAGAAGTGGGATTATTGGGTAAAATGGCAGTTCTATTTTTAATTTTTTGAGGAAACTCCATACTGTTTTCCACAGTGGTTGCACCGGTCAGCATTCCTACCAGCAGTGCATGAGGGTTTTCTCTGCATCCTTGCCAGCACTTGTCATTTGTTGATTTGTTGATGATAGCCATTCTGACATGTGTGAGATGGTACCTCATTGTTGTTTTGATTTGCATCTCTCAGATGATTAGTGACTTTGAGCATGTTTTCATATGTCTCTTGGCCTTCTTTTTGTCCTCTGGTATTATTCTTATCACCCCAACTTCAAAATTGTATTAAAACAAAACAAAACAAAACAAAACTCTGTCACTTTAATTTTCAGCCAATTCTACACTACTTTCCCACGTCTGTTTTTCATCTTTATCAAATACTAGTATTCATTAAACACCTTTACCTACTAGGTACTGACCCCATCATTTTATTATTTTTTTAAATATTGTGCAACTTTGGAGGTAATGTTGGAGCAGATTAGGTGCATGGAGCACCTGAAAGCATTGAGGATGTTTTGTCTAATTGAGTTTCAAATATGATATTAGGGCACTTTATAATTAATGTTGTCATACATAATATGAATTAACTAATGGTTCATAGCTATCTTCATGTTTGACTAGAACTTTAGGGCTGTTGTACCAAATGAGTATATGTATGAAGGTAGTTCATAGCTTTATAATAATCCATTTTTTCAGATTATGGTGGTGTTATCCTGGAGCCTTTGTTTGGAAACATTCAGTCTTTGATAGCTACCCAAATCAAACTTATGTGCCTTCTGCTGCTGTTATTTTTCATCTGAGCATATAATGCTACATTGTTTAAGGTCAGTGGTTCTCAACCTTCTGGCCCTTTAAATACAGTTCCTCATGTTGTGACCCAACCATAAAATTATTTTCGTTGCTATTTCATAACTGTAATGTTGCTACTGTTATGAATCGTAATGTAAATATCTGATATGCAGGATGGTCTTAGGCGACCCCTATGAAAGGATCATTTGACCGCCAAAGGAGTCGCGACCCACAGGTTGAGAACGCTGGTTTAAGGTGTTTTTTTTATTCAGAAAGTCCTTAAACGCTTCTTTTGTTCCCCTTGCTTATTTCCTCTCTAAATATCACTATATCTGCTTTCATCCATCCTTTTCATTTGCTTTGCCAAGATCTATCTTGCCGTTTAAAGTTAAGTGGTAGTCATAGAAGACACTAACGAAAAAAACTCCAAAAAGCTATTGGGCTTTCCATAGTAGCATATGATTGATAGTCATGAAAAAGATAAGATGCCAAATTCCAATGCTTCTGTTTGATCTGGAACTATACTTAAGTTGTAAAGTCCTGGCAGGGTTATATTTATGCTGTTGTTATCACTGCATTCAGGCACATGGTTTAAAAATTAAATATCTCTACAAAGCTTATTCTAAAAACAGCAGTCATTTTTACCCATTTTCTCCTCTCCAGAGACAGCTATAGTTAGCCTTTATATTGTTATATTTTGATACTTATCTCATTATATCTGAATAAATATTTATTACCATGTTTTGATTTTTCAATTTTATAGATCTGTTAACACCTCACTATAGCATATGAGGATTTTGCTCTTTTTTCAAATACATGCTCATACCTACACCATACACATGCACTCTTCCCATCCCTTAATTTTTCTATTGTAAGTATAATAGGCTTTGCCTTTGTAAACACAAATCAAAGATGAGACAGTCACTATGTACTTTCAATTTCCTCTACAACTTTACATTTTCTTTGGAATTAATGATCCTTTTTAAAAATTTCTCTGGGCTGTTATCAGTAATTCACCAATTTATTCTTCACCTATTGTGTCTAAATATTTTATTTATTTCTTTATTTCTTTCTTTATTTAATTTATTGGGGTAAAGGGAGCATAAATGGTGATGGAGGGAGACTTAACTTGGGGTGGTAAACCCACGATACAATATACAAATGATGTATTATAGAATTGTATACCTGAAACCTATATAATTTTATTGACCAATGTCAGTCCATCTGTTCTTAAAATATGCTTTCAATTCATTTGGATACAGGAAGTCCTTGTATTTTCTTTCATGTCCTATTAGCCATATATTTTACTCTTTGTTCTACTGAGTTTTCCATTTCTGATTTCATTGTTTTTTCATTTTCCAAGAGCTCCGTTTTTCATTCTCAAAAGCTTCCTTTAAAAATAGTATTTCATTATTTTTTTATATTTGCAATATCTTCTATAATATCACTTGGGCTATGATTATAGTTATAATTATTCTCTCTGCATGTGACAAAGAAAATTCATTGCCTTCTGATATCTTGAAAATGTGGAAATATTTAGGTAACAGGTGGCAAGGGCAGATTTTTCAGATAAGGAACTTGGACTTTTGTTAAAAATAAAACAGTGAGGACATCTTGGAAGTCAGACCACATGCTGCTGACTGAGCCTGAAGTGTTACCGAAATGGTTTTTTAAATGCAGAATGTCAGTGTATCTTTTGCTTTGTGCTGTTTTAGCTACCGAGTTGTCGTAACAAGGGACACAATGCAGTCCAGAGATAGCCAAAGAGAGGCTTGTGGTTTGCAATCTAATTTTATTAAAATCCCTATAATTTGTAGAACTTTCAGAGTTTGAAAAAACAAACAAACAACAACTATGTTTAATATTCCAAAATAAAGTAATGGTAGTCAATAAGACAGTATTAGCAGGAGATAAAATGTTGGCCCCATCCACTTAAGAGTTCTCTTCCTGACCATGGGATTCAGCAATAAACAAAGTAAGGGAATTGTTGGGGTCCAGCCCCAGCAGGTCCAGGGGTCCCCAAAGGTGTGGACGGAGTCGGCGAAGAAGGAAGGACGAGGCTGCGTCGTTCAGTTGATCAGCATAACAAGGTTCTCCCGCCAGATTCTGTAGCCAGGGTCTCTCGCTAGGTTCTGTTTCTAGGTTCTGTCTCTAGGTTCTTCAGCCAGGTTCTCTCGCTAGGTTCTGT
>NW_005357414.1:2897280-2900263 GCF_000412655.1 Myotis brandtii | reverse complement strand
CTGGTATAAATATAGATGTAACAAGACAATAAACATCAGATCCTCATCAGATCCTAACCAGAACTTGGCCAGAGATCGTGGCTGGAGATCCTGGCTAGGCTGCTGATCAACTGAAGGCTGTCTCCATGTCATTCCTTCTTCGCCGACTCCGTCCACACCTTTGGGGACCCCTGGACCTGCTGGGGTTGGACCCCAGCAGGGAATTTCTCTCCCACTTAAAACTATTTTTTAGATGACTTCCAGGTGTCCACCTTTGAGTTGAAGTAGAAAGGGTCAGCCAAAACACAGAGGCTAATAAATTTAAAAACAAAGCAGGTACAGGATTAAAAACTTAGCCAGGAAAAGATATTTGTATTGCTTACTCTCCCATGGGGCTGACCAGAAGCAATGATACTTGAAGCCTGGAATTGTCTTTATTGTTGTGTGTTTCTTTCCCCCCTTTATTGAGATATATTTGACTTATCTAACGTGTAAATTGGACAATGTGTTGGTGTGATACACTGATGAAATAAAGACCGCCCAAAAATGGACAAATGTGTTATGTTCATAAATGGGAAGACTCAATATTCTCAATATATCAATGCTCTCGGTAATGATCCTTAGATTCAATGCAATCCCAGCCAAAATCTTAGCAAGATATTTTGTAGTTGTCAACAAGCCAATTCTAGAATTTATATGAAAAGCAAAAAATAAAAAAATTAGAATAGCCAAAAATTTTGAAAAAGAATAAAGTAGGAGTACTCACACATTGTGAATTCAGAACTTAGTGTAAAGTTACAGAAATTAAGACAATGTGGTATTTCTTAAAGGACAGACTTATAAATTAGTGGGACAAAAGACAGAATACAGAAGCAAAGGTGTAAAGGAGAAAGAGTAATCTTTTTTTATTGTATTTCTTTAAAAAGTGTTTTAATCACTAAACCATATTACCTGGCCAGTTGCAAAACACTGTAAGAACTATGTAAAAAAAAATTAGAAACTAAGACAATCTAAATGAAAAAATCTTAAGACAAGTGCTTGTAAATAACTACAGCTTACAGAAGCACAAATAAAATATGCCACAATGTCTCTTGCCTTCCAAGCAAGGTATACAGCTAATGAATATGAAAACAGTGTCCAGCATATTAAGATATACTAGGATATTATTAAATGGGACTGATACAAACATCTAAAAGGGAAAAAAAAACGCTAAAGCTTAGATATAACATTGCAGCATCTTAATGAAGATTTAACATGATTTGATGTTTTAATAAATAAAAAATTTAAAGGTAATTAAATTTTCTCACTAAGAATATTAAATGAAACTCTCATCCATCTTTAAATTAGAGGGCATGTGAATACTAAAATTTTAATATTTTCAAAATCTGATAAATAATACTTTCATTTTCTAACCTTTCAAAAGAGTAATCTTTTCAACAAAATGTATATCCATGTGCAAAATGGTAACCTTGACCCTTGACCCATACCTTGCATTTTATACATAAATTCAAAGTGGACTTTAAACCTAAAGATAAAACTAAAAATTAATATTTCCAGAAGAAAACATAGAAAAAAAATCCATTAACCCTCAGTTTTTTTTAATATGATACTAAACAAAAAAAAATCCATAGGAGAAAAATCTGATAAATCTGACTTCATCAAAATTTAATATTCTGCTTTGTGAAAGATGCTAAGGAATGAAATGACAAGACAAGGACTGTGAGACAATATTTGCAAAGAGTATACCTGGTCAAACACCTGGATGTAGAATATGTAAAGAATTTTTAAAACTCAATAAAAAGAAAACAACACAAATATAAAAGGAGTACACATTTTGGACAGACGAATCACCAAAGAAGATACACAAATATTTAAAAATGCATAAAAAATGCTCAGCATCATAGTCATTAGTGAAATGCAATTTAAATCACAATGAGATACTGATAGATACTTACCAGGTTGGCTAAAATAATAAAAATAATTATTGGCACACAATGTGCTGGTGAAGATGAGGAGCAACTAGAACTCTCATGCATTGCTGGTGAAATGAAAAACAGCAAAAGTCACTTTGGAAATACTAGTAGCTTGTCAGTTTCTTATAAATTTAAACATATACTTACCATACAACACATTAATCTCACTCCTAAGTATTTAGGCACAAGAATAAAAACTTATGTTCCAACACAAACTTGTATGTGAATGTTCAAAGTAGTTTATTTTTTGTGATCCCCCTGAACTGGAAACAACCCAAATGTCCTTCAATCGGTGAGTAACGAAACAAAAAGTTTCATCTACACAATGGAATACATCTCAGCAACAAAAGAGAATGAAATATTGACACAAGCAACAGCATGGATACATTATGTTAAGTGAAAGAAGCCAGACACAAAGTCTGCATATTATATAATTCCACTTAAAAGAATCCTGAAAGATCCAAGCTGTGCCAGAGGCACAAGAGGAAATGCCTGCACTTTTACAAACTCTTGAATCCACTGAGCTGGTTCGGGCGGGATCATGAGGCACCAGACCCTACGGGGAGAGGCGGCACAGCCTTGCAGCGGTCGGAAAGCGAGGGAGGCTCTGTCGTGCAGCTGCTCGCCGGCACTGGGGGACGCGAAGTCCCGGAGTCCCAGAGAGGCAAGGAGCCGCGGAGACGCCATTGCTATTTGCTCTGCCCTGGTGACTCCCTGAGACCCCGCCCTACTCAGTTTACATCCCCATCCAAGCCGTGCCAGTGGCACAAAAAGACCCACCTGCACTTTTGAAGCATAACCCAACAAATTGCAGACTTCAACTCCTCGCACCCATAAGAGACACACTCAAGAAGCAGACCCAGGAGAACCAAGATGGCTGTGTAAGGTACAGACCTGTGCGTGCTGCCTCCCACAACAACATTGAAACTACCAACTATAGGACAAACAACTATCATTCAGAACCATGGGAAAGCTGGCCCAGTGGAAGCTCTACAACTGGAAGGAAAGAAAGAAGAGCATTGAGACTGAGT
>NW_005357414.1:2889311-2897246 GCF_000412655.1 Myotis brandtii | reverse complement strand
AACCCAACAAACTGCAGATTTCAACTCCTCGCATCCATAAGGGACACACTCAAGAAGCAGAATCAGGTTCGGAGGAAGCCGGAGCCTGAGCCGGACCCGGCTGGGCCGGCGACATGGAACCGCTGTACCAGCAAACGCACAAGCAGGTCCACCAGATCCAGTCTCACATGGGACGCCGGGAGATGGCAGACAAGCAGTCTGTGCACTTAGTATAAAACGAAATCCAAGCAAGCATACCAGATATTCAGCCACCAAGAACGCCTGGAGATTTTGTCCAGCAAGGAGCCACCCAACAAAAGACAGAATGCCAAACTTCGTGTTGCCCCAGTGAGGCCGGGACGGCCCTGGTGAGGTCAGGACGGCCCCGGTGAGGATGGGACGGCCCCGGTGAGGTTGGGACACCCCCGGAGAGGTCGAGACAGCCCTGGTGAGGTCGACACTGCCCCGTGAGGTTGAAACGGCCCCGGTGAGTTCGGGACGGCCCCGGTGAGGCTGCGACGGCCCCGGTGAAGTCAGGACGGCCCCGGTGAGGTTGGGACGGCCCTGTTGAGGTGGAGATGGCCCCAATGAGTTTGAAACAGATAATAAAGACCAATATAAACTGATGAACAAAAATAGATGCATAGGCAGAGTAGCGTTGAACAGACTGTCAAACTACAGTGGGAAGCCTGGGGAGGGTTTGGGGGGGGGAGTTAAGAGATCAACCGAAGGACTTATATGCATGCATATAAGAATAACCAATGGACACAAAACACGGGGGGGTAGGGGAGGCCGGGGGAATGTCAAGGGTGGGAAAAAAGGAGACATATGTAATACTCTTTGTAATACTTTAAGAAATAAAAATTATTTAAAAGAAAAAAAAAGAATATGTAAGTTAAAATCAAGATAATGCGAGACTTGACTATGGCAAGTTTTGTTAGTAGATACCGAGTACCATTGTTAGGTGGGGGAAAGTCAAGGGGGGGAAAAAAGGAGACATATGTAATACTCTTTGTAATACTTTAAGAAATAAAAATTATTTTAAAAAAATTAAAAATAAAAAAAATAAAAAAAGAATCCTGAAAAAGGCAAAACAATAGGGACAGAGAACACATCAGTAGTTGCCAGGGGCTGGAGTTTTGGAGAAGGCTTGAATACAAAGGGGCACTATAAGTATAGAATGTGGTGGTGGTTATATAGCTGCATGTATTTTAAAAACAATAAATGTGTTCAATAAAAAGAGTAAATTTTCCTGAATGTAAACTATACATCAATTTATATGTATGGGAGAATTAGAACAACAACAACAAAAGCCTGTGAATATTTAACCCTTAGCTTCCCTCCTGCACTCCCAAGTTTTCACATATAGGAAATGGGCTATAAAATCTCTCCAGCCCCCAAAGAAGGGCATACTATTCATACTATTCACCTAACTTCCACTTTCCATATATCCATGAAAGAAAATGGGCAAGGAAAAATCATCAAAGTGTAGATCTGGGGAATATGAAAGAAAAGATGAGAGAAACGTTACTATAGAGAAAAATTAGGGACTTTAAGATGAATTTATTTCACTACTAAGAAAAGGAGGGAATCACCACCACATATTCTCATTCTTACCTTGCTTGAATGGAAGCTTTTACTGTATTTTATATTGTTCTTATGCTACCATTTTTATTGGCTGTTTTGAGGGTGGAGTAGGGAGAGAAAGTAACGTGTCACTGACATGAAGTTGGCTCTTTAGCATATCTAATATACTGCATGGCCTGTTTACTCCAGTTGATTATTTGTTTTGGTTGCAGACTTTCATAAGAGAAAGTTATCAGGTTAACATTGGCTGTCTGCTCATGTTAAAAATTGAGGAACTAAAATGTTGATTGAGGACTTATCCTTCTGGTAATTATAGATTTGGTAAGGCACACTAATTCTCCCACTGAGGACAACCACCAAAAAAATACATAATGTGTCTTAAAATCTTCATTGGATCAGAAAATAAACAAAGCAGTGAAGAAAAACTGGAATTGGATCAAAGGAGTAAATGGAAATCCAGACATAAGAGTTGCCCTTTTGGGGTTGCTCTTCCCTTTGGATGTTATCAATTCTATAAGCATGGATGGCAAAGATACAAAATTTAGACATGCAAAAGAGTTCAAGGCCTTCTAATAGCTAGGAGGCATGGGTAATCCCGTATGTTTTGTGTTGGGATCCTGAAGGCTTTACCATAGAAGTAAGGGTAACCTTGAACTAGATGACTTTAGTAAAGATTGCAGCCTAGCTTCAAATCATATCAGTTCCTGAAATTATAGTATAGTTATTTCATATTGTTATTTTTCACATGTGCTTGGCTAAAGCTAAAGCTAACTTTCTCTGGAGGAATATAACATTATCCTAAATTCCAAATTACTTCTATAAACAAATTTTAATTACAATGTTTAATAGACAATTAAATTACACCAGGAAACAAAACAATATAAAGAAGAATCAGCAGAGAAAATAGACAATGGCAAAATATCAGCAGGGGATACAGAAATACAAATTATCACACAAAAATTTAAAAATGACTATGTTTACCATGCTCAAGGGACTACAAGACAAGATTAAGAACTTTGACAGAAAACTAAAATCTATTTTTAAAAAGACATAGATATTTGAAAAATAAGATGGATATTTTATAATTGAGGAACTATTGTATATGAGATTAGGAATTTGGTGGATGTGTTTTAACAGCAGGTTAAGCCTCACTGAAGAGTAATTTGGTGAATTGAAAGGTCAGAAAACAATAGCCATATTGAAGCATGAACAAAAGGTAAAAAAACAAAGAAATGAATATAGAACCACAGATAATGCATGGAGAAGATATAATATAGGTTTCACTTCAATTTCAGAATGAGAGGAGAGAGAAAATGAAGCAGCAATACTTGTGGAGATAAGGGCTTTTTAAAATATATATTTCTCTCCAGCCCCCAAAGAAGGGCATACTATTCATACTATTCACCTAACTTCCACTTTCCATATATCCATGAAAGAAAATGGGCAAGGAAAAATCATCAAAGTGTAGATCTGGGGAATATGAAAGAAAAGATGAGAGAAACGTTACTATAGAGAAAAATTAGGGACTTTAAGATGAATTTATTTCACTACTAAGAAAAGGAGGGAATCACCACCACATATTCTCATTCTTACCTTGCTTGAATGGAAGCTTTTACTGTATTTTATATTGTTCTTATGCTACCATTTTTATTGGCTGTTTTGAGGGTGGAGTAGGGAGAGAAAGTAACGTGTCACTGACATGAA
The DNA here is from genome assembly GCF_000412655.1 of Myotis brandtii. NCBI lineage: Eukaryota > Metazoa > Chordata > Mammalia > Chiroptera > Vespertilionidae > Myotis > Myotis brandtii. Next base: position 2,893,976 of record NW_005357414.1, on the reverse strand, counting down.
GTTGGCTCTTTAGCATATCTAATATACTGCATGGCCTGTTTACTCCAGTTGATTATTTGTTTTGGTTGCAGACTTTCATAAGAGAAAGTTATCAGGTTAACATTGGCTGTCTGCTCATGTTAAAAATTGAGGAACTAAAATGTTGATTGAGGACTTATCCTTCTGGTAATTATAGATTTGGTAAGGCACACTAATTCTCCCACTGAGGACAACCACCAAAAAAATACATAATGTGTCTTAAAATCTTCATTGGATCAGAAAATAAACAAAGCAGTGAAGAAAAACTGGAATTGGATCAAAGGAGTAAATGGAAATCCAGACATAAGAGTTGCCCTTTTGGGGTTGCTCTTCCCTTTGGATGTTATCAATTCTATAAGCATGGATGGCAAAGATACAAAATTTAGACATGCAAAAGAGTTCAAGGCCTTCTAATAGCTAGGAGGCATGGGTAATCCCGTATGTTTTGTGTTGGGATCCTGAAGGCTTTACCATAGAAGTAAGGGTAACCTTGAACTAGATGACTTTAGTAAAGATTGCAGCCTAGCTTCAAATCATATCAGTTCCTGAAATTATAGTATAGTTATTTCATATTGTTATTTTTCACATGTGCTTGGCTAAAGCTAAAGCTAACTTTCTCTGGAGGAATATAACATTATCCTAAATTCCAAATTACTTCTATAAACAAATTTTAATTACAATGTTTAATAGACAATTAAATTACACCAGGAAACAAAACAATATAAAGAAGAATCAGCAGAGAAAATAGACAATGGCAAAATATCAGCAGGGGATACAGAAATACAAATTATCACACAAAAATTTAAAAATGACTATGTTTACCATGCTCAAGGGACTACAAGACAAGATTAAGAACTTTGACAGAAAACTAAAATCTATTTTTAAAAAGACATAGATATTTGAAAAATAAGATGGATATTTTATAATTGAGGAACTATTGTATATGAGATTAGGAATTTGGTGGATGTGTTTTAACAGCAGGTTAAGCCTCACTGAAGAGTAATTTGGTGAATTGAAAGGTCAGAAAACAATAGCCATATTGAAGCATGAACAAAAGGTAAAAAAACAAAGAAATGAATATAGAACCACAGATAATGCATGGAGAAGATATAATATAGGTTTCACTTCAATTTCAGAATGAGAGGAGAGAGAAAATGAAGCAGCAATACTTGTGGAGATAAGGGCTTTTTAAAATATATATTTTTATTTATTTTAGAGAGAGTAAGGGAGAGGGAGAGAGAGGAACATCACCTGGTTGCCTCCCGTATGCACCCTATCCGGGAATCAAACCCACAACCTGGGTATATGCCCTGACTGGGAATTGAACCAGCAATGTTTCAGTGCACAGGATAATGCTCAACCAACTGAGGTACACTGTCCAGGACAATAAGAGCTTTTTGCTTTTCAATAAATAGTAAAGGAAGAATTGGATAGCAATTTAAAAAGAAATTTTATTCTTTATACCATATGTAAAAAATTAGTTTCACAAGGAGTGTTTATCTACATCTGAAAGCCAAGAAAGTAAAGCTTCTAGAAGATAATATGTTCATGATATTAAGGCAGGGAAATATTTCTTTTCTTTTTTTTTTAATTAAATCTTTATTGTTCAGGTTACATTTGTTCCTCTTTTTTTCCCCCCCATAACTCCCCTCCTCCCAGTTCCCGCCCCACCCTCCGCCCTCACTCCCCACCCACTGTCCTCATCCATAGGTGCACGATTTTTGTCCAGTTTCTTCCCGCATCTCCCATTCCCCTTTCCCCCCCAAGAATAGTCAGTCCATTCCCTTTCTATGTCCCTGATTCATTATAATCACCAGTTCATTCTGTACATCAGATTATTTATTCACTTGGTTCTTAGATTCACTTGTTGATAGATGCATGTTTGTTGTTCACAATTTGTATCTTTACCTTTTTCTTCTTCCTCTTCTTAAAGGATACCTTTCAGCATTTCGTATAATACTGGTTTAGTGGTGATGAACTCCTTTAGCTTTTCCTTATCTGTGAAGCTCTTTATCTGACCTTCAATTCTGAATGATAGCTTTGCTGGATAAAGTATTCTTGGTTGTAGGTTCTTGGTATTCAGCACTTTGAATATTTCTTGCCATTCCCTTCTGGCCTGCCAAGTTTCTGTTGAGAAATCAGCTGACAGTCGTATGGGTATTCCCTTGTAGGTAACTGAGTTTCTTTCTCTTGCTGCTTTTAAGATTCTCTCTTTGTCTTTTGCTCTTGGCATTTTAATTATGATGTGTCTTGGTGTGGTCCTCTTTGGATTCCTTTTGTTTGGGGTTCTCTGCGCTTCTTGGACCTGTAAGTCCATTTCTTTCACCAGGTGGGGGAAGTTTTCTGCCATTATTTCTTCAAATAGGTTTTCAATATCTTGCTGTCTCTCATCTTCTGGCACCCCTATTATTCTGATGTTGGTACGCTTGAAGCTGTCCCAGAGGCTCCTTACACTATCTTCGTATTTTCGGATTCTTTTTTCATTTTGCTTTTCCGGTTGGGTGTTTTTTGCTTCTTCGCATTTCAAATCTTTGGCTTGATTCTTGCGCTCCTCTGGTCTGCTATTGGGTGTAATATTCTTTATTTCAGAGCGTGTATGCTTAATTTCTAGTTTCTTTATCATAGCATCGAGGGTCTCATTAGTTTTCGTGAAGCTCTCCAAAAGTTTATTGCAAGCCCTCAAAATTGCGTTTTTTAGCTCTATATCCTCCATTTCTGTCATGTTTTTTTGTCTCCGCATTTTTTATGCTTTCTTGGTGCACCCCCTAGTGGTCTTTGTGCGCAGTCTTGTTCTAGTTGAGCCTTGATTGTTGTAGTTAATACTAGAGGGATTTGACCACCAGGCCGACTGGCTGTGTGAATCAGCTGTGTCTGCCGCGGAAAACTTCTGTCCTCTGGGGAGGTGCTAATCTAGCCTTTGCCTGAGGCGATCCGGCAAATGGCTCTGCGCAGGGCTTGGGCGGGGCGGGCTCAACAGGGCGGGCGGAGGGAGCCGTTATGGTGCCCTCAGTCCTGTTCCCAGAGGCTCTGCTTCTCAGAACCCCCGGAACCGCTGCAAACCTCGGAGGGAAAGCTGCCTTCCAACTGATGCCAGACACTCCCGCTTCTCCCGTTTGGGTCCGAGTCCCCAGCGATTCGCCCGTATCTGGAGCTCAGAGTCTGAGACTCCCCCCTGACCGAAAACGACAACCGCGCTCTCAGCCACCAGCCCGCTTTGCGCGCGCACCTCCGCACCTGAGTTTTTTCCACACTGCGCCTCCTCTGAGCCTCGGTGTGCTGTTATTTTTCCTTCTAGTTGAAGAGTCTCTCCTCGGCCAGCCCTCCTGTGGTTCTGGGTGATGTCCGTTCCGTCTTTTAGTTGTATTTTTGAAGTGGTTGTTTGCGGCAGCAGTCTGCGGTGTTTACCTATGCTGCCATCTTGGTCTCTCCCAGGGAAATATTTCTTAAATATTCTTAAAAAGCACTGATGGGAGAAAAATTGACAAAATTCAGAACTTCTATTCAGAAAAGCATTTGGAAAGGGAAAAGTGAAGCCATATTTGCCTACACATCTATAGAAAAATTGGCATAACACTCACTTCCAAAGAGAAGATATTCAAATGGCCAATAAACATAGAAGTTATGAGGAAAATGTAAAAATCATAATGTGATAATACAATTGATCTAACAAAATGGCTAATGCCAAGTGTTGGCAAGGATGTGGTTTAACCAAAATTCTCAGATAATGCTATGTTTAGAGTAATGTGGTACAAACATTTTGCAAAACCATAAATATTTTACTAATTTTATCATATCCATACCTATTACCCAGAAAATGTATATTCCTAGTAAATATGTGTGCATTTGGGTATGAAGAAACATGTGTAAGACTATTCATAGCAGCATTATCTCAAAGTGTGGCTCCTGGAGAAGCAGCAGTGTCTGGTAAGTGTTTAGAAACACAAATTCTTGAACTCTGTCCTGGACTTATCAGAAACTGGGGGTATGGGCCCATAAATCTGTATTTTAACAAGCCTTCTGGATTATTCTAATACACTCTCAAGTTTGAGAACCACTGTTCTACAATGATGAAAGTGAATGAACTACAGCAATATGCAATGACATAGATGAATCTCACAAATATAAGTTTGAGTATAAGAAGCCATATACAGTATATACCAGCCTTGGGCAAACTACGGCCTGCGGGCCGGATCCGGCCCGTTTGAAATGAATAAAACTAAAAAAAAAAAAGACCGTACCCTTTTATGTAATGATGTTTACTTTGAATTTATATTAGTTCACACAAACACTCCATCCATGCTTTAGTTCCGGCCCTCCGGTCCAGTTTAAGAACCCATTGTGGCCCTCGAGTCAAAAAGTTTGCCCACCCCTGGTATATACTATATGATTTTATTCATATAAGTCTAAAAATCAGGCAAAATTAAACAATAATGTTTGGGGATTCATGCTAAGATAGTACAACAAGAAAGGCAATGCTTACCATAAAAATGAGCAGAGTGGTTACTTTTAGGCGAGAAAGGAGTAGGTAGAGATTGAAAGAGACTCTGGTGGGTATTCTGGGGATGGTGGCAAGTTTCCTTCAACTGAATGGTGGTTATTGAAGTGTTGTTTATGATAATTCATTTAGCTATACTTCTTACTTTTCTA
>NW_005357414.1:2884757-2889226 GCF_000412655.1 Myotis brandtii | reverse complement strand
CTAATATATATATATATAATATTTCACAATGATTTTTAAAAACATTGTTGGAAGTTCTGTGGCATTTTGAGGAGAAACCCCAACATTTTTTTCTCTAAAACTTATTTTAGGGACTGGTTAGATTTCTAAGAACAATCTTTAAATCTCTTGCCAGAGAAGCTTGAGATTTGCTTCCAGTGTTCTGAGGACAGAGTGGGGAGAGAGTGGGCTTCCTGCACAGTTGACAGTTACCACTTAATCCATCTGTTTACCTGAAATATTGTTACTTTTATCTGCTTTTCAGTCATTTTTTTTTGTCTCTGGATTTGTCTTTACACAATTCTTCTTACAGTTGCTTTAGTGGGGACTCAGGAGGGGAAAAACTAAATGTATGGAGTCAATTTCCCAGCTTCTTTTGAAAGTCTCTATCATTAGGACTTTAATGGCCTGCTAGAAAACTTCATAAGGAAATACTATCTTTCTTGTATTTATAACAATCATATTACATAGGCAATATATTCCCATTGAGAAAAACATGTGTGAAATTAGTCAACTTTAGTCTTTTTCATATTTTTCTTAATTAATAACATACTGTATCTATTAGTATTTCTATTTTTCATTTCACTTTGCATCAACTGTGTATTTTTTCATGTTATTTAGACAATAAGATTTAAATCAGCAAGATAGCAGAATAAGAAGAGCCCCTTGTTTATATCCCCTCTGCAACAATAATTTGGCATCCATCTACAAAGTTATTTTGTAGGAGCTTTGGAATCCAGGCAGTAGATTGACACCCTGGTGGAGACCAAGACTGAAGAAGACCATTTTGAGAAGGACATCCCATGCCCATGTGGCAGGCTCTGCCACTGTTGTCCTGGCAAGAGACTAGGCAACAGCTCTGTTCCCTGTGGACTCAGAAACAACCCCATTTAGCCTTGGTCCTACCACTAAGTGGCACCATCTTCCAAAGGACTTGGCAGGAGTCACATCTGCCCTTTCAGGTAACAGGCCCACCAACCATGGTCCTGGTTATGGACCCTGAAACAGTCAGTAACCCAATGCTAGCCTCTCTCAGCTATGATCAAGGAACAGTCCTGCCCACCCAGGGATCAACTGGGAGACACACCCATTTGTACTTCTAGAGGTAGATACAGAGAGCTTGGTCCAACTTTGGATCTTAAAGCAGTACTGTAAACTAGCTTCATTCCCTCCCAGCTATGATCCAATAACAGTCCTACCCACTCAGAGGCCCACAAGGAGACACACTTGTCAGTGTCCCCAGAGGCAGGCCCACCAACCTGAGTCTGAGTGCATATCCTAAAGCGGCCCAGGAAACCAGCTCCTAATCCAGTTAGGAGAATTTCTTCCTCCCTAGGATAATCTAGGAACCCACTGGATCCCCTTCCATTATGTGAGGACACAATAAGGTTAATTGTCTGCAATCCAGAAGAGGGCCTTCACCAGAATTTCACGATGTTGGCATCCTCAGACTTTCATCTTCTGGAACTGTGAGAAATAAATTTATATTGTTTATAAACCTAGTCTGTATTTTGTTATAACAACCTGAATGAACTAAGAAGATTCTGTACAACAAATTAAACAATCAACAAAACAAAGAGGCAATCTAGAGAAAATATCTGCAAACCATACACTGATAATGGATTAATATCCAAAATCTATATGGAACTCATATAACTCAATAGCAAATAAAACAATCCTATTTTTTAAATGGGCAGATGATCTGAGTGGACATTCTTCCAAATAATAGCCAACAGGTATATGTAAAGATGCTCAACACCACTAATCATCAGGGAAAAGCAAACTAAAACCATAATGAGATATTGCCTCATATCTGTTAGAATTACTATTATCAAAAGACAAGAGATAACAAGTGTTTGAGAGGATGTGAAGTAAAGAGAACTATTGATCATTGCTGGTGGGAATGTATTGGTACAGCCACTATGGAAAAGAGTATGATGGTTCCTCAAAAATTTAAAAACACAACTGCTTCTGGGTATATATTCAAAGGAAATAAAATTAGCATTTTGAAAAGATATTTGCACTTCCATGTCATTTGCAGCATTATTCACAATAGCCAAAATACAGAAACAACCTAAGTGTCTATGAGTGAATGGATAAATAAAGTGGTAGAAGAGGGTATGGGGGGTATAAATGGTGATGGAAGGAGACTTGACTTGGGCTGATGAACACACAATACAATATTCAGATGATGTACTATAGAATTCTATACCTAAAACCTATATAATTTTATTAACCAATGTCACCCAAATAAATTCAATAAAAAAGAAAAAAAGGTTATTATCAGTCTTGCAAGATTTCACAAGGGGAAAAAAAGAAAAATATATATATGGAGTTTTTCTTACTAAATCCAGAAGCAACATATATATAATTTGTATAACTATATTTCCATTCTTACAAGGAGCTTAATACGCTTTTCCCCAAAGCAGTTAAAAGTGCATATTTATAAATAAAAATATTTACAGAAAGATGTTCTATTGGCATTGGCTTAATGTAAGAGGTCAAAGGCACAGTCTATTTAGTGGTATAAAATTAAATGGTGAGAGTTTTGTTTTGTCCTAAGCTCAAGTGAAAATTTAAAATATTCATTATTTTTCCTAGGGAGAAAAATCATTTATGCAATGGCTTCTCAGTTTTCTCCAGATAAAGTTTATCATAGTACCTAACTTTACACCAAAAGGATATTAATTTTTAGAGTAAGTTGATGCAAAAGAGATGTGAGTAACTGTCACTGTAAGATACTGGATTTTGTTAACTTAAAAATGTATTTAAAATAATAGCACTGACAATTTGGGAGAGAAAAAAATGAAAATAAGGTAAATGGCACTACAACCCATTGTGTTAGCTAACACCTCCATCATGTCTGTCACATAATTTTATTATTTCTTTTTCTGTGGTAAGAACATTTAAGATCCAGTCTCCTAGCAACTTTGAAGTATACAACACAGTCTTGTTAACTATAATCACAATGCTGTGCATTAGAGCTCCAGAACTTATTCATCTTCTAACTGCATAATTTACACTTCTTGCTTAACAACCTGCTGAAGACATCTGTAAACACTGTCCAGTAGAACTTTTCAGAATGATGGAAATGTTCTGTTTCACATTGTCCAAACAGTAGGCACTTACTGTATTTTACATTGTTTTTAATTTTAATTAATTTAAATTTAGACGACCACATAATGATAATGGCTACTGTATTGGACAGCACAACTATAGAATATCTACATATTTATTTTAATAATTTGCAGAGTACTTTGTTGTATGCATGTACTGTAAGTTGTTTAGCTAACACCCAACTGGTAGACATAAAATACTTGCAATTTTTGCTATTATAAACAACACTTCAATGAATCTTGCAAAGAAAAAAATGTTGAAAGCATATTGGGCTACTTTACTATTCTGCTGTATTATCATTTCATACTCTTTTGCCAGTGCTACATATAATTTATTTGATTACTCTCATAATTCAATCATATAACTAATTTGTTGTACATGGAGAAATGTTCCATTAACTTAACATTCTGAGTATTTCTTTTTGGAATACTTTCTTAATGTGCAGGTACATTTTCTGACACTAGTTCCCTAGCATAGCTTGATATAATATTTTTATTTCACACCAATTATAAAATACTCTCTCTTTTTGATAATAAGAAATAGATAATTTAGAAAATTATTGAGCCTTAGAATATTAGTGAAATTCTCAGAGAACCAACTTTATGTGATATGCTTAAATTCATTTGTTCTTTTGTAGGGTAGTAATTTTATTTTGTTTGGTATTTTTTTTAATTTTGAAAATTAGCATACCTGCAAAAGAATGTATGGAAAAATGTTTCTACAGTTGATTATTTTAAAAAGTAAAAATCACGAGGATTCCCTTTTCTCCACATTCTTGCCAACACATGTTTGGTGATGTATTGGTGATAGCCATTATGACAGGTGTGAACAAATATATCATTGTGGTTTTAGTTTGCATTTCTTTGATGATTAGTGACATTAACATCTTTTAATATGTCCATTGGCCATCTGTTTTTCCTCTTTGAGGAAGTTTCTATTCGGGTCCTTTGCCACTTGTGCACTGTTGGTGGGAATGCAGGTTGGTGCAGCCACTATGGAACACGGTATAGAGGTTCCTCAAAAAATTAAAAATGGAACTGCCTTATGACCCAGCGACTCCACTTCTGTATATATACCCAAAGAAACTCCAAACTCTAATTCAAAAGATGATATGCATCCCTGTTTATTGCAGTGTTATTTGCAATAGTCAATCTATGGAGAAAGTAAAAATCAACATCCATGATGTTGTACCTAAATATGTGTTCTTAACAAATACATTTCTTAGTTCTGACTTTTTTTGAAATTTATATACATAAAATCATAAGTATCTACTTTTTTCTGTCTGACTTCTTTCACTTGAATCACGTTTCATTATTGATCATATTGGGGATTTT
>NW_005357414.1:2882005-2882403 GCF_000412655.1 Myotis brandtii | reverse complement strand
AGGATAGGTTTTAGTTCTTCCTTGAATGTTTGGTAAAACTCCCCTGTGAAGCTGTCTGGCCCCGGGCTTTTGTTTGCTGGGAGGTTTTTGATGACTGCTTCAATTTCTTCCATAATTATTGGCCTATTAAGATTTTTAGAACCTTCCGGATTGAGTTTTGGAAGATTATATTTTTCTAGGAATATGTCCATTTCCTCCAGGGTGTCTAGTTTGTTAGAGTAGAGTTGTTCATAATATTTTTTAACAATTCTTTGAATTTCTTTTGATTGGAGCATTTAGTCCTTTTACATTTATAAGTTATTACTGAAAGGTACTTGCTTATAGTCATTTCTATTTTTGTGCCTGTGTTCTTTCTTACCTTTTTATTTCTTCTTTTTACAGCATTCTCTTTAGCATTT
>NW_005357414.1:2879571-2880920 GCF_000412655.1 Myotis brandtii | reverse complement strand
CATTGAGAATCAGGGTCCCTGTGTGCACATGCACCAAGAATTGGAGTCACTGGCTCTTAGTGTGAATGCACAGGGAATCAGGGATCCCAGGTGCAGGTGATAAGAAACACAGTCAAGTCACTGGTGCTTGGTGCTACCTCCCGCCCAGAGAATCAGGGTCCTGGGGCCCGTGCTGCGGGGAACAAGTTCCCAGTGTTCTTGCGTTAGCTCCCAGGTTAAGGTTCCTGTAGCCAGTGCTGTGGGGGACAAGTACCCAGTGTTAGCACTTTAGCTCCCAGGCTAAGATTCCTATAGCCCGTGCTGCGGAGAGTAAGTTCCCAGCGTTCGCGTGCTTCCAGGCTAAGGTACCTGTAGCAGCACTGAGGCCCCAGCGAGGAGTGGGTCTATGGCGCTTCCTGCGAGCCTGTGGGGAGGGGGATGGGCTCTGTTACTCACAGAGATCTGCTGCCGGGATGTCTGGATTCTTGTTGTCCGTGGGTCTGTAGCTGTGGTCGCAGGTCTCTGTCCCCAGTGGCTGCAGGGTCCTGGTTTGCATCTGAGACCAGACTGGGTGGTGCTGAGGCCAGGATCCTAGTCTCAAGCAGCTTTGTTTCTCAAGATGGCATGGTCTCTGTGCCCGCGCTAGCCGCCCAGGGGTGTCCGCGCTGGGAGCGGGGCTCCGTCGTCTAAGACTGCCCGGTTTAGCAGCCCCTTAGAAGACCTACAGAATCTAACTGTCCCTAGCTCATACACACACACACCACACACGTCCACACACTCCTCTATCACTCCCTCTCGCTCTCACACTCTCTCCCTACCTTCCTGCAGGTCGCCATCTTCCCCTCCTCTCAACTAATGATATTGTTTTATATTGAGGGATAACACACAGTGAAGTGAATAAAGTACACTAATCTTTATTGTATGTCATTGATTTTTAAAAATTTATGTATACACCTATATAGCCATCACCCTGATAAAAATAAGATTTTTCTGTAACCTATAAGATTCCTGTATAAACTTTCCCTGTCTATAACCCCCTTAGAGTAAACTACTATTCTGATTTCTAGCATAAATGGTTAGTTTTGATGGTTTCAGAAGTTTATTTGAATGCAGTCATACAGTATGTGATCTTTTGGAGTCTGACTTATGTTGCTCTCATTCATGTTGCTGTGATGCCATTAATGTACATTATTATTATTATTACTAGAGGCGTGGTGCACAAAAATCTGTGCACTCAGGGGGGAGGGGGGGGTCCCTCAGCCCAGCCTGTGCCCTCTTGCAGTCTGGGACCCCTCAGGAGATAATGACCTGCTGGCTTAAGCCTGCTCCCGGGTGGCAGAGGGCAGGCCCAATCCCTAGGTGCAGCCCCT
>NW_005357414.1:2875400-2878119 GCF_000412655.1 Myotis brandtii | reverse complement strand
TCGCTTCAAGCTGCCTGGCTGCTGGCCGCCATCTTGGTTGGCAGTTAATTTGCATATCACCCTGATTAGCCAATGGGAAGGGTAGCAGAGGTACGGCTAATTACCATGTTTCTCTATTATTAGATAGGATTATTATTAAGTAGTATTGCATTATATGATAATACCACCATATTTTGAAGATGAATATATAGGTTCCTTTCAGTCCTTTGCTACTATAAAAAAAGCTGTTAAGAGCAATTTTGTAACATGTCTTTTTGTGGATATATGCATTCATTACATTGGGATTTATGCCTAGGTGTAACATTGCTAGGCCATTAGTCATAGAGTAGGCATATGATTAACTTTGGTAAATATTTACAAATAGTTTTCCAAAATGACTATACAGCTTTACATTTCCAGGAGAAATGTATGAGAGTTCCAGTTCTTCCACAACTTTTCCAACTGTTGGTGTTGTCAATATTTTAATTACAGCAATTCTGTTGGGTGGCATATCATTGTGGCATTTCACTGAGGGCTAATGATGATGAGCACCTTTTCATATGCTAATTGGTAATTTATATATAGACTATTTTGTAAAGCATCCCTTCAAGTTTGTTGCCATGTTTCTATTATTTTCTTTTTCTTAATTTGTATGTTTTATTTATATATACTTGATCTGAGTCACTTGTCAGCTATATGCATTGCAAATATCTTTTGCAATCCTCTAGCTTGCTTTTTCATTTTAATAATGATATAGTTTTAAACAGCCTTACTGAGACATAATTCACAGACCACACAAATTACTCATTTAAAATGTACAATTCAATGCCTTTTAGAGTTGTACAACCATCAAAAAATAAATTTTAGAACATTTTTATCACCCCATAAATAAATTCATTATCCATTAACAGTCACTCCTCAGTGTCCCTAATACCCCCAACCTCCAGAAAACAATAATCTGCTTTCTGTCTCTGTAGATTTGCATATTCTCAAAATTTCATATAGATGGGTTCATATAATATGTGCTTTTTTGTGACTGGCTTCTTTCATTTAGAATAATGTTTTTAAGGTCTGTTTATGTTGTGGCATGTATCAGTACTTCATTCCTTATTATGACTGAATATGGATATTCCTTGCATATACTGTATTTTTTAAATATATTTTTTATTGATTTTTTTTACAGATTGGAAGGGAGAGGGATAGAAAGTTAGAAACATTGATCAGCTGCCTCCTGTACACCCCCTACTGGGGATGTGCCTGCAACCAAGGTACATGCCCTTGACCAGAATCGAACCTGGGACCCTTCAGTCTGCAGGCTGACGCTCTATCCACTGAGCCAAACTGGTCAGGGCTATACTATATTTTGTTATCTATTCATCTGTTGATGTGCATTTGGGTTCTTTCCAGTCTATGGCTATTATGAATAATGTTCTTATGAACATTCATTTACAAGATTTTGTATGGGCATATTTTAATTTCTCTTGGGAATATAGTTAGGAGTTAAATTGCTGGATCATATTTCAACTCTGTTTAACTATTTGAAGAACTTCCAGACCATTTTCTAAAGTGGCTGCACAATTTTAAAATCCCCACTAACAATATATATGAATTTCAACTTCTCTGTATCTTCACTAACACTTGTTATTATCTTTGTTTTTGGTTATAGCCATTGGCTGTGAAGTACCATCTCATTGTGGTTTTGATTTGTATATCTCTGATGGCTAATGATATTGAGTATCATTCCATATGATTATTGAGCATTTGTATGTTTTCATTGGAGAAATGTATATTCAAAACCTTAGCCCATATTTAGTTGACTTTTCTTTTTATTAATGAGTTGTAGGAATTGTTTATACATTTTGGATATAAATACCTTGTAAGATATATGATATGTGACTAATTTCTCTAATCCTGTGAATTGTCTTTGCACTTTCATCTTGGTACCCTTTATTACACAGAAGTTTTCATTTTTTATTATTTTAATGATGGATTTTGATGAACAAGATAGGAGTTTTTAATGTCAATAACTCTAGTGTGAAATTTTAAAATTATTGGTCAATTTTGTGTCTAATTAAGAAATCTTCACCTATTTAAATGTCATGAAGCTATTATTCCTTTATGTGTTCTATTTTTTTGCTTCATTTTATATTTAGAAATATGATCCATTTTGATTTAAGTTTCTCTATGGTATGGCATAGTTATCAAGGTAGTCTATTTCTGGAACCATTCTTTCATTGATCTATTTGTCTTTCTGTCAATAGCACAGGGTTTTAACTATTGTAGCTTGAAAATTAGTAGTATATATTCTCCAACTTTGTTCTGCTTCAAGATTGTCTTGGTTATATTAGATCACTTGCACTTATGTAAATATTAAAAGTAGCTTTCCAATTTCCACAAAAATTGTTCCTGGGAGTTTGATTTGGATCACAATGAATCTGTAACTCAGTTTCTAAAAATCTTAACAATGTTTCAAATTCAAATTCATGAACAATGATATAACTCTCAATTCATTTAAGTCTATTCTCAGCAATGTTTTGTAGTTTTCATTAGACAGTTCTTAGATTTCATTCATTAAATTGAGTCCAAGCTATTTGATATTTTTGTTTTGTAAATTAAAAATTGCATTTAGAAAACAATTTTCAACTGTATGCTTTCAGTTTATATTAACACAATTAATTTTTATACATTGTTTTTGTGTTCAGCTACCTTGCTAAACTATCTTATTTATTCTAATGATTTA
>NW_005357414.1:2866709-2875239 GCF_000412655.1 Myotis brandtii | reverse complement strand
CCCCCCCCCCCCGTGTCTGTGTCCATTGGTTATGCTTATATGCATGCATACAAGTCCTTTGCTTGATCTCTCCTCCTTATCCCCTCCCTCCCTTGCCTTACCTCTGAGGTCTGATGGTCTGATGTATTATTTGTGAATGACAGCTTTGTCTTTTCCATTCCAATCCTTATGTATTTTATTTATTTTTCTCTGTTTTTAGCCTAGGCTTTTGACTACAATGGTAAATTGAAGTGGTAATAATGGTTAATTTTTATCTTGTTCATGATCTTAAAGGGAATATCTTCATAATTTATGAATTAGTATACTCTTTTCTAAAGAATTTTTGCAGATACCCTTTATCACTTTAAGATTTCTTCTATATTTAGTTTTCTAAAAATTTTCTGAATGAATGCTGAATTTTATCAAATCTCCTACATCTATTGAGATGATTACTTCCTTTAAAAAAATCCTTAATGTAGTGAATAATATTATTTGATATTAAAATAAACAAATTATGTATTCCTCTAATAAATTCATTTTGCCATGATATGCTATTTTAAACATTTCTAGATTTGATTTGTTAATTTGTAAATGATTTTTGTATCTTAGTTCATGAATGAGTTTGAATTAGGATAGTTTATATGAGATTGAGATTCCTTGTTCTTTGAATGTAATACATTGCTTTTGTGCCCTGGACAGGTAGCTCAGTTGGTTAGAGCATCATTCATATATGACAAGGTTACAGGTTTGATCCCAGGTCAGGACACATAGCAAAAATCCACCAATGAATTCATACATAGGTGAACAACAAATTGATGTTTTTTTTTTCTCTCTCAAATCAATTTAAAAATTTTTAAAGTTATTGCTCACTGGTAAAACTTGTGGACCTAGAATTTTCTTTGTAGATATTTTTTTGTTAAAATCTTTATTGCTTAGAGTATTACAAATGTCCCCCCCTTTTCCCCCATATTACCCCCCTCCATCCGAATCCCACCCTGTTCCAGGCCTTCACCACCCTATTGTCTGTACCCATTTGTACTGTATATATGCATATAAATTCTTTGGTTAATCTCTTCCCCCCTTCATTTGGAGATCCATCAGTCTGTTCCATGTTTCCATGCCTCTGATTCTATTTTATTAATCAGTTTATTTTGTTCGTTATATTCTTTGTTTATTTTGATTTTTAGATTCAGTTGTTCATAGATATGTATTTATTGCCATTTTATCGTTCATACTTTTATGTTTTTTTTCTTTTTCTTCTTCTTCTTAAAGAAGACCCTTCAACATTTCATGTAATACTCATTTTGTGGTGATGAAGCTTTTTCTTGTCAGGGAAGCTCTTTATTTGATCGTCAATTCTAAGTGATAGCTTTGCTGAGTAGAGTAATCTTGGTAGTAGGTCCTTGCTTTTCATCACTTTGAATATCTCTTGCCACTCCCTCTGATCTGTAAATTTTCGGTTGATAAATCAGCTGGGAGTCATATGGGTGCTCATTTGTATATAACTAACTGCTTTTCTCTTGCTGCTTTCAAGATACTCTCTTTGTATTTAGACTTTGGCATATTAATTATGATGTGTTTTGGTGTGGGCCTCTTTGGGTTCATCTTGTTTAGAACTGTCTGTACTTCTTGAACTTGTAACTCTATTTCTTTCACCAGGTATATGAAGTTGTCCCAGAGGCTCCTGACACTATCTTCATATTTTTGCATTCTTTTTTTCTCTTTGCTCTTCTGATTGGGTGATTTTTGCTTCCTCATATTCCAAATCACTGATTTTATTCTTGGTGTCCTCTATTCTACTGTTGGTTCCCCATAAATTATTCTTCATTTCAGTCAGTGTATCCTTCAATTCTTTTTAGTCCTTTTTTATGTCATTGATGTTCTTGAAGTTTTCAAAAATGGGCAACGGACCTAAATAGACACTTTTCTAAAGAGGACATACAGAAGGCCAAGAGACAAATGAAAACATGCTCAAAGTCACTAATCATCTGAGAGATACAAATCAAAACAACAATGAGGTACCATCTCACACCTGTCATAATGGCTATCATCAACAAATCAACAAATGACAGGTGCTGGTGAGGATGTAGAGAAAAAGGAACCCTCCTGCATTGCTGATGGGAATGCAGACTGGTGCAGCCACTGTGAACAGTATGGAGTTTCCTCAAAAAATTAAAAATGGAACTCCCATTTGACCAATAATCCCACTTCTAGGAATATATCCTAAGAAATCAGAGACACCAATCAGAAAGGATATATGCACCCCTATGTTCATAGCAGCACAATTTACAATAGGTAAGATTTGGAAACAGCCTAAATGCTCATCAGCAGATGAGTGGATTAAAAAACTGTGGTACATCTACACAATGAAACATTAACTTGCTATAAAAAGGAAGGAACTCCTACCATTCACAACAGCATGGATGGACCTGGAGAGCATTATGCTAAGCGAAATAAGCCAGTTGGAGAAAGATAAATATCATATGATCTCACTCATTTGCAGAATATAACGAACAACATAAACTGATGAACAAAAATAGATCCAGAGACTGAGAAGCATCAAACAGACTGTCAAACCTCAGGGAAGCAGGATCGGGTCGGGGGAGGGGGTAGAGAGCAACCAAAGGGCTTGTGTGCATGCAGATAAGCATATCCAATGGACACAGACACAAGAGAGGTGAGGGCATGTGCTGGGGGGTTAATGGAGGGGGAAAGGAGACCTGTGTAATACCTTAATCAAAAAAGAAAAAAAAGTTTCTTGAGCATACTTATAACCATTGTTTTAAATTCTGTATTTGGTAGTTTGCTTGCTTCCATTTCATTTAGCTGTTTTTCTGGAAATTTCTTCTGTTCTTTCATTTGTGACATGTTTCTTTGTCTCTGCATATTTGTTTCTATGTGTTAGGTAGAACTGGTATGTCTCTTCAAATTGGTAGTGTGACCTTGAGTAACAGGTGTCCTGTAGGGCTCAGTGGCTCAACCTCCCCAGTCACCTGAGCTGGGCACTCTAGGTGTGGACTGTGTGCACTCTCCTGATGTAGCTGAGCTTTGCTTGCTGTTTGCATCACTGGGAGAAATTGATCCCCAGGCCAATCAGCTATGAGGACAGCTGTGACTACAGTGGATAAGCTGCTGTGCAGTAGACCCGTATGTAGCAGGACTTGCTTCAGTGAAGCTTTGGTGCTTACTAAGTCCACCTTTTGCATGTGTTGCTTGTGGTTGTGGTAGGGTTGTAAACTGATGTGGTCTGAAGCTGACCACCAGGTGCACTGGCTCTGGGGCCTCCCAAGAGGTACAAAGTCAGCTACTGCCTGTGACCTGCCTGGGGATACTTGGCATGAGCTACAGAGTAATCTTGTGTTGGTCTTGGAGGTGCCCAGGAGAGGCCAAGCTGTGAACTTTTGCAGGCTGCTGCTAGTGCCTGGCCAGGGACCACTTACTCAGAGGAATGGGGCCTGCTGAGGCCAGTTGCTACTTGTTTAAGAGATTTTAGGAAAGTCTGAAGCCTGAGCCAGGATAGGCCATACATATGGAAAAAGCACAGCTTTGGTGGGGCTGCAAATTGGGTGGGTGCAGTGTCAGGGAATCAACAAGGTGGGATGAACAGTGAGGGCCAAGTTAATGGAGACTCAGAAATGGCACCTGCCAGCTGGTTCTGTGGTGGTGAGGTCTCAGCAAAGGAGCAATGTCCTCTGTCAGCACTTTTGTCTGGGAGAAAGCTGCCTCTGAGTTCTTGCCATGATGCCAGACAATTCACTTCCTCCCCATATGTCCCTGAATCCTTTGAAGCCCTCTGCCCCAGTGCTGGAGCTCAGAAGGAGTGAGTCTGAGTAAGCCCAGGCGCAGGCCTTTTAAGAGGAATGCCTGGGAATCTAGCAGCCTTCCGTCTCCTTCAGTCTCAATCCCTTCTGGTTTTTACACCCTGAAGTTTTGTGGATTTCTCTTTCTGGCACTGGAACCCTGGGCTGAGGAGTCTGGTATGGGGCTGGGACCCTTTGCTCCTCATGGGGGACCTCCACCACCAAGATATCCCTCCTGATTAAAAACAGGCCACACATGGGTGTCAAACTAGCCTGTTGTGTGCCTCTGCCCCTCCCACCAGTCTCAATGTGGCCGCTTTTTTACTTCTCTAGTTGTGGGGCTTCCACTCAGCCAGATTTCAGGTGGTTCTGTATAATGGTTGTTCTGTATTTTAGTTCTAATGTTGATGTTTACCTGTGGTGCATTACCTATGCTGCCATCTTGACCCTCCTCAGTCTGTAAGAGTTTTAAAATAATTATTCACTCACCTAAGGGTTATAAAACTATTCAGGTTTTTTTTCCAGTTCAATTTTGGAAGGACATATATAATTTGTTTAGTTTATACAGGTTGATAAAATTTGTTGGCATCATTTTGTGTTATACATTTTATATTTGTTTTGTTGTTTGTAGTATCTATAATTAAGTACCCTATTTAATTTTGATGTTGTCAATTTCTGTCTTCTATATTATTTTTCTTTGATCAATCTTGACAGTATTTTTGTTAGTTTTATCAGTATTTTCAAAGAATATTATCTGGTCTTTATTCATTCTTTCTTTGTTTTTGTCTAATTCATTAATTTATGGTTTTATTCATTACCATTTCCTTCTCTCTATCTTATCTCAGTTTATTTTACTGCTCTTATATTAACTTTTTTTAGTTTCCATTTTTATTAATGTTGTGTTTTTTAAAGAACATAATGCACTTAAAATTTAATACCATAAATAAAGTCTAGCTTTTAAATCTTTTATTTTACTTAATAAAAATGTAAACATGAAAGACAATAATTCTCAATTCCTTCCACAACAATGACTAAATATATCAAAACAAAAAAAAATCATTCTTCAGGTAAGTTCTTCAGGATAAGTAGCACAGTCTTTATTAAAACATGTTAGTCCTCCTGGGCTGCAAGGACATGGCATGAATGACTGGAGCTCACTATAAAATGTGTTTGAGGGCCTGTGACTGAAGTTCACCTCCTCCTTCCAGGACTGCTCAAATGACCTCAGAGACAGGCTCTTCTCTTTCTACTCAGTATCCAAGGACATAGACCGTGCTGAGGCATCAAGCACAAGACACTATGAGAAACATGACATGCAAGCTGTCATACTCTGCAAGCAGTTAGGACGTCTTCATGTAGATCCCTCCAATACTCTCCTGAAAAACATCCTTTTCCCTTACTGATTTCTTAAGGATACTGATTTTTGTTAAGACCAAGTACACAATCTAAAAATGTTATAAATTATGCTCAAAATTAGTTTCAGCCTAATATGTTGGCTTAGAGCAGTGGTTCTCAACCTTCCTAATGTCACGATCCTTTAATGCAGTTCCTCATGTTGTGGTGACCCCCAATTTCATTGTTACAAATTGAACATAATTAAAGCATAGTGATTAATCACAAAAACAATATGTAATTATATATGTGTTTTACGATGGTCTTAGGCGACCCCTGTGAAAGGGTCGTTCGACCCCCAAAGGGGTCGCGACCCACAGGTTGAGAACCACTGGCTTAGAGTTTATCAATATCTGAAAATGAAGCATAAATGAAGTTTAAGTAGTTTTAGGAAGATACATAAATAAGTATAACTGAGTATTCTATAAAATTCGATATCAATATTCTCTTCAATATTAGAAGACTCACTGGTTGAAACCATCTATAAAATGGGTAGATGCTTTCTCAGAATCTTTCCAGCTCTAATATTCTATGATTAATACTCATCCAGAATTGCTAAGTCACTGCTGGCTCTGAGCCACCTCTTCTTACACTAATTTCTTAAGTGAACTATATATTCTTGGAGCCATTTGGCAGTTCACCAGAGACATGATGACTATTTACCTGTGAATATTTCAATGTGTATTTATTTACATATTTTTCTAACATAACCACACTGCAGTTATCATAATCAAGAAATTCCATTGTATATATGTACCACATCTTCTTTACTGAATCATCTATCAAAGGACACTTTGGTTGTTTCCATGTCTTGGCCACTGTGAATAATGCTGCAATGAACATAGGGTTGCATATATGTCTGTGAATAAATGTTTTGGAGTATTTTGAGTAGATGCCTAAGAAGGTGTTGTTGGGTCATATGGTAACTCTATTCTTAATTTTTGGAGGAACCGCCATACTGTTTTCCATAGTGGCTGTACCAGTTTACATTCCCACCAGCAATAAATGAAGAATCCTTTTCCTTCACAACCTCTCCAACACATCTTATTACTTTTCTTGTTGAGAATAGTCATTCTAAGAGGTGTGAGGTGTATCTTATTGATGTCTATTTGCTTAATAGCTAGTGAAGTTGAGCATTTTTTATGTATCTGTTGGCCATTTTTATGTCTTCTTGGAAGAGGTGTCTGTTCAGGTCCTCTGCCTATTTTTTAATTGGATTCTTTATTTGGTGTTAAGTTGTATGAGGTTTTTTATATATCTTAAATATTAACTTCTTGTCTAAGCTGTTGTATGCCAATATCTTCTCCCATTTGGTTGGTTGCCTTTTTGTTTTGTTGCTGGTTTCTTTTGCTGTGCAGGAACCTTTTACTTTGATTAAGTCTCATTCATTTATTTTTGCCCTTACTTGCCTTGCCTTTGGGGTCCAATTAATAAAATCTTCTCTGAAAGCAACAGATGAACAAACATGAAAAACAAGCAAGCAAAAACTCATAGATACAAACAGCAGAAGGAAGGGTCAGGGGAATAAAAGATAAAGGGGGTCAAATATATGGAGACGAAAGATTTGACAAATGCAATATACAGATAATATATCATAGAATTATATACTTGAAACCTATATAATATTATTAACCAATGTCACCCAAATAAATCTAAGTAAAATGAAAAATACTTGGTTGGAACCACCTTGTTGGTTCCCTCATTAGTGAGTAAATAAATAATTGACACATTAAAAAAAATCAAGAAATTAACATTGATTCATTGCTATTATATAATCTACAAACAGCATTCAGATTGTGCAAATTATGCTAATAATGGCATTTATTTTTTTAAAAAGACTTTTATTTTCTGGTTCAGGTTTAAATCCAGAATCTCACATTGCATTTTTTTTTTTGTGATGTATCTTTAGTTTCCTTAATCTGGAACAGTTCCTCATTCTTTCTTAGTTTTTAATGACCTTTATACTTTTGAAGAGTTTAGGCTAGTTAATTTTGTGGAATGCCTTCATTGTGTTTAAATACAGGCTAAAAATTGTATTAGCAGTACCACAGAAATAATATTGTGTCCTTCTCAGAGAATCATGAAGAAACAATAGTGTTGATTTGTTTCTTTCTGTTAATGTTAACTTGATTAGTTGGTTAAGACAGATTCTATCAGGTTTCTACATTATAAAATTCAACATTTTCAATTTTAAAGTAATGAATATATTAGGGACAGATATTTTGAAATTATGTAAACATCCCAATAATCCTTAAATTTTCACCCACTTGTTTCAGTATTCATTGGAAACTTTTGCCCAAGTCAATTATTATTATTATGATTTGGCTTCCAAATTTTAATTTTCTAATCCCATCATTTCTTTGACATTTGTTAGTTGGCAACCTATATAATAAAAGCCTAATATGCAAATAGATTGAACAGCAGAACGACTGGTGGAACAACCTGTCACTGTGATGCACACTGACCACCAGGGGGCAGACGCTCAACGCAGGAGCTGTCCCCAGCCCACAGGCCCTAGGCCAGCCAAGGCAGGTGCCAGCAGAGGCCTCCCAATTGTCCGACCAGTCGCCCCACAGATTAGCCCTGATCACCGGCCAGGCCTAGGGACCCTACCCATGCAAGAATTTCATGCACTGGGCCTCTAGTTCTAATATAAGATGTGATATTTTGCTATTTTTTAAACTAATGTATGTATTTAATTACTTATAGTAGTATAAATTCATGAATTTTTGTTTTATTTGATAGGTTACTATCAATTACATCAATATTTATTTTGACACTCAAATAGTTCTAGATTTGACCAGTGAAAGCCCTTTCATACAGACACCTGTATTTTTTTTGGCATGTGCTCATCAATCTTTGAATTTCTTATTTTCTGACTCTACAGGACACTATAGAATCCTTTTGTAATTCCTCAGCTCTGGCTCTCAAATGAGCTGTTTCTTCAAGGAGTCCTGTGTACTATGTGTGCTAATTGGTACTATAGTCTCATTGCTTCTAGGCCTTCTATATCTATATAAGCCAATACATACATTGCACATATATACTAGAGGGCCAGTGCATGAAATTTGTGCGCGGGGGAAGGGGGGAAGGTCCCCTCAGCTCAGCCTGCACCCTCTCCAATCCGGGACCCCTAGGGGGAAGTCTGACTGCCAGTTTAGGCCCAATCCCCGGGATCAGACATCCCTCTCACAATCCTGGACCTCTGGCTCCAAATTGCTCACCTGCCTGCCTGCCTGGTTGCCCCTAACTGCCCCCCCTGCCGGCCTGATTGCCCCTCACTGCCTCTGCATTCTGGCTTGATCACTCCTAACTGCCCCCCAACCGGCCTGGTCTCCCCCAACTTCCCCGTCCCTGCC
>NW_005357414.1:2865468-2866072 GCF_000412655.1 Myotis brandtii | reverse complement strand
TAGGCAGCCATCTTGTGAGGGTGTGAGGGTTAATTTGCATATTACCTATTTATTATATAGGATATACAGTTTGATATGCTGCTTGTGATTGTAAGCATTTCCCCATGTAATTAAAAATAGAAAGAGGGTTCTCTTACTAGTATGAGTTGAAGGTGGCAGTCTTTGACTAGAGGCAGTTTGAGCATCGCTTCCAAAAAGTAACAGGAAGCACAGAAATGTTGACAGGTAGTGGTGTGAATTAGAACATTTAAAACAAAAATATGCACCAGAGAGTTTTACATAAAAATATACTTATTAGCCATAAATTTGATGTGGTCTAACCCAAATGCAGTGCCTATTTTGGCTCGGTCTTTTGAAAGTTTTGAATTCCCCATGCAGTCTGCTTGTTCAGTCATTTGGTCATCCCTCACTAACCCCCCTGCCGGCCTGGTCATAGGCAGCCATCTTGTGAGGGTGTGAGGTTAATTTGAATATTACCTCTTTATTATATACACACACACATACATACATACAGTGGGGCCTTGACTTACGAGTGTCCCGACTAACAAGTTTTTTGAGATACGAGCCGTCTCTCGGCCAATTTTTTGCTTTGAGTTGCGAGCTA
>NW_005357414.1:2860940-2864004 GCF_000412655.1 Myotis brandtii | reverse complement strand
GACCAGGGGCTGCACCTAGGGATTGGGCCTGCCCTCTGCCACCCGGGAGCAGGCCTAAGCCAGCAGGTTGTTATCTCCCGAGGGGTCCCAGACTGCGAGAGGGCACAGGCCGGGCTGAGGGACCCCCCCTCCCCCCTGAGTGCACAAATTTTTGTGCACCGGGCCTCTAGTATATATATAAAATGCAAATTGTGTAGGTATAAAAAAGAAGACTTCACACTGATAACTCTAATTCTAGTCAAATCCCACAAGGTTTATTTTAGCTTCCCCCTTTCCATAGTTGTCACTTTTTCCAACAGTTTTTGTGCACCGGGCCTCTAGTATATATATAAAATGCAAATTGTGTAGGTATAAAAACAAAGACTTCACACTGATAACTCTAATTCTAGTCAAATCCCACAAGGTTTATTTTAGCTTCCCCCTTTCCATAGTTGTCACTTCCTTTTCCAACAGTGAAGAACATGGCTCTGTTATATATAATATATTTACTCATTTGATCAGTCTTAAAATTCAAAGAGAGCAGTTTCATGATTGCTAGGCCATTCCACTGTGACTAACAAAACTATTACTCAAGTTTAATATTTGTTTAGGTGTTTCATTGGTTTGTAGTCTGAGTATATATAGTCAAAATACTGTGTTCAAACATTATTTGGATTTATTCTGCCCGCTCATTCTGTTTGGTTATAAGTTAGATTCATTTGTTTGTTTCCATTTTATTTTATGTTTTTGTATCATTTTCACTTTTAGATTTTTTGAACATGTGAAACATTAACATGGCTCCCAAAGTTATAACTATAGAGAAAGGAATACTCAGAGAAGTCTATTTACCTCCATCTTTTATACCCAGCCCCCATATTTCTACCCTGCTCCCACCCCTCTCTGCTATAGGTACAAATCTCATTATTATTATTTTTTTCTCTTGTGTTTCCTATGTGTGTGTGTATACATATATATGCAAAAGTTGATAAATAATAAATATTACAATTGCTAATAATTAAATGACATAAGAATAAACTGTTTTATGTACTCACAACTGCAAACCTACATTTGCACATCCCTGTATTTTTCACTTCCCCTTCTTGTTTATACAAAAGATTACTGAAAATATATACTCTTTCACATTTTGCTTTTTCCTTCCATTTAACATTATATCCAGGCACTGATGTTCAGTGATCTTCTTTATTCTTTTAAAAATTATAATTAATGGATTTTTTTATTTTTGAGCTTTTATAGGTATACAGAAAATTTCAGCTAAAAGTACAGAAAGCTCCCATATGCCCCTCACTTCTCAACAATGTTCTCTATTTATAACATCTTGCATTAGTGTGGTATGTGTTGTTACGAATGATGAGCCAATATTAATGTTATAACAGTCTATAATTTAAATTAAGGTCCACTTTTTATGTTGTACATCCTATAGGTTTTGACAAATGTATAATGACATTATAGTATCATACAGAAAAAATTCACTTCCCTAAAAATATGTGCTCCAACTGTTCATTCATCCAACCCCCCAAATCTCTGTTAACCACTGATTAATTTTACTATCTCCATAGTTTTGTCTTTTCCACAATGTCATGTAGGTGAAATAATGGAGCATGTAGACTTATCAGGTTAGTTTATTTTATTCAGCATGATAGCTCATTCCTTTTTGTTGCTGAATAATATCTCATTTTATGGATGAACCATGGTTTGTTTATCCATTCACCTGTTAAAGGACATCTCGGTGTTTCCAATTTTAGGAATTATAAATGAAGCTGCTATAAGCATTTGTATGCTATTTTTTCTGTGTATAGACATAAGTTTTTAACCCATTTGGGTAAAATACAAAAGAGCACATTTGCTGGATCTTATGGTAAGTATATGCTTAGTTTTGAAAGAAACTTTCAAAATGTCTTCCAAAATACCTGTACCATTTTGCATTGCTCCACCTATGAATAAGAATTCCTATTGTTTCACATATTTGTCAGAATTTGTCATGGTTTTTTTGTTAATTTTGGCCTTTCTAGTGTTATATTGTTGTTCTCTAATTGACAATTCCATAATGATGTATAATGTTGAGCATCATTTGATATGCTATTGTCATCTATATATCTTCTTTGGTGAGGTGTGTGTTAAGATCTTCTGCCCATTTTTAAATTGTGCTGTTTGCTTTCTTGATGAGTCTGGTTAAAAGTTTGTCATTCTTGTTTATCTTTTCAAAGAACCAGCTCTTGATTTCATTGGCCTTTTGTAGTGTTTTGTTTTTGTTTGTTTTTTACTCTATTTGATTTATTTATGCTATGATCTTTGTTGTTTTCTTTCATCTATTCACTTAGGGCTTTGTTTGTTGTTCTGTTTCCAGTTCCTTTAAGTTCAAAGTTAGATTGTTTATTTGAGATTGTACTTGTTTCTTGAGGTAGGGCTGCGATGCTATGAATTTTCCGCATAGGACTCCTTTCACTGTCTCCCATAGATTTTGGTGGTTATGTTCTTATTTTCATTTGTTTCAAGGTATCTTTTGATTTCTTCCTTGATATAATTGATAACCAATTTATTGTTTAGTAACATGTTCCTTAGCCTCCATGTGTTTGTGTGATTTTAAGATTTTTCTTGTGATTGATTTCTAGTTTCATAACATTGTGGTCAGAGAAGATGCTTGATATTATTTCAACCTTCATAAATTTATTGAAACTTATTTTGTGTCATAACATGTGGGCTATCCTAGAAAATATTCCATGTGCACTTGAAAATAATGTATATTCTGCTGCTTTGGGGTGAAATGTCTAAAGATATCAATCAAATCCATCTGATCCAGTGTGTCTTTTTAAGACCACCATTTTCTTGTTGATTTTCTATCTGGAAGATCTATCCATTAATGCCAATGGAGGGTTAAAATCCCCTACTATGACTGTATTACCGTTGATCTCTCCCTTTCCAGTGGTTCTCAACCTTTTGGCCCTTTAATACAGTTCCTCATGTTGTGACCCAACCATAAATTATTTTCATTGCTACTTCATAACTGTAAAGTTGCTACTGTTATGAATCGTAATGTAAATATCTGATATGCAGGATGGTCTTAGGC
>NW_005357414.1:2819881-2859290 GCF_000412655.1 Myotis brandtii | reverse complement strand
TTCATCAATCTTGTTTATCCTTTTAAAGAACCAGCTCTTGGTTTTCTTGATCTTTTGTATTTTTTTTGTCTCTGTTATTTATTTCTGCTCTGATCTTTATTATTTCCTTCCTTCTGCTTGCGCTAGGCTTTTCTTGTTGCTCTCGTTCTAACTCTTTGAGTTGTAGGTGTTAGATAATTTATTACCATTGTTTCTTGTTTTTTGAGGTAGACCTGTAGAGCTATGAACTTCCCTCTCAAGACTGCTTTCACTGTGTCCCATAAATTTGGGATTCTGTGAGTTTCTTGGATTTGTGTGAGTTTTTTCTTCCCTATATCAGGGAAGTGTTGTGGTTGTAGAGTCCCGGGAGGTATCCAATTCTTCCCCGTTGAAGGTAAGGCTAGGCTTCCAATCACAGCCACTCTCCCCTTCAAGATGGCACAGTCTCTGTGGCAGAGCCAGTCACTCTGGGAGAGATTTCAGCAGCAGTGGAGGCAGCTCAGTCAGGGGAGCCCAGTCCAGCAGTCTCCAACAGTCCCTTGGAATATAGCTGTCCCTCACTCACAAATAGACACTCTCCTTTCATTCTCTCACTCACACACTATCTTGCAGCCTGACTTCCTGTTGGCAGCCATCTTCGATTCCCCTCCTCTTGGTATTTTTTATTGCTTCATTTTGTTAGAGAAAGCCTTTAAAGACATCTTTTTAAATAATGTACTTGAAGATATGTTATCAAAACCTTTAGTATTATTTTTCTTCATAGCTGTGATAAATTTGAATGAAAACCATATTAAAGCATTTTGAGAATTTCTACAGATTATAGGGTTTTGTCTTTAAAAATGAGTAGTTGTACTGAGTTACAGAAATATGTCACTTCTTTAGGAATCCCCCTGTCTTTGTGATTAGAGGAGAACCACCTTTTTTGTTAGTAATACTGTTAAAATATAGAATACTTTGTAGTTTACACTGTTACCTTGATGGTATAATAATTTTAGTGATATAACAATTTGAAAAGCCCTGAATTTCTGTATCAAAGAATTAGTTGCCATGGTCTTATCAAATAGGCCATAATTTGAAATGGAAAAGTTACCTTCTGTTAATCTTCATAATTCCTGAACTTATGAAATTTCTCTGCTTTTATAGTTATACTGAGTTCCCTAAATCTTAGTGAAAACTTCTATTATGCCCTTACACTATAGAAAAAGATTTATGTTTATTTGTAATGTTCATTTCTGCCATTTATGCTACAAATATATAGTTGTTATCTACAGACAGGTAACTAATCTTTTTACATTTGTGGCTAGCTATAATACTAACCAGAAACGTATCTCATTACACTCTTTTAAATGCTATTTTAGATATAAAAGAAATAAATTTCAAAAAAATAATTTAATGTTGTGAAAGATCCAAATATCAATGTTCAGATTTCCAAATTTTAAACAGATTATTATTATCACTTAATATCTTAATTTATACAACATAAGAGATGAAACACACTATATTCCTTTCTGTAAACCTATTTGTACCTATAATGCTTAGGCTTTTAATACTCCTGAGAATCAATAGCACAATACTCAATAATTATGGAATGTGGAAAATATTAAGAATTTTGGAAAAAAGCATATAAAAGTTGATATAATTATTCATAATGTGTAGATTTTGATCTGGTGTTCTAATTCTTCTACCTCTATTCTAGATAATTATTTTTGAGAGTTTTTAAGAATATGCATGTTTTCAGTAGTGATTATAATTCTAAAAGAAAATTTATGATCTCAGTTATGGCATTGGAACTGAAAAACAGGGTAGTTACAAAGAGTTTTATTTTTGGTGCAACCAAAGTCTAATCTATCACCATTGATGCCTCCAGTTGCAATTCGTCAACTACTATCTTCATTGTTTTAATTCCCAGGTTAAAAACCTTTGTTGTCTCCTCAATATTGAAAGGATAAACTTAAACTCCTTCCATACATAAAAGACCCTATAAAATTGGACATAGTCTTCTCTCCAGCTTCCTTTTCTATCACTTTCTTTCTGTATCTTCCTCAGTCTCCCATGTTCCAGCTATACACATCTTGCCATTCCCACATCATTTTGTGTCTATATGCATTTGGATGTGCGATTCCTTCTGCCTGGGATGTCCATTTCTTTCATGGACACAAGGAAAAGTCATTTATTTTTCAAGTCCCAGCTTATACATTACCTCTTCTATGAATGCTTATTTTACTTCCCCAGGCACAGTTAAGTTATTCCTTCCTTATAGTTATGATATACCAGGCTGTAGTAACAGATAGAGCCTTAAATTGTATCACATTAGCACTATATATATATTTTTTTCTGGTTAACATTTGTGAGGGATTTTTCATGTTTGTGGGATAACTCTCCTCTATGTTGTCATTCAATACCTAAGCTGAAAAAGCAGTCTAATTGTCAAAATGTGGATCCCTATTATCCTGAATGTCAACATCCTACTCAGCCAGAAGGGAGCAAGTGCACAGAGGAGCATGAATGGGAGGTTTTAGAATCTAGACTTGGAAACGGGCATATCACTACTGTTCACATTTCATTGGAAATAACTTACTGACTTAGCCACATGTAAATACATTAGATGCTAGATTGTGGTCTAGTTATGTGCCCAAGAAAGGAAAAAAAATATTTTCTTAGAGATCTGTGATTTCTGCCATATTTGCCTAGAGGGTTCCTCTAACACTACTTATGCATATTTCCATTTTTAATGCAATTATTTTTTATATGTTTATCTCAATGGCCTGGTCCTAAACTGCATTTCTTGAGAACTGGGACCTTGCCAATATTCATAATTCATCTGCTCAATAAGTGCTTATTAAGTGTTTCTGTGTGCCAGTGTCTCCTATTACCTATTACAGTATTCAGTGAATGCTTATTAAATGAACATATGCATGAATTAGAGAATGAATATTGATATTATCACAATTGGATTGTGGTTGTGTAGCAGCAGCATCCCCTGTCATTCAAAGAGACAGACGTTTTCTCCATCTTCACATAGCCTTTCTTTTATGCATGAATGCAGAGACAGAAAGAGAGACTGAACTCTCTGTTATTTCTTATTTTTTTTAACTTTATCATTGTCATTTAAAGCTTGATTTTACAAAACACAAAAAGACATTAAGAGTTCTGTATCAGCGGAATTGAAACAGGAGAAATGGCGACAGATTTGTAAGTGTAAATTATATACATTAAAGTCAAATAATTGGGGGTTTTCAATATGGAAACTATACAAATGAAATAAATGGCAAAAGGACCTGCGAGGAATACTGTTACTGTGGCTGATCAGTTACTTTAGAACTAAACAAAGATTTTGATATTCAGACTTCTTTTGCTGTTCCATATTCACCTAGACTCGGAGTCAGGCTACTTGACTGAAAGTTCTTATTTAGGAAGGCATTTAGCTGAATAGCACAAGTTTCCCATCTCCAGTTTCCACCCTCAAAGGAGTTGACATTCCAGTGTTGACATGATCTGCTGGTTCCCTTTCGAACAGTGTCAACCTTATGGAAATTATGTCAACCCTATGGAAAGTCAAACAGGCACCAACAAATGGACAATACGCACAGTTCAGTGAAGTACAATGCTAAGTTTTCCCCACCTCAAAAGTAATCAATGAAACAAAACAGGAGCTACAGTTGACGTGGCCTCAGGACACACGTGTGGCTCCTTCAGTCGTTGACGGGGATCTTGTAGGCCACCATGCTGTTCACCTTGTGGATGGTCGTTGTGAAGGAGCGCAGCGGACCTGCTCTGAATTGGCAATGAACTGCGGTCCAGAGTCTTCCCACTTCTCAGGCACAACCAAGTCTTTGTCTGTGTAGATCAGCAGGTCAAATGAAAAGGAATCTTCCAGCAGAGGCAGGAAGATCACCGTGGTGGTGATCTGTCTGATCACCGAGCGGATCTCGTCCTGGATGGCTTTCTGAGACTTTTCTCTGGCCATCTTGTCACACTCGATGTCAAACTGCCACTCTCCAGGACCTCCCCGTCTTCAATATTCGAGATGACCACCACCAGCTTCTGCACAGAGCACTTGTACAGCCAGTCTTTCAGCTGCTCCACCACGTTGCTCAGGTACTTCATGAGCGCGGGGTCCGTGGTGACCAGCAAGGTGAGCCTGTACTTCTACACGCGAGTGAAGGTTTCGGACAGATAAATGCCGCGCTGATACAAAATGCTGTTGATGCCAAATGGCGCGCCCCCCCCGCACCAGGCTTCCGCCACTCAGTTCAAATGTTGTTATCTCTTCTTTTAAAAAATAATTTTATTTTTAGAGAAAGAGAAAATGAGAGGGAGAGACTAAAACATTGATGTGAGAGTGCAGCATTGATCAGCTGCCTCTTGCATGCCCCCTACCAGGGATCAAGCTCGAAACCCTGGCATGTGCCCTGCCCAAGAATCAAACCTGCAACCTTTTGGTTCATGGGACCATGCCTAACCAACTGAGCCACACCAGCCAGGGCTGTTATCTCTTTTTATAGTCTCATAAAGACACTAATCCTATCAGTTCAGGACTGCACTTTTATGACCTCATTTAACCTTAATTATTTCCTTAGAAACCCCATCTTCAAATAAGCCACATCCAAGGTTAGGACTTCAACATATGAAGTTTGAGGGGACACAAACAGTCCATAACAAGCCATACCTAGGATCATAAAACAAATGGAAAAGAATTGAAATAATACAGAGCATTTTTTAACATAATGTGATCAAACTAGATTTAGTAACAGAAAACCAATAAGAAAATCTTCAAAAAGTTAAACAACACATTTCTATATAATCTATAGGTGAATAAAGAAGTCTCAAAGGAAAATTTAAAATGCACAGAACTGAATAAATAAAACCACAACACATCAAAATGAGTGGCATGCAGGTAAAGCACTATAGAGAAGGAAATTTACAGAAATAAATGTTACAAAATAGACAGGAAAATTCTCAAATCAGTAATACAAGTTTCAGTAAATTAGAAAAAAAACAGAAAACTAAACTCGAAACAGAAGGAAGGAAATAATAAAGAGCAGAAATCAATAAAATTGAAAATAAGAAAAGAATATCAATGAATGCAAAACTGGTTCTTCAAAAATTCAATACAGTTGACACACCTCTAGCAAGAATGACAAAAAATAGAAAGGAGACAGAAATCACCAATATCAGGATTGAAAAGGGTCATTCGGCCATAAAGGATACTAAAAAAATATTTTGAGCAACTTTATGCTCATAAATTCAACAACTTAGAAGAAATACACCAATTCCTTAAATGCACAAACTACCAAAACTGAGCCAAGATGAAATAGTTAAACTAAGTAGTCCTATAAAAATTAAAGAAATTGAACTTGGAATTAAAGAATGCCTGAAAAAGGATATTTTCAGGACCAGAAGATTTCACTAAGGAATTTTTCTACACATTCAAAGAATTAACAATTGTATACACTGTTTTTAGAAAACAGTAGAGGAGGGAACACTTTTCAACTTATTTTATGAGGCCATTATTACCTTAATATCAACATTAGACTAAGAAAATACAGCAAAAAACACAGACTAATTCTTATGATCAAAGATATAAAGATCTTTAACAAATAATTAGGAAATAGAATGTAACAATGTAAAAATAATTATACACCATGATCAAGTGAGATTTATTCCATATATGCAAGACTAGCCCAACATCCAAAAAATCTATAAACATGACATACTAAAGAACAAAAAATCATCCTATCTAATAAAAGGGTAATATACATATTAGCCATCACTCTGTCACAAAGATGGCGGTGCCCATAGCCAGAAGATGGTGGCGCCCTGTCCTCTCAGCCCCGCCAGAGTTTCCCAGTCCTGGGGGGGGGGGGGCAGCCGCTGAGAGCGGGCAGCATGAGCAGCCTGGCAGAATGCTTGCTTCATTGCCGCAGTGACGAGGCAAGCGTTCCACCCCAGTCGTGGAGGGCCTCTGGGTAGCGGGCATGGAGAGGCCAGGGAGGGGGAGGGGAATGCTTGCATCGTTGCCCCAGCGATGAGGCAAATGTTCCATGTCCGGCCGCAGATGGGCCTCTGGGCCGTGGAGAGCCTCTGGGCAGTGGGTGCGAAGCAGCCAAGCCCGCAGAGAGCTACTGGCACACGGATTCGTGCGAAGGGCTACTAGTACAATTATATCATCTGCTGCAGAAAAATAAGATTACAAACTCAACGCTTACTCATGATTTTTAAAACTCTGTAAGTTAAGATCACAGAAAACCTTTCTCATCTTGATAAAGAGCATCCACAAAACTTTGTTTCTTAAGGCTTCCCTAAAGTACCACAAACTGGGTGATTTAAAACAATAGTAGTTTGTTATCTCATGGTTCTGGAGGCTAGACATCTCAAATCAAGTGTCAGCATACAAATGTTGATACCAGTTTTATTCCTAATATCCCCAAACTAGAAACAACTCAGATATTCTTCAACAGGTAGATAGTTAAATGAACTGTGTTGCATCCTTACCATAGAATAGTACTCAGCAATAAAAATAAACTAACTATTGATACATGCTGGATGAAAAAGGCTAATTCACTAAGGTTACATATGGTATGATTCCATTTATATAATACTAGAGGCCCAGTGCATGAAATTCGTGCATGGTAGAGGGGGGTCCCTCAGCCTGGCCTGCACCCTCTTGCAATCCAGGACCCCTTGGGGGATGTACAACTGCCAGTTTAGGCCCGATCCCACAGGAACCCCTGTGGGATCAGACATCTCTCTCGAAATCCAGGACTGCTAGCTCCTAACCACTCACCTGCCTGTCTGCCTGATTACCCCTAACCACTCTGCCTGCCTGCCTCATTGCCCCTAACAACTCAACTGCCTGCCTGATCACCCCTAACCACTCTGCCTGCCTGCCTGATTGCCCCTAACCACTCTGCCTGACTGCCTGATTGCCCTAAATTGCTTGCCCACCTGCCTGATCGCCCTTAACTGCCTCTGCTTCGGCCCCTGCTGAGGCGGCTTCATCCAGAAGGATGTCTGCAATGACGTCCAGAAGGTCATTCGGCTGTCTGGTCTAATTAGCTTATTATGGTTTTATTATTATAGATGCTTAAAATTATCCCAAAGTTTGATTAAAAAGAAAGGGCTCTGGCTGGATGGCTCAGTTGTTTGGAGTGTCATCCAGTACACCTAAAGGTTGCATGTTTGATTCCCAGTTAGGGCCCATACCTAGGTTTCGGGTTCCCTAGTCAAGGTGTGTAAGGGAGGCAACTGATCCATGGTTCTCTCTCATATCAATGTTTCTCTCTCTCCCATCCTCTCTCTAAAAAAAATCAATGAAAACATATACTTGGGTGAAGATCAAAACAAAAACAAAAGAAAAAGCAAAACAGTGTTATCTTGTAAAGAGTTGTAAACTGGTTAAATCTATTAGAAATAATTTTAAAAATTTGAAGAACACATATGCATAACCCATGGACATAGAAAACAGTGTGGTGATGGCCAGAGGGAAGGGGGGTAGAGGTTGAGTGAAGGAGGGGGCAGAAATGGGGACAACTGTAATAGTGTCAACAATAAAAATAAATAAAAAATTCATAAGAGGGACACCATCTAATAATGCTGCATGTTTTGCAGGCAAAAAAATGAGAAGCAGAATTATGAGAGGTGCTATATGGTTAGTAGCTCTAATGGTCAACTGTGCATTAGAGGGAAAAAATAGAAATGGGGATAGCAACAGGAATAGTATTTTCTTTTTTTGGAAGCAGTGTTGAATTTGCTTCCTAAAGTTATAATAAGTAATTTTACTGATATGTTGCTTTTGTATTTATCTGATGAAGTAATACTACCAGATGAGTAAGCTACCAGAAAGATGTGGATTTCTAAATCGTGAGGGATTTCACAATCTGTGTTGGCACTCTTTGGTTTGGTAGATTAGTCTTCTTTGGGGGCTGTGATTCGATTCCTGCCCAATTAAAAACCCTTCAGTATGGGGTGGAAATCTTTCCTCTTCAGGGAAATTTTTCAGAAAAACAAATTGCAAAGGCCAAAAAGCTGGCAGCATTTTTCATCTTGATAGAGATTATTTTAATTCTCCAGAATATTTTGCTTTACAAAGTGTATCAGAGAGTGTCAGTTCTATTCTGATAGAGGTATCACTGGATTTGGGGCAGGGGTGGAGGAGCCTCGGAAGAAAAGGGGGACATGTTTGACCTCCATAACATCTGAAACATAAATGCTGAACTTTTTTTCTCTCTCTTCAACATATCATGTTTATTTCAGGACTTTACCTTGTGATATTTATTCTGTCAGGTGGCTAATTATGGAAGTAAATCCCCAAAAGAAAATTGTTTTGTTTCTTTGTTTTGGTGAATGTAGGTCATCTTGAAAATCTTCCAGTTTTGTTTTGGCAACATATTATGCCTTTAAGCTGCTGTTCTATTTTACCCTTGAGTTTCTTCAAAAAGTTGAGTAAATGGCACTTGAATGTATATCATTTACCATCATGTCTTGAATTCTGTCTGCCTATTTATGATATAATGTCTCTGACTTTGCTATTTCAAATTTCATTTAGATTCAGGATTCTTCTTTGTGATTTTCTTGCTAAAGAAAAAAACACACCTAACTTTGTGACTCTGCTGCCACTCTTTCATGCCTGAGTATGAATTTTGCATGATCATAAAGTGACCCCACTGATTCTCTCGTTCATTTCCTGCTTTTGATGTCTTTAAAACATTTTTAATTTAAGAATTCCCTTTAAAGTGATCCTTGAAATTATTTTAATAATTATTTTTACTTCACCAGCCAGCTACACATTTAGAGATCCCCAGCTTTCTTCATGGTAGGAAGGTGTTTTTTTTTTCATTTTTGAAAAATATACTTTCCCTTATCCTTACTACCTCCTCAAGCCTCTTTTATTTTGTCATATAGCCATAGAGATCTTAGAATTTTTTAATTGCTAAATTATTTTTATGCACTGCAAATCTTTTTGGTCTTCTGTTTTACTGAAACATAATTGACATGAAACATAGTGTAAGTTTTATATAATATATTGATTTGATGCATTAGTATTTCAGTATGATTGCCATTGTAGAGTTAGCTAACACCTCTATCATGTCACAAAACTATCATTTCTTCTAGTGATGGGAACAACTGAGATCTATTAGGAACTTTGATGTTTATAGTTGTTTTGTTGTTTATAATCACTGAACTGTGTATTAGATCTCCATTACTTGTTTATCTACTAGTTGCAAGTATATACTCTGAAACAATAGCTCTCCCATTCCCCTACCCCTAACCCCTGGTTCCCACTATTCCACTCTCTTTTTTTCCAGTTCATTTTTTAGATATTCAATATAAGTGGGATCATACAGTGTTTTATTTTTCTGTTTGACTTATCTCACTTAGCATAATGGCCTCAAGTTTCATCCACATTGTTGCAAATGACAGGATTTCTTTTTTTCTTATTGTTGAATCATATTTAATTGTATATTTATACAATATTCTTTACCAATTCTTCAAATAATGGCCACATAAGTTATTAACATATCTTGCCTATTGTGAATAATGCTGCAATAAACATGAGAGTACATCTATCCCTTTGATAACCTGTCTTCATTTTCTTTAAATATTTACCCAGAAATGGAATATCTGGACATTCATGGAAGGTCCAATTTTAACTCTTTGAATAACTTCCATACTGTTTTCCATAGTGACTCAACCAATATACAATCTCACCAACATGGCACAATGGTTATCTTTTCTCCACATCCTTGTTAACATTTGTATCATTTACCTTCTTAATGAAGAAGACATTCTTGTAGGTGTAGAGTGATATATGATTGATTTGCATTTTCTTTTTTTTTCATTTAATCTTTATTGTTGAAAGTATTACATAGGTCTTCCTTTTACCCAATTAACCCCTTCGAGCCCACTCTTATCCTCTCCCTAGCCCCCCAGGCCCTCATCACCCCATTGTCTGTGTCCAGGGGTTAGGCATATATGCATTCAAGTTCATTGGTTGATCTCTTACCACACAGCCTCCCCTGCCTTCCCTCTGAGGTTCAACAGTCTGTTCATGCTTCTATGACTCTGGGTCTATTTTTGATCATCAGTTTATTTGGTTCATTAGATTCCACAGACTACTATGAGTGCGATCATGTGATACTTATCTTTCTCTGACTGGCTTATTTGCTTAGCATAATGCTGTCCAGGTCCATCTATGCTGTTGCAAATGGTAAGAGTTCTTTCTTTTTTATTGCCACATAGTATTCCATTGTTTAAATGTACCATGGATTTTTATCCACTCATCTGCTGATGGGCACTTAGGCTGTTTCCAAGTCTTAGCTATTGTAAATTGTGCTGCTATGAGCATAGGGGTGCATATGTTATTTCTGATGAATGTTTCAAGATTCTTAGGATATATTCCTAGAAGTGGGATAACTGTGTCAAATGGGAGTTCCATTTTTATTTTCTTGCAGAAACTCCATACTGTTTTCCAGAGTGGCTGCACCAGTGTGCATTCCCACCAACAGTGTATTAGGGTTCCCTTTCTTCACAACCTTGCCAACACTTGTCGTTGGATGATTTGTTGATGATATTGTCATTTTGATTTGCATCTCTTGGATGATTAGTGACTTTGAGCATTTTTTCATATGTCTTGGCCTTCTGTATGTTCACTTTGGAGAAGTGTCTATTTAGGGCCTTTGCCCACTTTAAAATTGGATTGTTTGTCTTCCTTTTGTTAAGTTGTATGTGTTCCCTATATATTTTGGATATTAACCCCTTATCAGATGTATCATTGGAAAATATGTTCTCCCATTTAGTGGTCTCTCTTATTATTTTGATAATGGTTTCTTCTGCTGTGCAGAAGCTTTTTATTTTTATGTAAATAAAAATATTTGTTTATTTTCACCTTAGTTTCCATTGTCCTAGGAGATGTACTGGTAAACATATTGCTACGAGAGATGTCTGAGATTTTGGTGTCTATGGTTTCTTCTAGTACTTTTATGGTTTCATATCTTACATTAAAGTCTTTTATCCATTTTGAGTTTATTGTTGTTTATGGTGTAAGTTGGTGGTCTAGTTTCATTTTTCCACATGTAGCTGTCCAATTTTCCCAACATCACTTATTGAAGAGACTGTCTCTGCTCAAATGTATGCTCTTGCCTCTTTTGTCAAATATTAATTGAGCATAGTGGCTTAAGTCGATTTCTGGGTTCTCTGATCTATTCCATTGATCTATATGCTTGTTCTTGTGCCAGTACCAGGCTTTTGAGTACAGTGGCTTTGTAGTATAAGTTGATATCTGGTATTGTGATTCCTCCAACTTCGTTCTTCTTTCTCAAGATTGCTGCAGCTATTTGGTGTCTCTTTTGATTCCATATACATCTTTGGAGTGTTTGTTCTAGGTCTATGAAATATGCCATTGGTACTTTAAAAGGAATTGCATTGAGTCTATAGATTGCTTTGGGTAGTATGAACACTTTAATGATGTTGATTCTACCAATCCATGAACATAATATATTCTTCTACTTATTTATATCTTCCTCTATCACTTTTCAAATGTCCTGTAGTTGTCTGAATACAGGTCTTTTATCTCCTTGGTCAAGTTTACTCCTAAGTATCTTAATTTTCTTTTGCAATGGTAAATGGGGTATTTTTCTTAGTTTTTCTTTCTGAGAGTTCACCATTGGTGTGTAAAAGTGCTATGGATTTTTGGCTGTTAATTTTTTGTGTCCTGCTACATTTCCGAATTCATTTATTAGGGTTTTTCTATGTACAGTATCATGTCATCTGTGAATAATGAGAGTTTTACTTCCTTCTTTCCAATTTGGATGCCTTTTATGTATAGAGAAAGTAATATATTTTTATTGATTTCAGGGAGGAAGGGAGAGGGAGAGAGAGATGGAAACATCAATGATGAGAGAGAATCATTGACTGGCTGCCTCTTGCATGCCCCCTACTGGGGATCAAGCCTGCAACCCAGGCATGTGCCCTTGACCGGAATCGAACACGGGACCCTTCAGTCAGCAGGATGACGCTCTATCCACTGAACAAACCAGCTGGGGCTGGGTGCCTTTTCGTTCTTCCTCTTGTCTGATCGTTATAGCTAGGACTTTCAGAACTATGTTGAAAAGGAGTAGTGAAATGGGGCATCCCTGTCTTGTTCCTGTCCTTAGGGGAAATGGTTTTAGTTTTTGCCCATTGAGTATAATGTTGGCTGTAGGTTTGTCACATATGGCCTTTATTATTGTGAGGTATGTTCCTTCTATTCCCACTTCACTGAGAGTTTTTATCATAAGAGGGTGTTGGATTTTGTCATGAATTTTCTGCATCAATTGATATGATCATGTGATTTTTGGTTTGTAATCTGTTTATGTGCTGTATCACATTTATTGGTTTGCAAATATTGTACCTGCCTTGCATCCCTGGAGTAAATCCCACTTGGTCATGATGTATGATCTTTTTATTGCATTGCTGGATCCAGTTTGCTAAAATGTTGTTGAGGATCTTAGTGTCTGTTCATCAGGGATATTAGCCTGTAGTTCTCTTTCTTTGTCGTGTCTTTATCTGGTTTTGGAACTAGGGTGATGGTGGCTTCATAGAGTTTGGAAGTGTTCCTTCCTCTTGAATTTTTTGGAATAGTTTGAGGAATAGAGATGTTAGTTCTTCTTAGAATATTTGGTAAAACTCCCCTGTTAAATTGTTTGTGCCAAGGCTTTTGTTTGCTGTGAGTTTTTTATATTATGCTTCAATTTCCTCAGTAATTATTGGCCTCTTCAGGTTTTCCAGTTCTTCCTGATTTAGTTTTGGAAGGCTGTATTTTTGCAAGAATATGTCCTGTCTGCCTCAGGGTCAAGGTGCACAACACTTCTGCCTATTCAGCCACCATTTTTCTCTCCTGATTTGCATTTTCTTAATGATTAGTGATGTGGAACACCTTTTCATGTAGCTGTTAGTCATTTGGATGTCTTTTGAGAAAAAAATGTCTAGTTCCTCTGCCCATTTTAAATCAGATTGTTTGGTATTTTGGTATTGTATTGTATGAGTTCTTTATAAATTTTGGACAACTCCTTTCCTGATGCGTGGTTTACAAATATTTGCTCCCATTCCATGAGTTAAATATTTTTACACAAATATTCATGTCCACTTCATTCATAAAATCCAAGCAGAGGAAACAAATATATATCCATTCATTGATTATTATATAAACAAAGTCATATATTCATGCAATGGAGGAATATTTGGCCATATAAAAGAATGAAATAGTGATGCCTTCTATAACATGAATATTGAAAACATTGTGCTACCTAAAAGAAATCAGTCACAAAGTACTATAATTGCATTAGTCCATGTATAGTATGCCTATTGTGAATAATGCTGCTGCACTAAAAATTTCATAAGAAATGTATGAAATAGTAAAACCCATAGAACCCAAACTGAGATTAGTGGTTGCCAGGGCTGGTGGTGTTGGGGATAATGGTAATGAATACTGATGGGTATTTATTTTTGGGGGGGTAATGAAAAGGTACTGGAATATGTCATGATGTTACATGGCTACAGATTTTTAGGAATATACTAAAAATAACAAAATTGTACGTTATAGAAGGTGATATTTATGTTATGTTAATTTTATCTCTAAATGGATAAATAAAGCTGCCAAGATCTCAGTTGGCCCTGTTTCTAAAAGTATCTCTGCCATTTCAACATATCCTATTAACATTTTTTAATTTTAAAAATTAAGTATAATTTTAAAATTTAAGTATAAATCTTTTATTGGTTATATTATATATTATATAATTTCAAGTGTATAATAAAGTAATGCAACTTATTTATACCTTAAAAGGTGATCATACCACTAATTCTAGTAATCATCTATCACTGTGTAACCTTACCAGAATATTATTGATTATATTCCTCTATCCCCTTTCCCCTATCCCATGGGTTACATTTTAATTTTGTTGTTTCTTTTGCACAAACATTTAAGATCAATGAAGCCCTATTTATTGATTTTTTTCTTTTGTTGTTTGTATTTTTGATATCATATAAAAAATCATTGCCAAGACCAATGTTGAGGAGCTTTCTCTCAATAAACATAAAAATAGTATTAGGTCTTATGTTTAAGTCTTTGATCCATTTGTAGTTCATTTTTTGAATGGTGTAAGATAGGATTCTAATATCATTTTTCTGCATGTGGTTATTCAGTTTCCCCAGAACCATTTGTTGAAGGAACTATACTATTCTCATTGGATGTTCTTAGTTCCCTAACAAATATTGGTTGACTGTATATACAGGGATTTAATTTTGGCTTCTCTCTTCTGTTCCATTGGTCTATGTGTCTATTTTTATGCCAGTACCACCCTATTTTAATTACTATAGTTTTGTAATATAGTTTGTAAACAGGAACTGTGATGCCTCCAGTTTTTTTCTTTCTCAGGATGGCTTTGGCTATTCAGAATATTTTGTGGTTCATTGCAAGCTTTAGGGTGATGTTTTTCTACTGGTGTAAAAAATGCCATTGGAATTTTTATGGGGATTGCATTGAATCTATAGATTGCTTTGGGTAGCATGAATATTTTAACATTATTGCTCTTCTGATCCATGAACACAGCATTTCCTTTCATTTGCTTTTGTATTCTTTCATCTCTTACAACAAAGTTTTCATTAATTTTTTTATCTTACAAATTATTTTATAAAAGAATTCTTGTGATCTTCTACTTTGTAAAGGTATGTTTTTTAAATATATTTTATTGATTTTTTACAGAGAAGAAGGGAGTGGGATAGAGAGTTAAAAACATTGATGAGAGAAGACATCGATCAGCTGCCTCCCGCATACCCCCTACTGGGAGTTTTACCAAGCATTCAAAGAAGAATGAAAAGTTATCTTCCTCAGACTATTCCAAAAAATTCAAGAGGAAGGAACACTTCCAAGCTCTTTTTATGAAGCCAGCATTACCCTAATTCCAAAACCAGATAAAGACACTACAAAGAAAGACAAATACAGGCCAGTATCCCTGATGAATATAGATGCTAAAATCCTCAACAAAATTCTAGCAAATCATATCCAGCATTACATTAGAAAGATCATACACCATGACCAAGTGGGATTTATATTGGGGATGCAACGATGGTACAATTTCCACAAATAAGTAAAGGTGATACATCACATAAACAAACTGAGAGATAAAAATCACATAATCATATCAATTGATACAGAAAAATCATTTGACACAATCCAAAATCCTTTATTGATAAAAACTCTCAGAAAAGTGGGAATAGAGGGATCATACCTCAACATAATAGAAGCCTTATATAACAAGCCAGCATCATACTCAATGGGTAAAATCTAAAACCATTTCCCCTAGAACAAGACCAAGACAGGGATGCCCACTTTTACCACTCCTCTTTGATATAGTATTGGAAGTGCTAGCCATAGCAATCAGACAACAAGAAGAAATAAAAGTCACCCAAATAGGAAAAGAAGAATAAAACTGTCAATTTTCATAGATAACATGATATTGTATACAGAAAACCCTAAAGACTCCATAAAAAAATCTATGATACTTAATAAATGAATTCAGCAATGTAGCAGGATTCAAAATTAACACCCAGAAATCTATGACTTTCGTATACACCAATAAAGAATTCACAGAAAGAGAAAGTAAAAAACAACAAAAAAACCCCACAAAAAAAAATTACATTTACAATTGCAACAAAAAATTAAGATATCTAGGAATAAGCTTAACTAAGGATGTAACAGACCTGTACTTGGAAAACTCTGGAGCATTGAAAAAAGAGATAGAGGAAGACATAAACCATTGGAAGAATATACCTTGTTCATGGATCGGTAGAATCAACACATTAAAATGTCCATACTACCCAAAGCAACCTATGGTTTCAATGTAATCCCCTTTAAATTACCAAAGGCATATTTCACAGACCTAGAATAAACTCTCCAAAAATCCATACAGAATAAAAAAAGACCCGAATAGTTGCAGCAATCCTGAGAAAGAAGAACAAAGTTGGAGGGATCACACTACCAGATATCAAGCTATATACAAAGCCACTGTTCTCAAAACTGCCTGGTACTGGCACAAGAACAGACATATAGATCAATGGAATAGAATAGAGAGCCCAGAAATCAGCCCCAACCAATACGCTCAATTAATATTTGACAAAGGAGGCAAGAACATACAATGGAGTCAAGACCGTCACTTCAATAAATGGTGTTGGGAAAATTGGACAGATACATGCAAAAAAATGAAACTAGACTACCAACTTACACCATACACAAAAATAAACCCAAAATGGATAAAAGATTTAAATGTAATATGAGAAACCATAAAAGTCTTAGAAGAACCCACAGGCATCAAAATATCAGGCATATGTTGTAGCAATATCTTTACCCATACAGCCCCTAAGACAATGGAAATTAAGGAAAAAATAAATAAATGGGATTACATCAAAATAAAAAGCTTCTGCACAGCAAAAGAAACCATTAGAAAACAACAAGAAAGCCCACTGCATAGGAGAACATATTTTCCAATGTTATATCTGATAAGGGACCAATCTCCAAAATTTATAGGGAACTCATACATTTTAACAAAAGGAAGATAAACAATCCAATACAAAAATGGGCACTTTTTGAAAGAGGACATATGAAAACATACTCAAAATCACTAAGCATCCAAGAGATGCAAATCAAAACCACAGTGAGGTACCATCTGACACCTGTCAGAATGGCTGTCATCAACAAATCAACCAACGATAAGTGCTGGTGAAGATGTGGAAAAAAAGGACCCCTTGTGCACTGCTGGTGGAAATGAAGACTGTTGCAGCTACTGTGGAAAGCAGTATGAAGTTTCCCCAAAAAATTAAAAATGGAACTCCCATTTGACCCAGTACTATCACTTCTAGAAATATATCCCAAGAAATCAGAAACACCAATCAGAAAGCATATATGCACCCCTAAGTTTATAGCAGCACAATTTACAATAGCTAAGATTTGGAAACAGCCTAAATGCCCATCAGCAGATGAGTGGATTAAAAACCTGTGGTACATCTACACAGTGGAATACTACGCTGCCATAAAAAAGAAAGAACTCTTATCATTCGCAGCAACATGGATGAACCTGGAGAGCATTATGCTAAGTGAAATAAGCCAGTAGGAGAAAGATAAATATCACATGATGTCACTCATATGTAGAATATAATGAACAAATAAACTGATGAACAAAAATAGATCCAGAGACAGAGAAGCTTCAAACAAACCATCAAACCTCAGAGGGAAGGCAGTGGAGTGTGTGTGTGGGGTGGGGGTGGTAAGAGAGCAACCAAAGGACTTGTATGCATGCATATAAGCATAACCAATGGACATAAACAGAGGGGTGTAAGGGCCTGTGCTGAAGAGTGGGACTGCAAGGCAGAGGTCAATGGGGGAAAAAGGAAATATATGTAATACTTTAAACAATAAAGAAATAAAGAAAAAATAAAGTATAGCAAAACCTATATTTTATTATCACCTCCTCTCGTAAAATTCAATAACAAAGTCATTGCTATTTCTTGCTTTCTTGCTTAAACCTGTAAGCCAAACTTAATTGCTATTCTTCAGAAGTTATTTTAGATATTTCTGTTCTCTTAAAATCATATTCTTTTATTTAGTTTCATATAAATCTTATTATGGATAGTGGTCATTTGCTTTATGCAAAACTCAATTCTATATTTAATCTCAATGAAATGTTTGATGAATTTATTTGTGGATAACTAAAATCTCCCCAAATTTATAACATTGCCTGATTTCTACCTTAGAGGCAAAATTGTGTTATTTTGATT
This sequence comes from Myotis brandtii, assembly GCF_000412655.1. NCBI lineage: Eukaryota > Metazoa > Chordata > Mammalia > Chiroptera > Vespertilionidae > Myotis > Myotis brandtii. The sequence goes on along the minus strand of NW_005357414.1, from coordinate 2,841,503 downwards.
AAGTCTTCTGTAAATTAGACATTTATTAACACATTTATTTTTTAAAAATCATTTCTTTGTACTCACAAAGTTTGTATTGACCTTTTCTTGTCTAAATATTCTGTTTATACTATGTATGTTGTCACTTAACAGCAACATACTTATCTCTCATCCCAGGCTGGGCCTTCCTGTATTCTATGTGTAATTTAGGATTGTAAACATTTCATTTAACTCCTTCTACCAAATTGCTGAAAGGTTAGCTATATATCCTTACATGCTAGTTTAAATTGCAATTCAGCTATGACTTTATAAAGTTCCTAGAAAAAGTGTAAGAATATATGTGTGTATATTGTGTTCTTAATGTCAATTACTTTCTATGTGTCTCCATTGAGGATTTAAGAAGTTGGTACTTTTCCAAAGAAGACATACATATGGCCAATAGATATATAAAAAAATGATCAACATCAGTAATCATCAGAGAAATGCAAGCTATAACCACAGGAGATATCACCTCATACCTGTCATAATGGCTATGATTAATAAATCAGCAAAGAATAACTATTGATGAGGATGTGGAGAAAAGGGGATGTTTGTGTATTGTTAGTGAGAATGGAAATTGGTACAGACACTGTGGAAAACATTAGGGAGCTTCTTCAAAAAATTAAAAATGGAACTGCCTTATGACCCAGTGATCCCACTTCTGAGAATATATCTGAAGAAACCCCAAGCACCAATTCAAAAAAATACATGCACCCCTATGTTCATTGCAGTGTTATTTGCATTAGCCAAGATTTGGAAGCTGCCTAAGAGTCCATCAGCAGATGAGTGGGTAAAAAAGCTGTGGTACATTTACACAATGGATTACCACTTTGCCATAAAAAGAACACACACAAGGAAATCTTGCCATTTGGGTCAGCATGGATGCACCTGGAGAGTATTATGCTAAGTGAATTAAGCCAATCAGAGAAAGAAAAGTACCGTATGATCATATGATTTCACTCATATGTGGGATATAATGAAAAAAATGAATTAACAGGCAAAATAGAGGCAGACTCATAGATAAAGAGCAGGCTGGCAGCTGTGGAAGGGAGGGCAGTCTTGTGGGGATGTGGAGGAATTGAGAAAAAGAGAGAAAAACTCATGGACACAGACAACAGTGTGGTTATTGCTGGGGGGAGGAGAATGGGGAGAGGTGGAAAAGGGTAAAGGGGCATAAATGATGATGGAGGAAAACTTGACTTGGGTGTGAATACACAATACAATACAGTGTACAAATATGTTGTAAAATTGTGCACCTGAAGGCTGTATAATTTTGTTAAAGAATGCCATTCCAATAAGTTTTATAAAAAGGAAAAAATAAGTTAAAAATGGAACTGCCTTTTTACCCAGCGATTCCACTTCTGGGATATATCTGAAGAAATCAGAAACACTAATTCAAAAAAATACATGCACCCCCATTTTCATTACAGCATTACTTAAAATTAGAAGCCCAGAGCACGAATTCATGCACGGGTGGGGTCCAACTGGCCTGCCAATCAGACCCCAGGCCGGCAGGGGGGAGGGGCCAGGGGAGGTTGGCCATCTGGCCCTACCCCCGATCAGGGTAGGGGGTGATTGGGGCCTGATCAGCCGGTTGGCCGCCACAGTTGCACATCATAGTGACTGCTCTTTCCCATCGTTCCCTTGTTCTGGTCGCTTTTATATATACAGATAACCAAGATCTGAAAGCAATCCAAGTGCCCATCATTAAATGTGTGGATAAAAAACTTTAGCACATTTACATAAGGAAATACTACTTGGTTGTAAAAAGAAAAAGAAGGAAATCCTACCCTTTGCAACAGCATGAATAGACCTGGAGAGTATTTACTAAGTGAAATAAACCAGTCAGAGAAAGATAAATACCATATGGTTTCACTTATACGTGGAAGCTAATGAGCAAAATAAACTGAAGAACAAAACAGAAACAAAGGCATGGATACATGGAACAGACTTACAGCTGTCAGAGGGAAGGGGTTTGGGAGACAGGATGAAAGAAGGTGAAGGGATTAGCCAAAGAACACATATGCATAGCCCATAGACACACACAACAGTGTGGTGATAGCTAGAGGGAAAGGGGGTTGGAGTATGTGGAGGTGGGCAAAGGAGGAGAAAATGGGGACGGAAAGAAACTTTCTTTGAACAATGGGTGCATGATGTAGTGTGCAGATGGTGTTTTGTTGAGTTGTACATTTGAAACCTGTGTGGTTTTTTTGAACCAGTGTCTCCCCAATAAATTTTAAAAAAATGAAGTTGGCATCCTAGATTGCCCTCAATTTTCTTTACTACTGTCATTGCCTTGACCCACTTTTCACTCGTTTGTTTTGTTTCTTTTACTCTAATGGGATCTACATTGGTCTGCATATTATGATTTTTCTCCTAGCTTGCCTCACAGCCTTTTCTTTTTAATACAGGAGTCCTGGTGACATTTTGTTTAAGGAGAGCCCAGCCTTCCTGTGTAGCTTACAACAAGGAAAATCGTTTTTCTGGATTCTGTAGAAGTTGGAGTGCTCAGTTTTATTTTTCTCTGAGTGGAACTGATGCTTTTTAGAAAGCATAGATATTTTGGCCTTGAATTTCTTGTCTTGGGCTCTAAATTTGGCCTCTAAGACTGTATTTTCTTCAGTCTTCATATTTTAATGTGCAATGACCATTAGCTTTTCCTGCCACCATCACTTGAGATTGCCCTGGCACAGGTTACCCATGTGGCTAACATGGTTTCATGCTGTTACAAAACCTTTATTATTATCATAGGCATGGCGGTCTATGCACTCTACAGTCTAACCTACCAATACCATTTCTTACTGACCTATCTTGGAGATATACTCTCTGTATATAGGACACAGTATTTTCTAAGGATATTTTCCTATTTAAGCCCAGCTTCTTTAAGGCTTTTTTCTCCTTAACACCACATTAAACTGCCCTCGGGGAAATGGGAATATTCCACAATAATCTACAAGCCCTTTGATACTGTTTGTATCTGCTACTTTTCCTGTGTTTACTGACAGAAAGTGAGCCTGTTCTATGAAGGCCAAGAGTTATTTAAACTCAGTGTTTATCTACCACAGTTTTCTGGGGTGTTATAGATCCTACACTAATCCTGGAATTTTAAATTGAAGTTAGCTTGCCATAATAAATAGAGTTGTACACTTGAAACCTGTGTGGTTCAGAGTCCAGAGTACTGACTTTGATTCCTAGCTTCAACTATACATCCTTTAAACAATATAACTATATATAAATGTACTAGTATATCTTAATGTAATAGATTGATACTAAATGTACTATATGTTACTATATAATATAACATATAGTATCTGTAATACTATATTTTTATAATTTAGATTTTATAGACTCATAAAATATTAGACATAGATACAGCCCTAGAGATAATCTAATCTAAATACATATATTTAGAGATGACTAGTTGGATTCCCCAAGAAGTTATGAAAATTGCTTGAGTTCAGTATAGCTAGTATGGCAGATCTAGAGCTGGGACAGAAGTGTCCTAATACAGTTCTCTGTGCTTTTTAAAATTTTCTTTACCCAGTCACCAAGAATTATAAATTCTACCTCTGAAAAGTGTTTGAATAATAGCTAACATTTTAAAATATTACTATGTGCCACATGCTCTTCTAAGTATTTTACATATATTCCCACATTTAATCATAACTGTACCTTAAAATGTGTTATTTTATCTCCATTTTGGAGATTAAAAATTAAGGGTCAGAAAAGATTAAGTAATTTAACAAAAGATGTGTAATATCAAAAACTAATGAACTAATGTGAATAGTTGAATAAATGCAGTCTACCTTTAAAACTCATGTTATAAACTAATTTCATTATTGACTCTTCTTTATTCTTTTCTCTATATTTCCATCATCATCAAAATAGGCCAGACCTGCAATTCCTCCTAAAGGATTTTCCTGCTTTCTTCTTGCTCTTTTCCTTGCAATCCATTCTTTTCACCTTGATCTGATCAATATTCCTAGGTCACCACTTAATTTACATAATTTTATTTTTTAGGAAAAATTCATGATTCCTAATTGAATATGAATTTAAGTCCCAAATCCTATCCTTATTACTCAAGTTTCTCTAGAATATGGGCACTTTTCACTGTCCAAAATGATTGCCCACTATTCACCAAAATGAATCCTTTGCTGTAGTCAGGTGAATGATTGGACAAAACCTTATTGCATTCAAGTAAAAGAAATTTACAAGCTCATATAACTGAAAAATCCAGAGATAATTTTTGTTTCAGCCAAGTATTGACATAGTAGCTTAGTGATGCTACAAGGATCCAGGTTAGTCTGAATTTCTTCTGTTGTGCTTTCAATGGTGTCCATATTAATCCTCAAGGTTCATATCATAGATCTTTGGCAACTCCATGGTTCCCCCACAACTCACATGTTATTTGGCTTTAAATGGTTCGGAGCTTTGAATATTCAAAATATGCTGACCAATAGAAGAGAAAAATCTATGTCCCAACATTCCCAGAAAATGCACAGAAATGTACTGATAAGATGCTTTCAGTGTCTACTTTAAATTAATTACTGGGCCCAGAAGAATATACGCAGTAAGTCTTGTAGGCTTGGGTTACATGTCTGTTCCTAAGGCAGTTTCTAGTGCCATGAGAATGGGATTATGTTGCACACCTGGAGCTAGAGTCAACTTTGCCTAAAGCACTTGGCTGAGAGTTGTGGATGGAATCGTTTCCCAAACATGAATTAAGTGTTATTGCTAGAAGAAAGATATAGATTTTTGGAGGCACTCATCAAATGTGTGCTATAGTTTCCTCTCTCTCTTTTCCATTTTCAAATAATTTCTCTGATGTTTAACTTAATTTTGCTCACTCCGCCTCATACCATATTGTGTACTTTATACCTGGGTTTGTATTGTTTTGATATTTTATATATGTACATCTTTTTTAAAAATATATTTTTATTGATTTCAGGGACAAAGGGAGAGGGAGATAGAAACATCAATGATGAGACTCATTGATCGGCTGCCTCCTACACATCCCCTACTGGGGATTGAGCCTGAAACCTGAGCATATGCCCTTGACTGGAATCGAACCCAGGACCCTTCAGTCCACAGGCCGATGCTCTGTCCACTGAGCCAAATCAGCTAGGGCTATAAATGTACAATTTTTGTCCCCCAAAAACTATAAGTTCACTTAGGGCACAGACTATGACTTGTAGCTATAGCCCACACAGCATCTAAAACAATTCTGCATTTGCAGCCAGTGTATACAAGCACGTGCTTGCTTGACTTGTTGACTTTTCGAGTTAGGTACAGTCACTTTATTCATTTTGGTCATCCTCAAGATTGATGCTGATTGCTCTGGTTCACTCATTCATTTGGGTTTCCACATCAGTCATGATGATAACCAAAATAAATTGATTGTCTAGGTTTCAGTTCATTCATTGTACACTGATAGATAGATATAGCCTTGCTGATAAGTAGTGCTTATCTGTATGTACTAAAGTCATGCCCCATAGTTCTGTGTATGTTTTTGAAGATGCATCTTTTTGTTTAGCTATAGCTACCATTAAACCATTTCTATGGAAAACATTCTTTAATAATTGGTTTCATCTGCTCTTACTGGCAAGCGCTTTTCATTTTGCAGTGTTTACTTGCATTAAGCATTGTACCCTATTTGGTGTGCATCTACCTTAACCTTTTTCTATTTTGTTTTATTATGGTTTTTATGTCACATAATCAAACTTCTGGAAAACAACATTAATACTGAGTGCAGTTCATCTTGTACAAATAATCCACTGTTAGCCTGATTTCCCCCTGAGTGGAACAGTCAACTATTTCTCCAGATCCATGGGACTTTTACTTTCCTATTAAAAATTTAAATGTATCCCAAAGAGTTGTGCTGCCTTTTCAAGATTAAAGATTTTTTTTCTATTTATAATTTTAAAAAATTTTTATTGAACTTATTGGGTGACATTAGTCTATTTCTTTCATCAAGTAGGGGAAGTTTTCTGTCATTATTTCTTTCAATATCTTGCTCTCTCTCTTCTTCTGGCACCACTAATTTGGATGTTGGTACACTTGAAGTTGTCCCAGAGGCTCCTTGCACTATCTTCATATTTTTGTATTCTTTTTTCCTTTGCTTTTCTGGTTGGGTGTTTTTTGCTTCTTTGTATTTCAAATATTTGACTTGATTCTTGCAATCCTCCAGTCTGCTGTTGGGTCTCTGTATATTATTCTTTATTTTAGTCAGTGTATGCATAATTTCTAATTGGTCCTTTTTCATATCCTTGAGGGTCTCACTATATTTCTCAGAGGTTTCTAGAAGATTCTTGAGTAACCTTATAACCATTGTTTTGAACTCTATATCCAGTAGTTTGCTTTCCTCCATTTCTGTCATTTGTGACCTGTTTCTTGGTCTCCGCATTTTTTATGCTTCCCTGTGTTGATAGAGAGGCTTTTTGTGCTAGGTGTCCTATAGGGCCCAGTAGCTCAGCCTCCCTAATTACCTGAGGTGGACACTCTTGTTGCATCCCATTGTGGGCTGTGTGCACAGTCTTGTTGTAGTTAAGCCTTGATTGTAGTTGATATCACTGGGAGGAATTGACCTCCAGGCCAATTGGCTGTGAGAATCAGCTGTGTCGATGGTGGTAGAACTTCTGTGCTGGAGACACCCTTCTGGGGCAAGACTTGCTTCAGTGGGGCTTTGGTGCTCATTGAGTCTGCCCCCTGAGTGTGCCCCTAATGGATCTGAGGAGTTGTAATCTGAATGGTCCCACTCTGACCAGTGGGTACACTGGCTCTTGGATCTCTAAGGAGGTGCTAATTTAGCCTCTACCTGAGGCCACCCAGCAGGAGCTATACAGAGATCTGCAGATTCCTCTTCTTTGTTTGGGGTTTGGAGGTGCCCAGATGAGGCTCAACTGTGAAGCAATGCAGGCTGCTGAGGAGCCTTAGGCCTTCTTTTGGAAGCTCTGGGGTTCTTTGACCCAGTTGCAGTTTGTTAGGTTTTATATTGCAAAAGTCCAGGCCATTCCTATGCAAAAGTCTCTGTGTACAGTTTGGGTGGGGTTGTAAATTGGGTGGGTCGGGGTCTCAGGGAATCACAAGGTGGTGCAAACAGCAATGTTTGCCTATCAGCCCTGCCCTGGATAGGTCCCTGGCTCTCTGTGTCCCACGGCCCCATGCAGGAACAATGAACGCTGTGAGTACCTCTGAGAGAAAGCCACCCTCATGTTCAGGCCCGATGCCAGACAGTCCAGGTTCTCTCCGTATGAGTCTGGGTCCCCAGAGTATCACCCGAAACTGGAGTTCAGAGCAGTCAGGAGTTTGTGTCTACCTCCCAATTGAAAAATACTGTTGTGTACCCAGTTGCCAGCCTGTTTCACACACCTCCGTACATCCACTCTTCTGCACCTCTGCACCTCCTACCAGTCTAGATGCCCGTTTCTCTTTCCCTCTAGTTGTCAGACTTCCACTCAGCCAGCCTTTCCATGGTTTTGGATTATATCTGTTTTGTCTTTTAGTTGTAGTTTTGATGTGGCTGTGTGAGGTAGCAAGTTCAGGTGTTTACCTATGCCGTCATGTTGGTTCCTCCTGGGTGTGTTTATTTTGCCCTGTGTTTTAATTTGTTAATTTGATCCTCCACTTCTTCTAGTCTACTGTTGGAACCTTCCATAGTGTTTTTTATTGTAGCTATATTGCTTTTTTATTTCCTCTTGATTCGCACATAAGTTGTTTGATTTTCTCATCCAGCCTGTTTAGGTACTGTATGACCCTTATTTTGAATTCTTTTTCTGACATATTGCATTCATCTCTTTCATTTAGTTCCCACTCTGGTGATGCCTCCTTTTCTTACCTTTGGGGATTGTTCCTTTTTCTCCCCATTTTTGCTCTCATGGAAGGGTCCAGGCACCAAGTCGTGTGGGGTCCGGGGCCAACACCTTGGGCTTACTGGGCCGTGGGTGCATTCAGAGGCTTGCCTGTGCAATGTTGGGACTCAGGAGGGTGCTGCTGGCTTGGTAAGCAGGGAGCACAATCAGAGGCTCACCTGCAGGACATGCACTGCCCAGGCTGATGCCATGGGCTTAGTGGGTGGGGGGTGCAGTTTGAGATTCAACAGCAGGATGCCCAGGATCGATGCGGTGGGTTGGCACAAGGGGGGTGCACTCTAGGACCCACTAGATTCCATGTCCAGCGAGGCTGGAGTCCTGGTGTTCATGGGTCTGTACCTGAGGTAGCAGGTCTTTGGCTAGAGTGGCTGTAGTACCAAGGGTGCTGTCTGAGGCCAGTCTGGATGGTGGTGAGGCTGACCTCCTAGTCACAGCAGCTCTCCCTTTCAAGATGGCATGGTTTCTTTCAGAGCTGGCCACCCCAGAAATGATTTCAGCAGTAGCAGGGGCTTTCCATATAGGCCAGCCTGGTCTGCCAGTCCCTGAAAGTCCTGAAGGATCTAACTGTCACACACACACATGCACACACACACACACACACCACACATGCCCACACACTCACCTTTAGCTTCCTCACTCACTCACACTCTCTTCCTCACTGCCATCCTTCCGGTCACCATTTTCTGTCCAATCCAAATGGAAAATATTTTTAATGTTCATGAAAGTAATTCACATTCATTATAAAATACACGCAATGCATAAATGTATAAAGTTAAAAATGAAAGTCTCCAGTATTCCCACCTTTCAAAGAAACTTTGTTAATTATATGTACTTCCATATATTTCTCTATGCATATATGAACTTGCAATAGCATACATATGTTTCTTTCCTTACAAATTGAGATGCTAGTTACATATTACAGCCTGATTTTCTTCCTTTAAAACAGTTTGCAAGGCAATGCATAGAGTTTTAACTAATTATTTTTCTTAGAGATTAACATATTGTTAACAATTAATTCTTCTTACTCTATCATTTGTCCACACCTTTTATATTTTTTAATTCATTTTTTCCTGCACTAATTTAGAATAAGTGGCATTATGGCATTTACTCCTAAAGTGTGTGTTTCTTAAGAATAGGTATATTCTCTTCCATAACAGTACATTTTCCACCTTCAATATAACATTGAAAAAATTTTTTTCTAATCTCCCATCCATGTTACCTTTGTGTTAATTGACCAAAATGTCCTTTATAACATTTTTTTCTAATAGAGTTTCCAGTGTAGTACTATTTATTGCAGTTATCTCTCATGCTATTTTTATCTTTGATGACATTGACAATTTTGAAGAATACAGTTCCTTCTTCTCTTTTTAAATAGGTTTATCATTTTTCTCTGACATGTCCTCACAATTAGATTCAGTTTATACAATCCTGGTTAGAATAGTACTTAAGTGATGATGTGTCCTTCTTAGAGTACCATTTCTATAGGCACACAATGCCTATCTGTTCCTCCTTAGTGATGTTACTTGTGATCATCCAGTCAAGGTGTTATCTGATTTCTCCACAGTATAATTAGTATTTTCCCCTTGAAAATAATAAGAAATCTATAGGGAGATGCTTTCAGAACATGAAAATGTCCTTCTTTTCAAAGATTTTCCCTAGATTTAGCATCCATTGATGATTCCTGCCTGGACCAATCTTTACCATAATGATTACAAAATGATAATTTTCCAGCTCCATCACTCCTTTCACATTTACCAGTTGGCACTCAGCGTTCTAGATAAGCAAGAGAACCCCCCTGCTCCCCAATTTAGTTATCTACCTGTTATCAGTATTAATTCATGACTTGTTATTTTTCAATATTTTATAATAAATCATGTCCCCCCTGCCAATCTTTATTTTATTCCTGATTTGGCCAATGTTAACCTCTGAAGTTGGCTCCTATGAACTTTTGATATGCTCTCATCATTTGTGTGTGTGTATTAATTCTCACCATAGGATATTTTTCCATTGATTTTTAGGGAGAGTGGAAGGGAGGAGGGAGAGGAGAGGAGAGGAGAGGAGAGAGAGAGAGAGAGAGAGAGAGAGAGAGAGGTGAGAGAGACACATTGAACATTGATTGATTGCCTCCTACACGTGCCTCCCTGGGGGCTGAGATAGAACCTGCAACACAGGTATGTGCCCTTTACTGGGAATCATGTGCTTGGCCCGACACTCTAATCACTGAGCCATACTGGCCAGAGCCCATCATTTTTTATTTTTTTTTAATTCTTTATTAGTTAAGGTATTACAAATGTGTCCTTATCCCCCCATTAACCCCCATACCCCACTCATGTTCTCATCCCCTTGTTAAAATAAATAAATAAATATATTTTATTAATTTTTTACAGAGAGGAAGGGAGAGGGATAGAGAGCTAGAAACATCAATGAGAGAGAGAGACATTGATCAGCTGCCTCCTGCACACACCCCACTGGGGATGTGCCCGCAACCAAGGTACATGCCCTTGACCGGAATCGAACCTGGGACCCTTCAGTCCACAGGCCGACGCTCTATCCACTGAGCCAAACCAGTTAGGGATGTTCTTAAATTTGTGACATGGTTCTTTGTCTCCACATTTTGGCTGCTTCCCTGTGTTTGTTTCTATGTATTAGGTAGAGCTGCTATGTCTCCTGGAATTGGTAGTGACCTTGTATAGTAGGTGTCCTGTAGGGCCCAGTGGCTCAGCCTCCCCAGTTATCTGAGCTGGGCACTCCAGTGCGGTTCTGTGTGGCTGCATGCATAATCTAGTTTTAGTTGAGCCTTGATTGCTGCTGGTATCACTGGGAGGAATTGGCCTCCAGGCCAATTGGCTGTGAGGACCAGCTATGACTACGGTGGGAGAGTTGTTGTGCAGGAGAGGCCCCTATGGAGCAGGACTTGCTTCAATGGGGCTTTGGTGCTCACTGTGTCTGTCCCTTGAGTGTGTCACTCGTGGATGTGTAGAGTTATAACCTGATGTCGTCAGACACTGTTGACCGAGTGCACTGGCTCTGGTGCCTCCTGGGAGGTGCAAAATCAATCACTACCTGGGGCCACCCATCATAAGCTACAGAGCAATCTGCATATGGCTACTACATGTGTTGGGCTTACAAGTGCCCAGGAGAAGCCAAGCTGTGAAGCAAGACAGGCTGCTGCTAGTGCTGTGTCTTGTGCCTCTTATTGAGGGGTATGGGGCACATGATGCCAGTTGCTGCTTGATTGAGAGATTTTAGGAAAGTCTGAAACCTGTGCCAGGACAGGCCATTCATATGGAAAAGCTGCTCAAACAGCTTGGATGGAGCTGCAGATTAGATAGGGCTGGGTCTCAGGGAATCACCAGGACAGAGCGAATAGTTTGAGCCAGATTAATAGAGACTCAAATACAGTGCCTGCCCATGAGCTCTATGATGGTGGAGGTCTCAGCATAGAAACAATATACCCTGTGAACACCCCTGTCTAGGAGAAAGCTACCCCTGAGTTCTTGCCCCAAACCCAGACAATCCAGTTCCTCCATGAATGTCCCTGGATCCTTCCAAGCTGCTGTCCCAGAGCTGTAGCTCAGAAGGAGTGAGTGTGAGTAAATTCATGAGCTGGCCCTTTAATAGTAACTGCTAGGTCTTGGGCAGCCTCTGTGTCACTCAGCCACAATCCTGCTGGTTTTTACATTCTGAAGTTATAGGGACTTCTCTTCCCAGTGCTGGAATCCTGGGCTGAGGGGTCTGGTGTGGGGCTCGGACCCCTGGCTCCTCATGGGAGGCCTCCTCATTCTAGATATCCCTCCCAACTAAAAAAAATGCCACACATGGGTGTTGGACCAATCTGTGCTGTGCCTCCTCCCCTCCTACCATTCTCAATGTGCCTTCTTATTTACTTCTCTAGTTGTAGGACTTCCGTTCAGCCAGCTTTCAGTTGGTTCTGAATGATGGTTGATCTGTATTTTAGTAGTAATTTTGATGTGGTTATGGGAGACAGCGAGTACTGCATTTACCTACTCTGCCATCTTGGTTCTTCTAAGCTTATTATTGATAAAATATTTATTTTAACTAAAAATGAATAATAATAAATTCATATGTTCAAATATATATTTTTTAAAACTACATTTTCAAAAATTACAAAATTGATCAAAATGAAACACTATTTTACCTTTTTGCAGCTCTCTACTAGAAGACAATTGGATCCTCATATCTGCTTCTCATTGAATCTGTTGTGAAAATTCACTCCTATGTAAACTTATAAGAATATGAGAGTGAAAAAGGCAAATAACATTTTAGTACTATTATGAAAAGAGTTTTGACCTCATAACCACTTGAAAAGGTATTGAAGACCCAAAAATGTCCTCTGACTGCACTGTGAGAACAGCAGTTTAATACAATTAGTGTAGAATAAATGACACAATATTTATGAAATACTTAGTATGAGCCAGACACTGTGCTTAATGTTTTGCATACATTATTTATTACTATATCCATTTTACAGATGAGGAAACAGAGGTTCAAGAAAATTAAGAAGTTCATATCACATTGGTAGCAAATGGCATATTTAGGATTCAAACCTAGGATTTTTGCCTCTAAAGCACAGGCTTTCTTCACTGTACTGCAACTCCATTTTAACTGATTGTTGAAATATGGCCATAGAACCTGCTTCCATTCAGTAGTTGTAAGAAATAGGACTTTATATTATTGTAGAAAATTGCCGTAACCGGTTTGGCTCAGTGGATAGAGCGTCGGCCTGCAGACTGAAGGGTCCCAGGTTCGGTTCCGGTGAAAGGCATGTACCTTGGTTGTGGGCACATCCCCAGTGGGGGGTGTGCAGGAGGCAGCTGATCGATGTTTCTCTCTCATCGATGTTTCTGACTCTCTATCCCTCTCCCTTCCTCTCTGTAAAAAAATCAATAAAATATATTTAAAAAAAAAGAAAATAGAGATTTTACATAATTACTATTTTATTTCATGTGTTTCAAATTTATTCCTGTTAAAATTGAGATGATGACTGAGGAAATGCATGCATTAATGCTAGTAGAAGTACATGCTAAACTCTTTAGAAATTCTTTCTTTCCCAGTGTTTTTAAATCTAGAGCACAAGTACCCTCCAGCTACCTTTTTATCTCTCAGTATCTCTTGCAGGAAAGGATCAATAAAACTTATTCACACTTAGATGTTAGGGATTTAATGATATTCCTTTGAGAAGCATTTTACTACGTTAGGGTGGAGAATGGCTCTTACTCATCTTTGTAAACCCAGCAATTTGTACACCATCTGAAGCAGTCAGTGTTCAATAAATATTCATTGCCTTTATAGAATAACTAGAGGCCTGATGCACAAAATTTGTGCAAAAGTAGGCCTTCCTTCCCCCAGCTGCCAGCACCGGCTTCCCTCTGGCATCTGTGACCTAGGCTTCCCTTGCAGCCCCAGCTTCATACAGAAGGTCATCTGGAAGGACGTCTGGTCTAATTAGCATATTATGCTTTTATTATTATAGATGGAAAGTAAAAAGCCAAAGAGGGAGTTGTTAAAACCAAAGAAAGAGTTAAATTTCAGTCATCAGTAGAGGAATTATATCTATGTGACCCAACAAATCACAGCACCCTGGAAACTGAAAATCTAACGTAATGGAAAGACAGAAACGTTTGCTTTCATGTAAATGTGCTTTACATTCAGTTTTTATTTGTCTATTCTAAAAACTCTAGAAGATAATCTTTTAAAATGTTAAAATTAGCCCAACCAGTGTGGCTCAGTGGTTGAGCATCAACCTATAAGCTAGGAGGTCACGATTCAATTCCGGTCAGGGCACATGCCTAGGTTGTGAGCTTGATCCCCAGTGTGGAGCATGCAGGAGGCAGCCCATCAATGGTTGTCTCTCACCATTGATATTTCTATCTTTTTCTCCCTCTCCCTTACTCTCTTAAATCAATTTTAAAAATAAAAAATAATAAAATAAATAAAATCAGCTGTTAATTACCACCATTAAAAATGAATGTATTATAGATAATCATATACTTTACAAATTGTTTTCCCTGATATTTCCAGTAGCCACCTGACACCATTTATAGTATTACAATATTATTAACTATATTCCCTATGCTGTACTTTACATCCTCATAACTACCAACTTGCACTTCTTAATCCCTTTACCTTTTTCACTTAGTCTCCCAACCTCCCTCCATCTGAAACTAATATAAAATAATATAGAATATAACCTGTAGTAGAAAAACATAATTTTCAAAAGCCAGTTTAATTGAACAACATTAAAAATAAGAAAAGAGAAAGAAATAAAATCAGTATTCAAAAGCAAACAAAATGGGTAGGGGAGGTTGGAGGGGTAGAAGAAATCAACCAATGAACTCATATACATATATGCATAACTCATAGACACAGACAATAGGGTGGTGAAGGCTTGCGGGGGGGTAGGGGTGGGAGAGGGCAATATGGGGGAGAAGGGACATATGTAATACTTTCATATGTAATAAAGATTCACTTTTAAAAAAGACCCAAAGCTGAATAATATACCACATTTCAAAATCACAAGACCTTATAAGAATATTATAAATGCAAACAAAATGAATATATTTTGAAACTGCTTTTAAGAAAAAAATTACCAAAATAAAATAGAGATAATTGTTTTAGGCATAATGGCATGATTTTTATGAAGATTATTACAAGAAAGACTAAGTTCAATTTTTTAGAAAATTTAAGTTTACTGTTTAAAAAAGAAAGAATTATATATATTATCTCAAAGGATTTTTTTCTCTTTAGCTTCCAACACATCTAATAAAGTAAGACACTTGTCTTAAAACAAACAAATGAACAAAAGCAAACAAAATAAATATTTTTGCTATTTTACTTATTTTTATGCTCTTGGAGAAATGAAAAAGTGTATAACTCCATTTCAATTTAGTGATGTTGTTAATTATTTCTCTCTTCAAAAGTTTGTCTTTATTATAACTTCTGTAATAATCAAAACAAAACTCATCATCATCTTTTCCATTCAGAAATTTTATTTAACCTAATAGGGAAGAGGTCTAGTCATTGTGGAAAGGAATGCAATCAGGGCATGGCACTGAATATGTGTTCTTTTATAAACTAGTTTCTGCCAGATATAAATAACAGTTTTGTCTATAGCCAAATTATGTTGACATTGAATGCCCCATTATACCTGCAGAGGAATAATGCAAATGACAATTTGTGTGGTGCTTAAGGAAAAATGTTTTAATTTAAAATGTGAAAATAGCCATGCTAAAAGTAATGGCTTAAAGCTAGAATCAATTCTGAAAATGCTGATGGAGTTCGGCTTATAATTCAGGCAATATTATTAAATCCTTTTTTGTGTTTTTGCAATTTTTCTAACTTCCTCTTCTGTATTTCTAGCCTAATGCCGAGTTTGTCCATCTATAAATAATGACTGATAGACAACGTTATATTTTTTTAAATTTTCATTAATATGTTTTTTTAAAAATATATTTCTTTATTGATTTCAGAGAGGAAGGGAGTGGAAGAGAGAGATAGAAACATCAATGATGAGAGAGAATCATTGATTGGCTGCCTCCTGCACGCCCCCTACTGGGGATCAAGCCCACAACCCAGGCATGTGCCCTTGGCTGGAATCAAACCTGGGACCCTTCAGTCCTCAGGCCTATGCTCTATCCAAGGAGCCAAACCAGCTAGGGCTAGACAACATTATTAAGTTTTGTCTTTTGGTGTGGTTGTTCTCTAGAATACTAAAAAATATTAATTTCTTATCAACCTCTAGGATAGATGACTATTGTTATAAAATCCAAGGGACAAGGTGCCCTACTAATGTGCTTGTCAGTAAAAGATCAGCCTTAAGATTTCAGCTATTAATTATACAAATTTCGTAGATATTTAGAATCCGTTATCACTGGAAGTCACTTTCTGTGCATAGTGATGTCTCATTTGCACTCTGGGATTTGGAGTTCTTATCAAGCTGGGCAAAAGGAGTCATCATGGATGTGCTATAATTACCCTGGGTAAAGTAGTTTCTATATCATAAAAATATTTAAATGTGAACAGGCTTTTCTTTTTTTACATCACTGTAGTATATAAGTCTGAATTACTGAGCTAATTGGATTCAGATAAGTAATTGTAGGTTAAAGTAATAACACACTGTGGATCTTGCTAAGCATGTTTCTCATGCAGCAAATAAAAATAGTTAATATATTATGGTTACTTTTCTTAATATTTTTTTCTCCCTAAAAGCCCAGTTTTGAGTAAAAAAGAAGGTGAAATTCTTCTATTCCACTCCTGCTGTTTCCTATCATGTGGTGGTATGGCCATCACTATAATGCACTTGGATTCTTTCCACCCTTTACTACTCTTTGCAATGAGAGATGGAGTGAGATGTTTAATTAAATTTGTATAGCCTCCCTGCTTCTTCCTGAAAATTAGCTATATCCTCTTTTTTTTCTTCTTTTGCTCTTATAAGGGAAGAACTCTCTACACACCCCATGGGGAGAGGTCTGAGCCTATAAAGTATTGCCTGTGTTTGGGTGCATTTCTCTGTTAATTCTGGAGTTCAGTATTAGGAAATCTTCTTGACCAATATTATAAGCTATATCTTCCAGATTATCCCTTATCAGTTTTAAAGGCTCATTGTTTTGTCTCATTTTACTATAGATTCAGAATTAAGGTAGGGAAAGGGTGACTTCTCTAAAATGCCAACACCAATTTCTATCATCTAACTACTGAGGCATTCTTTCTAGTGCTACTTATTCCCCCATTTGCCTATCCATTCATCTTCCATTCTCTTACTACATACCTGCCCACCAAGCCACATACCATCTGAAAGAACTACAGTTATCACTATGTTTACTGGTAAGTGGTGTAACCTTGGAGCTTACCTAGGAAGAAACTCAACACACTAGCAACTAAATTTTAAAAATCAATAATGAAATTGTGACAAGGTTTTCCCTAGGGCACTCTAAACTCAAAATTGTCCAGATCTCTTTGACTAGGGGATAGGTAATGAGGAAGAAAAAGTAATTTCCTTTGTAAGCACTAAAATTATTTGAAACTTTTATAAAACAATATCACAGCCCTAACTGGTTTGGCTCAGTGGATAGAGCATTGGCCTGCAGACTGAAGGGTCCCAGGTTCGATTCCAGTCAAGGGCATGTACCTTGGTTGCAGGCACATCCCCAGTAGGAGGTGTGCAAGAGGCAACTGATTGATGTTTCTCTCTCATCGATGTTTCTAACTCTCTATCCCTCTCCCTTCCTCTCTGTAAAAAATCAATAAAAAATGTTTTTAAAAAATATCACAAAATTTTCAGTTATCTTTAATGTAATTGGATTATTTCTCACTTCCAATATATTTTCTTGTGACTTTATTTCCATATTGAATGTTACCTCCAATGTACATTGGAATGTTATATTACTATAATCAGGCTTAACAATATGAAAAGAGGTTGCGTGGAACAACATGGTGTGATTTTCTTCATGACTTCCTTGTCTGGATGACTCTGGGTTCATGCCACCCTAATGAATGCCATGATGGAGGGGTACATACATGCAAATTGTTCAGACCAATAGATACACCTGGCCAAAGTGTCATCACCATGCCATCATGAATTTCAGGAGTGGCAAAAAGCTTTGGATCTGAACACTCAAATAAAACAAGCATTCATTGACATAAGAAATGTTCAGAGGGAGGAAGATGGCTGCTGACGGGAAGGCAGACTGCAAGATAGTGTGTGAGTGAGAGAATGAAAGGAGAGTTTGTAGTCGCACGGGGAATGTATATTTGTGGGTGAGGAACAGCTATATTCCAAGGGACTGTCGGGGATTGCCAGACCGGGTTCCCCTGACCAGGCAGCCTCCACTGCTGCTGAAATCTCTCCCAGAGCAACTGGCTCTGACGCGGAGACCGTGCCATCTTGAAGGGGAGAGTGGCTGTTATCAGAAACCTATATATCCCGGAAATCTACAACAACCCCACCCAGGGAACAGCTGCGAACCTAGGAACACCAGATCTCAAGCAGCATGAATATGCAGACTCTGAGGAGCTCTCCACCTTCTTACAGAAAGGTCAGATTTCGCCTAGGAAAAGGTGAGGTCTGTGAACCAGGCTGGAGAGAGAAAGACGCACAACGGGAGCTAGAGGTTCCGAGCAAGTCTGCGCCCCACAAAATTTGCGGCCATTGGGGCTAGCGTGACCTGCGAATGTGGAAGGGAATCGCAGGGCTGCTAGCAGAAGGGAACTCTAAAAAGCAACCCATAGCTGGACTGGGCGCAAAAAAGACAGCCTGAAATTTTAACAGTGTGCTGGCTGCTTAGTGCCAGGGGAAAAAAAGACTCACACAGAGACATTCACAGAATTGTGCGCAGTGCCAGGGGGTAAAAGTCGTGAGTTTGCACACTTACTCTTTTTTTTTTCTCTCTCTCTTTAAAGCCTTGTTTTTGATTACTAAGCCCGGTACATAGGATCACCCAATTGGGGACACTCTCAGAGACTGCAGGGGAAAGTTGTTATTGTGGAACCTGGGGATAAGAGCGGAGAGTAACGATCAGAGAACCAGCTCTGGGGCAGTCCATTCTCCCAAACCATTATTAAGTGCGACAGGGAAAACAAAACAAAAGCTAAATACTGACTAGAGAGGACTTACAGCCCCGGAGGTCAATCTAGAAACACTGCCACCCAGGGGTTGAATCACAAACTGACTCTTGTGTAAATACAAATAAAGGAGTCTAAGAAACAAAGAAATACGGCCTGCTGGAAAATCAGGACTATGGATTACAACACAGAGGAGAAGTGGAACACAAGGAACTTCAATACTGTCCTGACTACCTACAGGAAACAGCATACCAAACAGAACGGTAGAGGAAGTGAATGACCTTCACTACTGCACATTTTTATTTTTTCATCTTTTACTTAAGAAACTAATTTTTATTCCTCACTTGATTTTACCTTTTTAATTATTATATTTTTATTTTTAAACAGTATTTTACTACTACTATTTTACCTTTTTTTAAAAAAGTGTCATTTTATTTTCTCTTTATTTTATTTTGGGATTAGTGTTCTACATTTTATTTTAATTTTTCCTTTAGCATCATTTTTCTCTATCTCAACTTTACCTTTATGCCAACACTCTCTTCCTCACTTTTCCCCTTTTGCTCTGTCTCTCTTACCCTATTCTTGCTTCAGATTTTCCCTTGCCTTCTTTTTACCCCCCAATAAAAATTCACCCTATTTATATATCTAATTTCCAATCTCCTGCTCTAAGTTCATACACATCTCTCTCTTCTTTTTCTTCACTATCCAAATTTTTTTCTCTCTGCCCTTTCTTTTGTTAGTTTTTTTGTTGTTATTGTTTTTGTTTGTTTTGGGGGTTTTTTGCCTTTGTTTTTCCTCTTCTCACTTGTTATTAGTTGCTGTTTGTAGTTTGCATTCATCTCTGGGTGTTTGTTATTTGAATCTTTTGGGATTAGTGGTTGTTCTATTGGAGTATTCTCCCCATATAAATAGTTTCCCACACCCTCTTTTTTTATTCTCTTTCCTTTCTCTCTTCCTTTTCTTCCTTTTCTCAATATCATTTTTGCACTCCTTTTTTTTCTCTTATCCCCTAATTCTCTTTTCTCTAGTGGTCACCTTTATTTAAGGTTATTAGTATTGTGAATATATTGGTGTTCAGTGCCTTGTGTGTTGTGCTTTGTTGTGTTGTATTTTGTGCCTTTAAATCAATGGAGGAGAGAGAGGGCTACATAACCAGATACCCAGAGAAGAGAGATCATGGGGAGACAAAGAAACAGCCCACATATGAAAGAAAAGGAGGCATCACCAGAAAAGAAAGTAAATGAAATGTAGGCAAGCAATATGTAAGAGAAAAAATTCACAGAAATGGTCATAAGGTTGCTGAAAAGAATGGAAGACAAATTCAACAATATGTGAAAGAACCAAGAGGAAATGAAGAAGGACCAAGAAGAAATCAAAAAGGCCCTAGCCGGTTTGGATCAGTGGATAGACCGTCAGCTTGCGGACTGAAGGGTCCCAGGTTCGATTCCGGTCAAGGGCATGTACCTAGGTTGCGGGCACATCCCCAGTAGGGGGCGTGCAGGAGGCAGCTGATCAATGTTTCTCTCTCATTGATGTTTCTAACTCTCTATCCCTCTCCTTCCTCTCTGTAAAAAAATCAATAAAATATATTTAAAACCAAGAAGAAATGAAAAAGGACATCGCTGCTATAAAGAACTCAATAGAAAGCATCAACAGTAGACTAGAAGAAGCAGAGGACTGCATCAGTGAGCTAGAAGACAAGGTAGGAAAAATACCCAAGCAAAGCAGCTTCTAGAAAAAAAAATTAAAAAGTAGGAGGAGAGCCTAAGAGAACATTGGGACAATATGAAAAGAAACAACATCCACATCATAGGGGTGCCAGAAGGAGAGGAAAGTGAGCAAGGAATAGAACACCTGTTTGAAGAAATAATGACAAAACTCCCCGCATCAACAGTAGACTAGAAGAAGCAGAGGACTGCATCAGTGAGCTAGAAGACAAGGTAGGAAAAATACCCAAGCAAAGCAGCTTCTAGAAAAAAAAATTAAAAAGTAGGAGGAGAGCCTAAGAGAACATTGGGACAATATGAAAAGAAACAACATCCACATCATAGGGGTGCCAGAAGGAGAGGAAAGTGAGCAAGGAATAGAACACCTGTTTGAAGAAATAATGACAGAAAACTCCCCTGATATAGGGAAGAAAAAACTCACACAAATCCAAGGAGCTCACAGAGTCACAAACAAAATGAACCCCAAAAGACTGATGCCAAGGCATGTTATAATTAAATTGGCAAACACCAACGACAAAATAAGAATCTTAAAAGCAGCCAGAGAGAGACAGAAAGTTACCTACAAAGGCTCCCCCATCAGACTAGCAACTGATTTCTCAACAGAAACACATCAGGCCAGAAGAGAATGGAATGAAATATACAATATCATGCAAAGGAAGGGTCTGACCCCAATAATACTGTATCCAGAAAAGCTATCAATCAAAATTGAGGGGGAAATCAGGAGCTTCACAGACAAAAAAGGACTAAGGGTGTTTATTACCACCAAATCAGCAAGTCAAGAAATGCTAAAGTGTCTGCTGTAAAAAAGAAGAAATAGGAAGCAATGAAGGAACATAGGCATAAAGAAAAATAATGGTGACAAACAAGTACCTATCAATAATAACTTTAAATGTAAATGGATTAAATGCCCCAATCAAAAGACATAGGGTAGCTGAGTGGATAAGAAAACATGATCCATATATCTCCTGTCTATAAGAAACTTACCTCAGAACAAAGGACTCACACAGACTGATGGTGAAGGGATGGAAAAGGTTTTTCTGGCAAATGGAAATGAAAAAAAAAAAAGGGGTAGCAATACTTATATCTGACAAAATAGACCTCAAAGTGAAGACCATAACAAAAGACAAGGAAGGTCACTTCATAATTCTAAAAGAATCAATACAACAAGAAGATATAACTCTGGTAAACATATATGCACCCAATGCAGGAGCACCCAACTACATAAAAAAACAAACAAACAAACAAAAAACTTCTGGAAGATATCAGGGAGAGATTGACAGCAACACAATCATAGTAGGACACTTTAATACCCCATTGGCATCACTGGATAAATCCTTGAGACAAAAATTCAAGAAGATTGAAATCATATCAAGCATCTTCTCAGATCACAATTGCATAAAATTAGAAATCAACTACAATAAAAACAAT
>NW_005357414.1:2809738-2813661 GCF_000412655.1 Myotis brandtii | reverse complement strand
GAGAGGACCCAAATAAACAAAATCAGAAATGAAAGAGGTGAAATAACAACCGATCCCACAGAAATACAAATGATTATGAAAAAAATACTATGAACACCTCTATTCCAACAAAATGGACAACCTAGATGAAATGGGCATATTCTTAGAAAAATACAAGCTCCCAAAACTCAACCAAGGAGAATCAAAAAACCTCAATAGGCCAATAACTACCAAAGGAATTGAAATAGCAATAAAAAATCTTCCAGCAAACAAAAGTCCTGGTCCGGCCGGCTTTACAGGGGAGTTCTACCAAGCATTCAAAGAAGAACTAAAACCTATCCTCCTCAGACTATTCCAAAAAATTCAAGAGGAAGGCACACTTCCAAGCTCTTTCTATGAAGCCAGCATTACCCTAATACCAAAACCAGATAAAGACACCACAAAAAAAGAGAACTACAGGCCAATATCCTTGATAAACATAGATGCTAAAATCCTCAACAAAATTCTAGCAAATCAGATTCAGCATTACATTAGAAAGATCATACATCATGACCAAGTGGGATTTATTCTGGGGATGCAAGTATGGTACAATATCTGCAAATCAATAAATGTGATACATCACATAAACAAACTGAGAGACAAAAATCACAGTCACATCAATTGATTCAGAAAAAGCATTTGACAAAATCCAACACCCTTTCTTGATAAAAACTCTCACCAAAGTGGGAATAGAGGGATCATACCTCAACATAATAAAAGCCCTATACGACAAACCTACAACTAACATCATGCTAAATGTGCAAAAACTAAACTCATTTCTCCTAAGAATAGGAACAAGTCAAGGATGTCCACTTTCACCACTCCTGTTCGACATAGTATTAAAAGTACTAGCCATAGCGATCAGACAACAAGAAGAAATAAAAAGCACCCAAATTGGAAAAGAAGTAAAACTGTCCTTATTCACAGATGACATGATACTATACATAGAAAGCCTCAAAGACTCCATCAAAAAACTACTAGACCTAATAAATGATTTTGGCAATGTAGCAGGATACAAAATTAACACCCAGAAATCTATGGTCTTTTTATACACCAATAATGAACTCACAGAAAGAGAAATGACAAAACCAATCCCATTTACCACTGCACCAAAAAAATTAAGATACCTAGGAAGAAACTTAACCAAGGATGTAAAAGACCTGTACTCAGAAAACTACAGGATGTTGAATAAAGAGATAGAGGAAGACATAAACAAATGGAAGAACATACCATGTTCATGGATTGGAAGAATCAACATCATTAAAATGTCCATACTACCTAAAGCGATCTATAGATTCAATGCAATACCTATTAAAATACCAATGGAATATTTCAAAGATCTAGAACAAACTCTCCAAAAACTCATCTGGAATAAAAAAAGACCCCGAATAGCCACAGCTATCCTGAGAAAAAAGAACAAAGTTGGAGGGATCACAATACCAGGCATCAAACTATATTACCAAGCCACTGTTCTCAAAACCGCCTGGCACTGGCCAAGAACAGACATATAGACCAATGGAACAGAATAGAGGACCCAGAAATTGACCCAAGCCATTATACTCAATTAATATTTGACAAAAGAGGCAAGAGAATACAATGGAGTTAAAACAGCCTCTTTAATAAATGGTACTGGGAAATTTTGTCAGATACATGCAAAAAATGAAACTAGATCACCAACTTACACCATAAACATAAACAAACTCAAAATGGCTAAAGTACTTGAATATAAGATGGGAAACCATAAAAATCCTACAAGACTCCATAGGCAGAAAAATTGCAGACATATGTTGTAGCAATATTTTTACAGACACAGATCCTAAGGCAGTGATGGTGAACCTTTTGAGCTCGGCGTGTCAGCATGCATGGCTGGAACTGGAGAGCATTATGCTAAGTGAAATAAGCCAGGCAGTGAAAGAAAAATACCACATGATCTCACTCATTTATGGATAATAAAGAACATTATAACCTGATGAACAAAAAGATAGAATCACAAGCAGGAAAGCATCGAACAGACTGTCAAATTACTGCGGGAAGCCTGGGAAGTGTTAGGCGGGGGTAAGAGATCAACCAAAGGACTTGTATGCATGCATATAAGCATAAACAATGGACACAAGACACTGGGAGGGGGGGTGATTGCATGTGCCAGGGGGTAGGGGAGGCCAGGGGAATGTCAATGGGGGGAAAAAGGAGACATTTGTACTACTATTTGTAATACTTTAAACAATAAAAAAACAAGCATTCATTCTATTTCTAACATTTGCATTTCTCTACTAAATATATTGGATAATATGAAGATGCTACTTACATAGGGGCAGTGTATTCCATAACATAGTCCTGAAAATTTTCTTAAAGCTATCCCAGAGTTCAGAGTGTGCACCAGAGATGCCACAGAAGTCAGACATTCATAACGTAAGCTGAGGGTCCCCAGTGCCTTGAACTTCAGCTCTAGGTAATATAACATGAGGTATAAACTCTGACAATTAGTTTTTTGAACATGAAATCTTAGATTTAAAGAACTCTTAGAGATTACCTAGACTAGCCTCCAATTCAATGTAGGAATCTTCACTACAATACCTCTTACAGGTAGTTATGTAGTCTCAACTTCAATATCCCTAGTGATAGTAAGCTAACTACCTCAACAAGCAGCATGTTATGTGTTTATAGCACTTTTACATAAAATTGGATGTTGTGTGTGTTTTTATATATGTAATTTATATGTTTATGTTTTTTTTTCACAAAATATTTAGCTAAATTCATATTACTAGAGCAACAGGCAATGTGGCATATTATGGTTGTTGAACCAGTTGGTTTTACCAATGGTATCCATAAAAGATGAGGATATACATATAGTCTCAACCCTAAAAAGAGGAGAAAATCTTAGGGGCTTCTCTGCTAACTTTCAGCAAGTGTACTTCTTACTAGAAGTAAGCACTGGTTGTATGGCTACCAAAAGCCATCTAGCTGCCATGCTTTCAGAGTATATGAATGTTATACAAAACATCTTTCTGGACTCTATATTATAAAGGAAGATGAAAAGCATCTACAACAATTGAGACAATGTTATCAAAAGAAAACAAAGACTTTTTTAATTCTAATAACATAGAGAGAAGACAAGCTAAGGCAAGACTGCCAGCCTTTTTTTTTTATCAACTATGGATTTGTATCTAGTGATCCTAAAATAAAGTCCTGCTCATGTCAAATTTTAGTTGAAAGCATCACAGATGAGGAAAAGAAGGAGAAATTTAAAAACTCTGACCATTGAGGTACATAGCATATCCAACAGAGGTAAGGCCTATTACCCTGGGGATCAGGCTTGCTTTTTTAAAACAGCAGCAACATTTTGAGATAAAGATGTCATGGCTAAAGTTATCAAAGACAGAGTCATGGGGGGCAGTGGGAGAAATGTTCACAGAAAAGGAAGAAAAAATGTGGAATTACTGTCCCACTGTAATTAAATAGATATAGATATAAATATATAAAGCAGATAGTAGTAGATATGTGACTCTAATCACAACAGAGTGAACCAGACCACCTTAAAAGGTATAAATTACATGAAGGATCCCAGAGCGCTATTTGGAAGTAAGGGAATGTACTACAGACTTTCAGGGAAGCTAACTCTGTTACTAGGATTATCCTGTTGAAGATATTGAGGAAGTAAATCAAATATGGTCAACCTGAAAGTGTGCCATCTTTCAGGAGCACTAATCCAGGATGTGCCAAAGACCTGTAAAGACTTTAAAAAGCTCTTGATTACTATCCATTCTTGTTGGTTCTTATGATGCCATCAAAAATTAGGGAGATATCTTTAAAGATTATGAAATTTGGGGCAGTAAATCAAAGAATCTGGGAACCTAGGAACACAAAGTGTTTATTCTGGGGGGGGGGGGGTGTTGTTTTTTTTTTTT
>NW_005357414.1:2804980-2809656 GCF_000412655.1 Myotis brandtii | reverse complement strand
TTTTTTGGGGGGGGGGGGGTGTTCTTATTTTTTCTTTTCAAAGATTAGGCCTTTAGAGGAAGAGTAAACAGGATCTGGAAGGCAGCTGTGCAATTATGCAGATTATGTCAAATAACAGAGACAAATTCCCAGATACACTTCTAAATCCAGTTACAATGGAGAATAATAGGTATAATAGAAAGTGAAAAAAAAATCAAAGTTTAGGAATTACCTTGTGATTAATACATGAAAGCAGTTGAAGAGTGTGCTAATCACAATACTTGGGTCCACGGATGTTTGTATGCTAATGCCAAGAAGACAGTATATGTAATAAAGTGAAATTTGTATTAGAACTTAGGATATTAAATGTGAGCTCATCAGTATACTGAGACCTGATGGAATAGAACTTCTGGCTAGAAATTGTAGTGGATGCTAATAACAAAGACCTACTGTGAGAAAACTTAGAGCAAAATTATATCAATACTATGTACATCTGTGTGAAAATTCATTAATTGTAGTATAATAAAGGGGAACATGATAGAATTCTCTGGTCAGTTCCACCAGTCATTCTTAAAATAGATATAGACCTGTGTTTGAGAATGGGTCATATTATGAAGGGACTCAAATGAATGCCTTGTGAAGGTCAGATGAAGGAACTAGGAAAAGGACAACAGGCTTTGTTTTGGACTTGGAATTTGAGTCCCAACTCCATTACTTGCTGGCTGTGTGACTTGAGCCTCACTTAGTCAAATCAATGGATGCTTATTTTAGCTCCTGCCATGTGTGAGGCATTCTGCTAAGCATTGGGTCTATAATGGTGACATAAATGAGCAAAGCCTTGATGAGCCTTACAGAGTTTTAGTTTCCTCATCAGTAAAATGGTGTTAATAATAGCACCTACTTTATAAGAATATTGTGAGGATTAAATGAGATGGTGCATGATGCATGAGGATAATTGGACTTAGTACACAGTACTGGGATTTAATAGATGTGCCATAAACAGTAATTTTATGTACACGTACGGATGCATAAATGTTTTACTTCAAATCTCCAAAAGAATGGCCTATAGAAGATGGGATAGACTTTTCTGTATGTTAGAACTAAGAGCCTGAGGGATGGTCAAATTACTACTCAGTAGGGGAAGATTTTTCTCATAGAACTGACCAAAGATAAAATGAGTTACTTCAGAAGCTTAAAAGTTCCCCAGTGTGATAAGTAATAAAGCAGAGGGTAAATAGCTTCCTGACAAGTATGTGCCCTATTTTAATTCTTAATTGTGTGGCCCCAGTGTTTTGTTAAAGCGTCTTTACTTGTGCAAGCTGCATGGTGCAATTAGAGGCAAAGAAGACAATGGTCTTTCTTCTGATTTTCCCACTCCAGATGTGGCCGAATGGGCTTTGCTTTTTAAACTGAGAGACAATACCAGGAATAGGATGAGGCAAGAGAGTCACTAAGGGTGCAAAATTTAAGGAGGCACTCATTCTCAGGGGCATGCAAGTATATGGTTGGCAATTGCATGATCCTGAACGTGAATGCCCTCTTAAATTTTGTACCTTAATTGTTTCACTTGCCTCATCCTAGTTCTAGCTGTGTTGATATATTGGGACAATAAGGAATGGGTTTTGTTGAGAATTATTTTCAAACAACAGTAACATAAACTTTCCTGGGTTCAAATATCTTGCTTGCCAGTTGTGGCATGTCCCAAACCTGTTTTCCCCTGGGGATTGATGAGCTAGAGGCATCTCTTACTTCCGAGTGACTCCACCTTGTTCATCTGCTGCTCAGGTGACAGTGCTGACAGGACATGGAGTACACAGCATTCTGCACATGGTGAAAATTTTCAGTACTGAGGAAGTCTCCAGGGGAACACTCCCTGAAATAGATAACTTTTCAAAAAAGACATGTTTATGGCTTTTCTCTCACCCCATAGGTATGTGCACATTTGTCTCTGTCACCAGAGATGCTTCTAATCTAGGGTTTCACAGTTTTCATCTCCTCATCCATCTCTAAGAATCCTTTCTTCCCCACCCCTTTTAGTTAACCTGCAGCTGAAGATGTAGTACTGAATTCTTTGGCTCCCTTGTTCAGGTGCCTGGGATCTAGTACAGGGCCATCCAGGCTCTGAAAGAGCCCTGCCCAGAATACCTTTGCCAGGACTCAAATAAATTAGAGAGCTTGGTGAGGAACCTCCCAGAGAAGAACTGTCCTGAGAGTGCAGGTATTGGGGTGAGATAGCTGGAAACCTCTATTACATGTAGCTTTACTTCTCTCTACATCTCTGCTATGCCAGAGAGGGAAAGATGCCACCCACACCTTCTGAAGTGCTTGGCATAGGGAAGCCTGCTCCAATCTGGAAACCAAGTCTTGGGGTTATTGGGTTGCCTTATTTAGAATATTACTCACTTCCTTATTTTCCCTTGTGTTTGTCTGGAGGATTGCAGGGAACACAAAGAAGAATATAATGAGAGTCTGGGTCGGCAACCAGAATGGGAGGTATTCATTTAATACCCCTATCCCTACTTCCTTCATGACCAACTGTTGTTAGTAGGCTATTGTATGCTGACTATCAGAACTTTTGGGGGTAAATGGTGAAGAGGATCCCTGAATAGTCAGGCTATAGGATCATACAATTAATATTGCTGATCAAAGAGAAGACAGAAAGATCTCTTCTGCTTCCCACCTTCTGGGGAAGAGAGTCTTAGTATCAAGAGTGAGAAAGGATTTTACCCAGAGGTGGATGAATATTGAGCACTCCTGGCTCACTGTTTTGTTTTTAGTAAGAGCACTTTTAAGTAAGATATCTAGTGAGTAAGTACATAAAATGTTGTTCACTCCAGCTCCTGACAGTTTATCCAAGGACAGTTGTCTTGCTTGGTTTATTCTACAGCGACCCTAAGGATATGCCAGATTTGCAAGCAGCTCCACTGCTGAAGCCTGACACATGCACGAGCTGCCTATATAGTAGCCACTCATGTTGTGAGGCCAGGTTGGGGGTGGGGTGTAATCTCATTGTTTGGAGGATTGAGTGGTTGGAAAGAATTGGGAGGGAAGGTTGAAGGGGGCTTGTGGGAGAAAAACGAAGAGAAAAAAATCAATCAGTGAGGTAGTGTCCAAGTAATCACAGTAATATTGGGAAAGGAAAGTTGAGTATATAGGGCTTATGCAACTATGCTGGGAAGGTTTTAAGTCTGCTCAAAGTAGCAGAGTGATTACAAACCCTCTCAAGAAGAGATGGGGCAGTTTGTGTGCTATGTTTATGTACAGAGTTGTTCTTGGACAAAATGGTGAGGAAGGCACAATTTATCTTTGGTCTATGAATATTTGAACTGAACCAAATAAATTTGAGTAAAGTGTGTGTGTGTGTGTGTGTGTGTGTGTGTGTGTGTGTGTGTGTAAAACTGCTAGAGGCACATAGTATTTAGCACATAGACAGACTTTGAATGACTTTCATTGGTTCCTTCCCAAGCCTCCCCTTCTGCAGCCCTTGTTCAATGCCTCTCATATGGGGCTTGTCCCCACAACCCCCACCTTTCTGGTTCCCTGCTTCCCTCCATTCAGATCCCAAGTACTTTTCTCTCTCAGCTTCTTTCTCACTGCTGCTCTCCATTCTTTTGTCATGCTCCCTGCACTCCCCTTTTATGTACCCTTCTCTCCCATTCTCCTTCCTTTCCTCTTAATCTCCCTCCTGTTTTTCTTCCTTCTGATCGATCTGCCAGATCTCCCAGATTTTGCTCCCCTCTGGGGCCTCAGTGTCTGTTTTTTTCCCTTACCGCCTTCTAGTACAAGGCAGAAAAGGATAAAACTGTAAGTCTTTACATACACTGAAACTGCCCTAATTCATTCTAACTGTGCGGTGGAATTTGGAGGTGGGAGAGGGGGAGGAGTTAAGGTCAGTCTGAATTAATGAAAAATCTAAGTAAAAAGAACATTTTGAAAGAAATATACTTGTATTATTTTCAAGTACATTGAGTGATACTACTAAGTGGAACAAAATCAAAGGAGCTCACATAAGGGTTTTAACAAAGAGATAAGAATCATGTATAACTAGCATTATTATGCACCTGTTAAGGCTCTCTTAAATAGGACTACAGCTCCCTTATTTATACTCTAAATCTGTTAGTAGACCACTTTTCATAGATTCAGGTAAAATCCTATTACAAGGGTTCTTTTATAACCCCAATTTCCATGTCACTGTAGATGGTCCATTATAACAGTGCATTGTTGATATAGTTAGCAAAATTACTGACAATAATAATGTACAACACATGCTTTATTTCTGGTCCCTATCTACTTAATAGTTATTCTCTATTAAGATTGTGAGCTCTTTAAATTGCAAATGGTAAACAGGATATGGGAGTATAGTACAGTTATTTTGGAGCTGAACCATGTTATATAGATGTGTGTATTTGTGTATCTGTGCAGAGTCATGGCTGACTATTTGTGAGCATGTATACATGAGAAGAGAAAGATTGAATGGGATTGTGTATATAGTAGCATATATAAGGGAATCTGGCTGTGAATCTGTATATAAAGGCATTGTAAGTACCTGGATATGTGTTTAGGTCAATAATTGTATTTATTTATTTATTTATTCATCTATTATTTCTTTTCTTTTTTCTTTATTGATTAAGGTATTACAAATGTGTCCTTACCCCCCCTTTTTCCCCCCCCCCCCCCCCCCCCCCCCCCCCCTCCCC
>NW_005357414.1:2803180-2803620 GCF_000412655.1 Myotis brandtii | reverse complement strand
ATCTCTCGGATGATTAGTGACTTTGAGCATGTTTTCATATGTCTCTTGGCTTTCCTTATGTCTTCTTTCAAAAAGTATCTATTTAGGTTTGTTGCCCATTTTTTGATTGGTTTGTTTCTCTTTGTTCTGTTAAGTTGTATGAGTTCCCTGTAAATGTTTGAGATTAAACCCTTATCAGAGATGTCATTGGCAAACATGTTCTGCTATGCAGTGGGTTTTCTTGTTGTTTTGTTGATGGTTTCTTTTGTCATTTTACTTTATTATTTTATTTTTGTGAGAAGGCTTCCCTTTTCTATTATTAGAAGTTTGTCATTTTATATTATGTAATTTAATTTTATTTTTATTTTTTACATTTTATTTTTTTAAATTTCTTTATTGATTAAGGTATTACATTTGTGTCCTTATCCCCCCATTACCCCTCCCCCCCACCCCCCCACTCA
>NW_005357414.1:2800906-2802892 GCF_000412655.1 Myotis brandtii | reverse complement strand
TATTTTGATTTAGTCTCATTTGTTTATTTTCTCTTTAGTTTCCATTGTCCTAGGAGCAGTATCAGTGAAGAAATTGCTTCGGCATATGTCTGAGATTTTGCTGCCTGTGGATTCCTCTAGTATTTTTATCGTTTCCTGTCTTATGTTTAAGTCTTTTTTATCCATTTTGAGTTTATTTTTGTGTATGGTGTAAGTTGGTGGTCTAGTTTCATTTTTTTGCAAGTATCTGTCCAATTTTCCCAACACCATTTATTGAAGATACTGGCTTGATTCTATTGTATGTTCATGCCTCCTTTGTCGAATATTAATTGAGCATAGTGGTTTGGGTCGAATTCTGGGTTCTCTATTCTATTCCATTGGTCTATATGTTTGTTCTTGTGTCAGTACCAGGCAGTTTTGAGAACAGTGGCTTTGTTATACATCTTGATATATGGTATTGATATCCCTCCTACTTTGTTCTTTCTCAGGATCATTGCAGCTATTTGTTTTTTTGTTTGTTTGTTTGTTTTATTCCAGATGAATTTTTGGAGAGTTCTTTCTAGATCTGTGAAATATGCTGTTGGTATTTTAATGGGGAGTGCATTGAATGTATAGATTGCTTTGGGTAGTATGGGCTTTTTAATGATGTTGATTCTACCAATTCATGAACACGCTATGTTCTTCCATTGGTTTATGTCTTCCTCTATTTCTTTTTTCAAACATCCTGTAGTTTTCTGGGTAGAGGTCTTTTACCTCCTTAGTTAAATTTATTCCTAGGTATCTTAATTTTTTTGGTGCAATGGTAAATGGGATTTTTTTGTTTTTTAAATCTCTCTTTCTGTAAGTTCACTATTGGCATATAAAAATGCCATAGATTTCTTGGCATTAATTTTGTATCCTGCTAGATTGCTGAATTCATTTATTAAGTCTAATATTTTTTGATGGAGTCTTTAGGGTTTTCTATGTACAGTATCATGTCATCTGCAAATAATGAAATTTTACTTCTTCTTTTCCAATTTGGATGCCTTTTATTTCTTATTCTTGTCAGATCGCTTTGCCTAGGACTTCCAGTACTATGTTGAACAGGAGTGGTGAAAGCAGGCATCCCCGTCTTGTTCCTGTTCTTAAGGGAGATGGTTTTAGTTTTTGCCCATTGAGTATGATGTTGGCTGTAGGTTTGTCATATAAGGCTTTGATTATGTTGTGGTATGATCCTTCTATTCCCACTTTTCTTTGAGTTTTTATCAGAAAAGGGCATTGGACTTTGTCAAAAGCCTTTTCTGCATAAATTGATATGATTATGTCAATTTTGTCTCTCAATTTGTTTATGTGATGTACCAAGTTTATTGATTTGTGATTGTACCAGACTTGCATCCCTGGAATAAATCCCACTTGGTCATGGTGTATGATCTTTCTAATGTAATGCTGGATTCGGTTTGCTAGAATTTTGTTAGGATTTTAGTTGGCATCTATATTCATGAAGGATATTAGCCTGTAATTCTCTTTCATTGTGTTGTCTTTATCTGGTTTTGGTATTAGGGTGATGCTGGCTTCATAGAATGAGCTTGGAAGTGTTCTTTCCTCTTGAATTTTTTGGAATAGTCTGAGGAGGATAGGTTTTAGTTCTTCTTTGAATGTTTGGTAAAACTCGCCTGTGAAGCCATCTGGTCCAGGGCTTTTGTTTCCTGCAAGCTTTTTGATTACTGTTTCCATTTCATTAATAGTTATCAGCCTATTAATGTTTTTGGACTCTTCGTAATTTAGTTTTGGAAGCTTGTATATTTCTAGGAATGTGTCCATTTCGTTGAGGTTGTCCAGATTGATGGAGTAGAGTTGTTCGTAGTATTTTTTAACAACCCTATGTATATCAGTGGGGTCAGTTGTTACTTCACCTCTTTTATTTATGATTATGTTTATTTGGGTCCTCTCACTTTGTTTCTTGGTGAGCCTGGCTAGAGGTTCATCAACCTTGTTTATCCTTTCAAAGAACCAGCTTTTGGTTTCATT
>NW_005357414.1:2794292-2800405 GCF_000412655.1 Myotis brandtii | reverse complement strand
GAAGCTCCTGATTCCACCTTCAATTTTGAATGATAGCTTTGCTGGGTATAGTATTCTTGGGTTCAGTCCCTTGCTTTGCATCACTTTGTATATTTCATTCCATTCCCTTCTGGCCTGGTGTGTTTCTGTTGATAAATCAGTTGATATTTTAATAGGAGATCCCTTTTAGGTAACTTTCTGTCTCTCTCTCTGGCAGCCTTTAAGATTATTACTTTGTCATTGGTGTTTGCCAATTGAATTATGATGTGTCTTAGTGTCGGTCTTTTGGGGTTCATCTTGTTTGGGACTCTGTGTGCTTCTTGGACTTGCGTAGATTTTTTCTTGCCAGTATCAGGGAAGTTTTCTGTCATTATTTCTTCAAACAGGTTTTCTATTCCTTGCTTCTCTTCTTCTCCTTCTGGCACGCTTATTATGCGAATGTTGTTTCATTTTGTGTTGTCCAAAGCTCCCTTAGGCTCTCCTCTTGCTTTTCAAATTTTCTTTCTAGCTGCTGCTGTGTTTGTGTGTTTTTCCTACCTTGTCTTCTAATTCACTGATGCTGTCCTCAACCTCTTCTAGTCTACTGTTTAAGCCTTCCATTGTGTTCTTCATTTCAGCTATGTTGTTCTTCATTTCTTCTTGGTTCCTTTTCATGTTGGTGACATTCTTATTCGGCTCCTTATAATACTCCTTGAGTTGTGTGTATTTGTCATTGAGTTGTGTGTATTTGTCATCCATCCGTTTGAGCATCCTTATAACCATTACGCTGAATTCTTTCTCTGACATGTTACTAGCCTCCATTTCATTTAACTCCCTTTCTGGTGATTTCTCTTTTTCTTTCCTTTGGGGATTGCTTTTTTGTCTTCCCATGTTTTGCTGTAAAGCTTTAATTGTAGATCCGATTACTTTGCTACCCAGGTTTTTTTGGGGGGATGGTGCTACTGGTGTGATCTCTCAGGTCTCCTGGGCTTTGTAATAAAACATAACTCCCTACTTGAGCTATTTGGGTTCTCTTGATGTAGGCCTGCGAGCTGGAAAAGCACAACTGTGGTGTCTATAAGTCAGCAGCCATGGAGGGGGCTGTCCCAATTTTTGCTGTCTTGTGCCCTTGATTGAAATTGCACGTGCCCAGTGGGGACTCACAGTGGCACCCAGGAGCTGTCTGTCAGGTTGGTGGGGCTTAGAAGGCCTGTGCTCTGGAAAGGCATGACTGTGTTGTCCAGAGTTCTGTGGTTGTGGGGTGGGCAGACTTAGCTTTTGCTGCTGCTTCCATGGTTGGATACATGCGCCCCCAGTGGCTGTTCGCAGGGGCACCCATGGTGCGTTTGCCACCAGGGTGTACTGACGCACTCTGAAGGGCCCTGGCACTGAAGCTATGCAATTGCGGTGTCTGTGGGAAGGTATCCCAGAAGAGGGAATTCATAGTTTTTACAGCCCAGCAGTATGTCCCTGTTTGTATAAGTGCACGCCCAATGGGGGCTCACAGAGGCACCCAAGGGTTGTCTGTGGAGTGGTGGGCTTGGGAGGCCTGCATGCTGGAAATGCATGTGACTGTAGTGTCCAGAGTTCTGCAGCTGTGGGGTGGGAAGACTCAGTTTTTGCTGCTGCGCCTGTGGTGGCGGCTCACAGGGGCACCAGTGGTATGTTTGCCAGTGTGGCACACTGAAGCACTCTGAAATGCCCTGACACTGAAGCCGTGCAATCAGGTGTCTATGGGCAGGTATCCAGGTTGAGTGAATTCAGAATTTCTACTTCCAAAGGATTGTGTCCCTGTTTGTCCAAGTTTGCACCCAGCAGGGGCTCACATTGCTTCCAAGAGCACCCTGTGGATCTATGGGCTCACGGGGGCCTGATCTCTGGAAATGTGTCACTGTGGCAGCTCTGAGGGGCCCTGGCACTGAAGGTGTGCAGTTGAGGTGTCTGGGAAGTTATTCAGGAAGAGGGAATTCAGAATTTCTACTGTGGGGCTGTGCACCCTTGTCTGTACAAAATCACACCCAGTGGGGGCTCAGAGTGGCTCCCAAGAGCTGCCTATAGAGTGGTGGGCCCAGGAGGCCTGTGTGCTGGAAATGCGCGTCTGTGGTGTCCGGGGTTCTGCGGCTGGGGAGGGAGGAAGTAGCACTTACTGTTGCAGGAGCAGTGCACCTTTGGAGGTGGAGGTCCCAGAGTCTGCGGTTCTGTGGGTGGGGCAGCAGAATTTTGGCTGGAGTGGCTGCTGAGTCGCAGACAGTGTCCAAGGCCTGTCTGGGTGGTGGTGCTGATGAGTTCCTAGAAGCGGCCACTCTCCCCCTTCACGATGGCGTGGGCTCCGTGCCCAAGTCCCACAGTCCGGGGAGTGCCCGCAGCAGGGGTAGTCTCTCCCTGTTCAAGAGAGCCTGGTCTGCCAGCCCCGGCTACTCCTGCCAGATTTAACTGTCCCTCACTCACTCACACACACACACCACACATCCATACATTCTCCTTTCATCCCCTCACTCACTCACTTCCTCTCCCTCTCCTCTGTCCTGCCAGCTGCCATCTTTTCTGCCTAATAATTGTATATTTATTCGGGTGTGTGTTTCTGAGATCTGAGTCTTTTTATGGATATGAACATATGTGAGACAACTTGTATAACTTGTATAACCTGTATAAACAATTCTGTGAAGTGTAGAGTTTGTTGTTTAATTTTATGAGTGTATAGCTGTGTGTAATTTGTATTTATGTCTGAGAAAAAGAAAGAATATGTGCTCTGTACATTAGTAATTTTTGAAACAGGATTATGAGAGCCTTCTTATTCCCTGTTCCTCTTCTAATACATATCCTTTGAGTTCTCTCATACCATTTTCCTTTCACTTTTCCCTCTCCCTTCCTTTGGACCTCTTCTTACTATTCCCTATTTTGTGATTTCAAAGTAAAATCTCCTCAAGCCTCAGCCAATTATTCCTATGTTAATTCTGTCTTATCTCCTTCATTCATAGCCTTGACAGTTTTTCTTTCCAAGGACATGCACCCACAATTAATTCAAAACCACATTCAGAAATGTGTCCAGCACTCTACTAGGTTCTGAAGAGAAGTAGGTAGAGAAAACCTGCAGAAAAACTCTTATAAGGGTGACAATAAGGAAGAGAGTATTCTCTCCTTGGTTAATCCAGAAAGTGTAATATATAATATTCCTCAAATAATGCTCACACTGTCGCCCTAATGGCCCTGTAAACAACCTGACACCACAGTGACCTTGGCTACCTTAGTCTCAATGATCCTCCTCACCACTTCTGCAGCCCTCACAGGAGTTAGTTACTACTTTAGGCTTTATTACTAATCACAGCTCTTTTACTTTCACAATTGCCCTAAATCCTGAATTTTTATTTCTGGTACCATAAACTGTTATTCATTAATTTTTTCCTTCATTTACTCAATAAACATTCAGTGATGAACATTGCTTTAGGCATGTGGAAAATATCTGTGAACAAACGGGACAAAACTCCCTGCTCATGATATCATATTCTAATGTGAGGAGACAGATAACCAGCTATGAACATAAAAAAAAAACACACAAGAAAACAAGACACTATGTTAGAAGGTGATACAGTAGAATGAAATAAAGAAGTGGGGAGTGTGTGTTCCAGTGTGTGTGTGTGGGGGGGGGATGTCACAAATATCAATTTTAAGCTGGGTAGAATGAATTGTCATCACACACACAAAAAAATAGTATTTGAGTCAAAACAAGAAGAAACTGAGAGAGTGAATAATGCTGATTTCTGAGGGAAGAGCTTTGCACTACAGAGAACAGCTAGTGCAAAAGCCCTGTGGTGGGAGCAAGCCTGACAGGTTTTAAGGCACATAGAAGATGCACAGTGGCTGGAACAGAGTGAGCCTTAGCAGGAAATCAGAAAAGAAATGATGAAGGGTGGGAGGAGCATTATCCATATGTTTCTTGTCCTCTACTCCCTGTTCTTCACCCCCATCATGATAACTTCCTATATCAAATACTTAATAAATATGGCTTGGAAGATTTAAAGAGAAAACATGTAAGGAGGTGGAACATTGCAGACTCTTATGGACTATTTTCCTCAGCTCCTTCCCACTCTATGATTGCTCCTCTCACCAAAAGTCTAGGGAGATTCAGTGAGAACTCCCATAATTTATATAAAAATCTTTAACTTCTTCCCCTCTCTTTGGCTATATTCTATCTCTAAGAAAAATTGTTCAACTCTTCTTGTCAAGGCTAACTCCTCTTCAACTGTGCTTTGCATTCCCATATCTCCTTCCTCTCCTCTTTATCCCCTTTCTTGCATGCATGTTCAAACCCTCACTTTCATTTGGCTCCTCTTCTTGAGACAAGTATACACAGAATTCTCTTAACATTAAATACCTTCTTTTAGCCCTGATACATATTCAAGCACAGCTTCATCTCTCTTCCCTATCAACTTTCTTTCTTTTTTTTTTACCTTTCCACTTTTATTTTCTTTATTCCTCTTCACATACAGAAATTATCCACACACCACATTTTTTGCAGCTGTAAAGTCACTTCATGTCTGTCAGGTACCATTTTATCCCTAAAACTTTGCTGGCATCAAAATATGATGATTAACCAGTGTTACATCTATAAAACATTTACATAACACAGCACATTAAGCTTTAGCCACTTGGCAATTAAACCTCATAAAAATAGGACAAAAACCCCATGTTCAGAATCAGGTGTTCACAGTCCCCATCTGGCAACTGCACATGGTTCTGAAAGGCAGCAGATTTAACAGGCAGTTACTGCAGAGGACAGTGAACACTGTGATCTGGAAATACATTTTAATGTTACCCCAGTGTCATGTACCACCTATCAAATTTCTTGAATCATGTTATTTTTTCTGTCTCAACCCACGTGCAATTTGACTTGCACTTTCATTTCTATATAGAAACTGGATTCAGGATGGTTAGTTACTAACATCCTCTTTCTCATCAAATCCAAAAGTATATTTTTAGTCTTTATTCTTGGTTCCTTTACAGTGGACTTCAATGGAAAGAGCACAGACTTTGGATCAAAACTAATGTGGACTTGGATTAAAACCCTGGTCCTGTTACTGTGTAAATTTTTTGAGTTGGTGAAGATTGAAGACAATGGATGTAAAGTACTTAGCATGTAGTGGACACTAAGTAAGTGAGTTATATCTAGTTTTGGTGATTGGATTTTAAAAATCACTTTTGCTGGGTCTTCCTCCTTTTGCCTCCCCCCAAAAAATCACATGCCCCAAAATTTTGCCCTGGGGTCTCTTCTCTCATCATACCGTATTTTCTCAGTATCTTAGTTACTGCCACCTCTTCAACTAATACAGATATTTGGGTAACTTTGACACCCTTTTCTAAGTTCCTCTCCTAAATGCCTGACTTGCATACATCCAACCTAAAGATAACTTTCTCTATGTAGTTCCTTTTATTCTTCTTGGTGGATAAATGAAAGCCGAGTTTGAGAGAAGCATGGACAGAGAGACAGCTGAGGTAAGGTACTGAATTCTAAGTTAAAGAGTTTAACTTGAGAAAGTCAGCAGACTATAGGGCAGGGGTGGGCAACTCCTGGCACGCGTGCCAAACATGGCACGCCAGTAACTTTTGCTGGCACGTGAAACCCTCTCTTATAATCTTCCATGTACAATTTTTGTGAACATTTAAATGACTTAAATGTTAAATTACAAGGAACTGGCAAGACACTTGATGTTATGTTTGGTTACATAAAGGCTTTTGAAAAGAAACTGGAAGTCTTTAAGAGGGATGTGGATGGTGAGAGATTTAGATATTTCCCAAACCTCAAGAGGCACATCAAAGACCTCCCAAAAGATGACAGAACAGACTGTCAAAGCCTTCAAAAGCTGTTTTTAAACATCATCGAGTCAACTATTGAGCAGTTCTTCTCAAGATTTGCGAAATTCAGAGAACTGGAAGAGACAGCAAAATTCATGAGGTTTCCAGACAGCATGAAACTGGAGGAACTAAACTTACAAATGTTTTCATGGATAGACATGGCTGACTTTGAAATGCAGTTGATTGAATTTCAGAGTAGCTCAATTTGGAAGCAGAAATTTATTGACCTTAGAGTTGACTTGGAAAACATTGAAAAAAAGCGATTAGAGACAGGACTACCAGAGAGAAGTGTCGAAAACGAACTA
>NW_005357414.1:2786568-2794166 GCF_000412655.1 Myotis brandtii | reverse complement strand
ATCAGTGATGCAGCAGCAAAAGCCCCACTGATAATATCAAACGGAGTC
Organism: Myotis brandtii; assembly: GCF_000412655.1. Classification (NCBI taxonomy): domain Eukaryota; kingdom Metazoa; phylum Chordata; class Mammalia; order Chiroptera; family Vespertilionidae; genus Myotis; species Myotis brandtii. Next base: position 2,794,118 of record NW_005357414.1, on the reverse strand, counting down.
ATAAAGTTTTCTGTCGGACTATCAGTGTACATGTATACATTAAAAAATAAATGTATTTTTCATCATCATATACTGTGTTTTTGTCGCTCGAATGAGTTTTATTATTTCTTCAAGGTTCTTCACATACCTACACCTTAAGAGATATCAAGTAGGTGTAACATGCTCTCAAAAAATTAGGGTTGGCACGCAGAAGAATTTTGAGTCAGAGATTTTGCTGGTTTTGGCACGCACTCACAAAAAGGTTGCCCACCCCTGCTATAGGGGTTCTAAAAAGTTGAACAACATGATATGAATTTAGCACCTATGCTGAATATACTAGAGCAAAGAGAAACTGGAGCTAGGAATTCATTTAAGAAGATATTATGATAGTCTAGATATTACTTGATGTGCTTTTAGAAAGAAAAAATGAAGGTAAAACCCAAGGAATTTTGCAGGAAAGAATTGGGAAGACTTGGCAACATATTTGGATATAGTATAAAGATTTCAGAGGAATAAAAAACATTCCATAGTTTCAAGGATGAGGCACTAGAAAACCATTGATGCCATTGGTAGTAATAGTGGTTAAGAGAATTTTTGTTTTGAAAAGAGTCAGGAGAGTGAGAAGGAGAATATTTAAATTTTTGACATATTAATTTTCAGCGAGCAGTAAGAAACTCAAGGGAAAATATCTTGTGGACAATGAACTAGAATACAGAAAAGAAGATAAGAAATTAGATGTAGTCAGTGCTGGTGTTGGACATATTAGATTCATTTGCATACAAGGGGTAGCAAAAATCAGAATAGATGAACTCCCCTAAAGGATTTAGTACAAAGGGGAATGGGTGAGAGATGAGAACTGAATTTTGAGAGGTGGCCAGCGGGAATAAGTGGGAAGGAAAAGGAGAGTTGAAGCCAGAGACAAAGAATTAAAAAAACACAAAAGGAAAAGCAATGTGAGAGAAATCTACTGACTTTTGCACTAATTCATTGGTCCCTGACTTTTCTGTTACGTATCACTCTCTTACTCCCCCACCTGGTCCTAAGTTTTTGTTGTTGTTGTTGTTTTGTTTTTTCCATCCATTGTTTAGCTGGGCCTCCTGGGCCTCAGAGTCTAATTATTATTCATACTGTTTAAATCACTCTCAATTAATGCTTCTCTGCATTCATAAGCTATTAACCCTTCCTTCTTAGGTAGTTAGTACAGCTGGGCATACTCATTTACAAAAAAAAAAATACAGAAGTTCATTTCTTTGCTAATATGGCGATGATGTGAAAAACTAGAACACAATTAGAGGGTCTTCATTCCCAATAGTGTGGTATGTAGGAACAAATGCATCTGGTCCCGTCTGCATTTATTTGTGTAGAAACAATGATCCAAATATCAATCAACACAGTCTTATCAAGACCCTTTTGTATGTTCAGCTGCCCCAAGTCAATGAGAATATTATAAGCAAATTAATATATAAATAAATAATAAGAAGAGAAACATTTTCCAAAATTATATGCATTTTTCCATTTTGAAAAGCATTCTTTCAGCACCATATATCTTGCCTCTCTATATATCCCCCATTTTCTTCTTTTATACTCAGTTATATCTCTTTCAATGCACAAATTCACATTGTACATATAGTAGTTCCCCCATTATCCACGGGGTCTATCTTTCAAGACCCCCAGTGGGTGTCTGAACTTTCAGAGCATACCCAATCCTACATATACTATTTTCCCTATATGTGCATACCTATGATTAAATTTAATATGTAAATTAGACACAGTAAGAAATTAATAAAAATAACTAATAAAATAGAACAGTTACAACAATATACTATAATAAAAGTTATGTGAATGTGGACACATTCTCATTCTCTCTCCAATAATTTCTATATTTTTCAGTTCAAAACTGTTTCTGAATCTGTGTAACCATCCTTACTTATAGTAAATGGTTTGGTGTCAGTAATTTCAGGGAGCCCTTGCTGAAATCTTTGTATAGGTTCAATGCTTTCTGGTACAACATGCTCCCATCAATTAGGACATGCTTTCTGTTCATGTCTTCCACCATAAATTTAATGCCTTTTCCATCTTAACTAAGCAGTCATAACTTTTGCAGTTTAATACTAGCAAAACTAGCATTAATTTACTTTTCATTCTTCACAATTTCACATATAGAAGATTCATTCTTACTGTAGATCACAGTCACTTCAGCATACTTTTTTTCTTCCCTTATTAAGTGAAGAACTTTCAGTTAAAGAAAACATTTTGTGGCTTCTCCTCGACATATTTAAATTGCCAATATCACTACTCTTGTGCTTTGGGATTATTATTAACTAAAATAAGGGTTACTTGAACATGAGCACTACAATATCACAACAGTTCATCTGATGATTAATGCAGCTATTAAGTGACTAATGGGCAGGTACTTTATAGAGCATGGATATGCTGGACAAAGGGATGATTCAAGTCCAGAGCAAGATGAAGTGGGATGGCACAAGATTTCATCATGTTACTCTGAATGGCATGCAATTTAAAACTTATGAGTTGTTTATTTCTGGAATTTTTGGACGATGGTGGACCACAAATAAGTGAAATTGCATAAAATGAAACCATGGAGAGGGGGGGCTATTTTAGATAAATCAATACTAAGTTCTATGAAATGTTTAAGACTCACAGGAAAGTAGGTAAGAGAAAACAGTGCCATGAAAAATAAAGTCCAACCAGAAGACAAAAAATTAAATGAAAGGGTATACAAGATGGCAGCGAGTAGGTGAAAGTTACACTCACCTCCACCCAGAACTGACCTGGAATTACAACTAAAATATAGAACAACAACATGAATAATCAACTGAAGACTAGCTGAACAAAAGTCTTATAACTAAGAATTTACAGAAGTAGCCACATCAAGACTGGTAGTAAAGGCAGATATGTGAAAAGGGCTGGTCTTGCTCCCATAGGCGGTGGCTGAGAATTCATAGGCATATCTCAGCTGCAGTTTCCCCCTGAGGAGCATCATGCCAGGCTCCCCAGCCAAGAGCACCAGAGTTGGGAAGAGAAGCCCATATAACATCTGGCTGTGAAAAACAGGGGGATTTTGTCTGCCTGGGAAAGACGAGAATCTGCTAGAAATCCAGACACCCTCTTAAAGGGCCTGCACTCTGGGACCCAGCATATATAAGGCAGAGTGGATTAGACCAAGTGAATAGAGACTGGAGTTTGTAGTTCCAGGGAGAGAGCTGAAGAGACACAGCTTACATCCTGCAGAGAAGTCACCTGTCTGGGCCAGGGTGTAGAGGTTTGGTTAGACTCGGGGGCGGGGGGAGTTCAGTGACTGAGTTGTAGCTCTGGAGCAGTGGCCAGTCTCCCCACCATCTCTTGGGCTTGACAGGTGCCTCCCCCTCACAGGAGATTCACTAGCCCCACCCTCAAAACTCCAGGTGACCCACCCTACTGAAGTCAGATTTTCCAGGATGCCCCAGCAGAATCTGAGACTGAGTAGTGTGGCTCTAGGAGAGGGACCATTTTTTCCTCATATGCTTAACTGGTGCAGAACGCTACAGTCACACAGCCAAATCTCGGTGTGTTTGAGCCTAATAAATTCTACTAGCCTCACCAAAATAACTCCCTGAGACTCTTTCCTGCCACAAATATCTGAAGGCACCTGGTAGGTGGCAGCTAGCCTTGGTGTACTATGGGACTTTTGCTAAGTGGACTCAGAATCAGCACTGACACCGAGTTTGAACCTATATCAATCTGGTTAACACAACTCTCCCTTACCTAGTGACTCACTAAGAACCTACCTCATGCAACTCAGGTACCTCTAGAGGCTCTTTCAGGCACTGAGCTTAACAAACAGGTGGCAGACAGAGGCAGGCAGAGGTGGATATCTGGGTGCCTTGGAACTTTTGCTGGCCTGTCCCCAGGATTGATGCTGGTGGAAGCCAGCCTTGGTGAGCAGCTTGGTTCTTCCCATGCACACCAAGGCCCAGGAAAGTCAGCCACAAAATGTGGATCATTTTGTAGTTCCAAAGACGTTATCCAGGGCCAGTTACAGGCAGTGTCTGACATTGACCTGCACCAGAGTGCCTCCCAAGAGGCCCCAGACACAGTGATGAGATTCAGAAAACATCAGAATAGGATCCTATTAGCTTCATAAGTGGCACATCAAAAAGGAGATCTCAGAAGGCTCCAGACCCTGCTAAGGTGAATTCTGCTTCTTGTGGCCAGCACCTATACAGCAGCTTCTACACTGTGGTCAAGGTCGATCCTCACAGTCAGCCAGCCTGAGAATTGGCCCCACACATGAACAAGTCAATAACAATCAAGACACAATTGTAACAGGAGAACTCACATGACTCACAAGGGACATTCCTGGGGTATTCAGCTGAGGTGATCAAGGAGCTAGTGCTACTGGGTTCCACAGGACAACTAGGATATAAGACCATCCTAATAAAACTGCGAAACATAGCAGCTCCACCTAATATGTAGAAATAAACACAAAGATGCAACTAAAGTGGGGAGACAAGCGTGTCCCAAATTAAATAACAGGAGAAACTTGCAGAAAAAAAGAGCTAAATGAAATGCAGGCGAGCAATTTACCAGATATAGAATTTGAAAAAATAAAGTTGTTCAAAGAACTTATGGAAGAATGGATGAAATCAGCGAAAACATAAACAGATATGGTAAATATGAAAAAGGACATAGAAATAAAAAAGAACCAGGCAGAAATGAAGGATGCAATATCTGAATTGGAAAATACACTAGAAGGAATAAACAGTAGGCTAGAGGAAGCAGAGGATTGAATCACTGACTTGGAAGACAAGGTAGCAGAAAACACAATAAGAATAGCAAAAAGAAAAAAAAAATTAAATGAGGATAGTTTATGGGACTTTTGGGACAACATGAAGCTTAACAGCATCCGCATCATAAAGGTACCAGACACAGAAGAGAGAGAGCAAGGGTTCAAGAACCTATTTGAAGAAATAATGCCTGAAAACTACCTTATCCTGTTGAAAGAAAAATATACACAAGTTCAGAAAGCACAGAGTTCCAAAATACATGAACTCTAAGATGCCCACACCAAGATATATCATAATTAAAATGGCAAAGATTAAAGACAAAGAAAATCTTAAAGCAGCAAGAGAAAGACAATTAGTTACCTAATATGGAGCTCCCATAAGTCTGTCAACTGATTCTCAACAGAAACATTGCAGGCCAGAAGGGATTGGCATGAAATACTCAAAGTGATGAAAAGCAAGGACCTGAAACCAAGACTACTTTACCCAGCAAGGCTATAGTTTAAAATTAAAGGAGAAATAGCAAGCTTCCCAGACAAGAAAAAGCCAAGAGAGTTCACTGCCACCTAACCAGTATTAAAATAATTAGAAGAAGAAAAAAAAGAGGGCATAGTTCTAAAAAATGTAATGACAATAAGTACGAACCTTTCAATAACCACTTTAAATGTAAAGGGCAGAATTGCTCCAATTAAAACACATAGGGTAGCTGAATGAATAAGAAAACAAGATCCAAAACATTCTCTCTACAAGAGACCCATCTCAAAAGGAAAGATACAGACCAAAAAATAAAGGGATGGAAAAAGATATTTTATGCAAATGGAATGAGATAAGGTGGTGTAGCAATATTTATAACAGTGAAATAAACTGTAAAATAAAGGCTATAATGATAAAGGGAGAAAGCCAATAAGAGGATTGTAAACATTTATGTACCCAACGTAGGAGCACCTAAGTATATAAAGCAAATTTTGATGGACATAAAGGGAGATATGAGTAGTAATACAATCATAGTAAGATACTTTAACATTGTATTGATATCAATGGATAGAACTTTCAGACAGAAAATCAACAGGAAAACAGTGACTTTAAATGACACACTAGGTTAGATGGATTTAATTGATATCTTCAGAGTATTTCCCACCAAAGTAGTACATTTTTTTCAAGTGCACCTGAAACATTTTCGGATAAACCACATGTTAGGACAAAACACCAGACTCAATACATTAAAGAAGATTGAAATAATATTAAGCATATTCTCTGACCATAATGGTAAAAAACTAGAAATAAATTACAAGAAAAAAAAACCCTGAAAATCACACAAACACAGGGAGGCTAAATAACATGTTACTAAAAAATAATTGGCTAAAAATGATATTAAGGAAGAAATAAAAAGATACCTTAAAAATGAGAACGCAACAAACCAAAATCTATGGGACACAACACAAGCAGTCGTAAGAGGGAAATTCATAGCATTAGAGACCTATATCAAGAAACAAGGAAAATCTCAAAAAAACAATCTAACCTTACTAGTACACTTATAGGTACTAGGAAAAAATAACAAAGACAACCCAAAGTAAGTAAGAGAAAGAAGATAATAAATATTAGAACATTAATAAATGAAATAGAGTCTAATAAAGCAATACAAGAGATCATTGATACAAAGAGCTGATTCTCTAAAAGATAAACAAGATTGACAAACCTTTATTCAGACTCATCAAGAAAATATAAGAGGACCCAAATAAATAAAATCAGAAATGAAAGGGGATGGAAAATCATGTCATGATTAAAAACACATGATCATATCAATAGATTCAAAAAAACATTTGATAAATGCAATACCCATTTATGATAAAAACTCTTGGCAAAATTAGAATCAAGAAAAGATACCTCAACATAATAAATACCATATATGACAAAATCACAGGTAAGACAATACTTCTTTGACAAAAAACAAAAGCTTTTCCCTTAAATTCAGGAACATGATAGGGATGTCTGTTTTCAACACTCTTAGTCAAAATAGTACGGAAATGCTAGCCACAGCAATCACACAAGAAGTAGTAAAAGAAGTCATCCAAATTGTAAAGGAAGAAGTAAAACTAACATTATTTGAAGATGACATGTTTCTCTATAGAGAGAACCCAAAAGATTCCAAACAAAAAATTACTAGAACTAATAAATGAATTCAGTAAAGCATTTGGATACAAAATGAATATCCATAAATCAGTTGCTTTTATATACACCGGTAATAAACTATCAGAAATGGGAACTTTACATAACTACAAAAGACTCGAAATAGCCACAGCAATAGTTTTTTAAATGTATCTTTATTGTCGAAAGTATTACTGATTTGTTTGTGTTTTTTTCCCATTGACCTCTTCCACCCCATACTTGCCCCTCCACGGCCTTCAACATTCTATTGTCTGTGTCCATGGGTTATACATATCTACACTAATAAAAGAGAAACATGGTAATTGGCGTACAACCGCTACCCTTCCCATTGGCTAATCAACATATCCTTATGCAAATTAACTGTCAGCCAACATGGCGGCCGACAGCCATGCACTGAAGCGAGCAGGGAGGCTTGCTTGCTCCAGTGACTGCGGACTCCAATGTTCCCCGCCTAACTTGCCGGCCTCTCAGCTGCAACTCTAAGCAACTATGTACTATGTTGCAAATAAGAAGCTAAACAAAACCCCAGAAACCAGCCGGACTGAAAGCCAGCCGGACCGCAACATTGTATCGATGTTTTCAGCAGCGAGGCCTCAGAGCTAAAGCTGGCCCAGAATAAAA
>NW_005357414.1:2778007-2783743 GCF_000412655.1 Myotis brandtii | reverse complement strand
TCTGAGCCCGACCAGGGGCTGCACCTAGGGATTGGGCATGCCCTCTGCCACCCGGGAGCAGGCCTAAGCCAGCAGGTCGTTATCTCCCGAGGGGTCCCAGACTGTGAGAGGGCACAGGCCGAGCTGAGGGACCCCCCTTTCTCCCCCGAGTGCACAAATTTTTGTGCACTGGGCCTCTAGTATGCATATAAGTTTCACAGTTAATCACGTCCCTCCCATACCTCCAGCCCCACCTTCCCTCTGAAATTCTGCAGTCTGTTCCATGCTTCTTTGTCTCTGGTTCTACTTTATTTACCAGTTTATTTTGATCATTAGATTACACATATTGGTGAGATCATGTGATACTTATCTTTCTCTGACTGGCTTATTTTGCTAAGCATAATACTCTTCAGGTCCATCCATGCTGTTGCAAATGGTAAGAGTTCTTTCCATTTTACTGCTGCATAGTATTCCATGGTGTAAAGATACCACAGCATTTTTATCCACTTATCTGCTGGTGGGCACTTGGGCTGTTTCCTAACATTAGCTGTTGTAAATTGCACTGCTATGAACATAGGGGTGCATATATTCTTTCTGATTGGTGCTTCTTCTTTCTTAGGATATGTTCCTAGAAGTGGGATCACTAGACCAAATAGCAGTTCCATTTTTTTTGAGGAAACTCCATACTTTTTTCCACAGTGGCTACACCAGTGTACATGCCCACCAGCAGTTTACTACTGTTCCCTTTTCTGCAGCACTTTTCAATTCTTGATTTCTTGATGGTAGCCATTCTGACAGGTGTGAAGTAATACTTCATTGTCATTTTAATTTACATCTCTCTGAAGATCAGTGACTCTGAGCATTTTTCATGTTTCTTGAACATCTGTATGCCCACTTTGGAGAAGTGTCTATTTAGGTAGTTTGTCCAAATTTTAATTTGGTTGTTTGGCATCCTTTTGTTAAATTGTATGAGTTCTAATATATTTTGGAAATTAACCCCTTATCAGATGAATCATTGGTAAATATGTTCTCCCATGCAGTGGACTGTCTTTTAATTTTGTTCATGGTTCATTTTCTTGTGAAGAAGCTTTTTATTTTGATACTAGAGGCCCAGTGCATGAATTCATGTACCAGTGGGGTCCCTCAGCCTGGCCTGCAGGATCGGGCCGAAACTGGCTCTCCAACATCCCCTGATGGGTCCCGGATTGTGAGATTTTGATGCCTATGGCTTCTTCTAAGATTTTCATGATTTCATGACTTACATTTAAGTCTTTTATCCATTTTAAGTTTATTTTGTTTGTGGTGTGAGTTGGTGGTTTAGTTTCATTTTTTTTTTGCATGCATCTGTCCAATTCACCGAACACCATTTATTGAAGAGACTTTCTTGACTCCATTGTATGCTCTTGCCTCCTTTGTCAAATATTAATTGAGCATAGTAGTTTTCATGGATTTCTGTGTTCTCTGTTATGTTCCACTGATCTATATGCCTCTTCTTTTGCTAGTGCAAGGCTGTTTTGTGCACAGTAGCTTTGTAGTATAACTTGATATCTGGTATTGTGATCCCTCCAACTTTGTTCTTCTTTCTCAATATCGCTGTGAAAATTCGGGGTCTTTTTTGCTTCCATATAAATTTTTGCAGTGTTTAGTCTAGGTTTGTGAAATATGCAGTTGATATTTAATGGGTATTGCATTGAATATTTAGATTACTTTGGGTATTATGGACTTTTAAATTATGTTGATTCTGCTAATCCATGAACATGTTATATTCTTCCACTTGTTTATATCTTCTATCTCTTTTTTCAACATCCTGTAGTTTTCAGAGTACAGGTCTTTTACCTCTTTGGTTAAGTTTATTCCTAAGTTTTTAATTTTTTTTTTGTTGAATGGTAAATGGGATTGTCTTTTTAGTTTCTCTTTCTGAGAGTTCACTATTGGTGCATAAAAATGCTATGGATTTTTTGGTGTTAATTTTGTATCCTACTACATTTCCGGATTCATTTCTTAAATCTAATAGTTTTTTGATGGAATGTTTAGGGTTTTCTATTTACAGTATCATCTCTTCTGTGAATAACGAGAGTTTTGCTTCCTCCATTGCAATTTAGATGCCTTTTATTTATTCTTCTTGTCTGATCCCTATAGCCAGGATGTCCAGTACTATGTTGAATAAGAGTGGTGAAAGAGGGCATCCTTGTCTTATTCCTGTTCTTACGGGAAATGGTTTCAGTTTTTGCCCATTGAGTATGATGTTGGCTATAGGTTTGTCATATATGGTGTTTACTACTGGTATGTTGAGGTATGATACCTTTATTCCTACTTTGCTGAGAGTTTTTATCAAGAAATGGTGTTGGATTTTGTCAAATGCTTTTTCTGCATCGATTTATATGAACATGTGATTTTTGTCTTGCAGTGGGTTTATGTGGTATATCATATTTATTGATTTGCGAATATTGTACCAGCCTTGCATCCATGGAATAAATCCCACTTGGTTATGGTGTATAATCTTTCTAATGTATTGCTGGATGCAATTTCTAATAATTTTGTTGAGGATTTTAGCATCTATGTTCATCAGAGATATTGGCTTGTAATTCTCTTTCTTCTAGTGTCTTTATCTGGTTTTGGGATTAGGGAAATTCTGGCTTCATAGAAAGAGCTTGGAAGGGTTCCTTCCTCTTGAATTTTTTTTGGAATAGTCTGAGGAGGATTGGTGTTATTTCTTCTTTCAATGTTTTGTAAAACTCCCCCATGAAACCTTCCAGACCAAGGCTTTTGTTTGCTGGAAGGTTTTGATTACTGCTTAAATTTCATGGGTAGTTATAGGCCTATTCAGGTTTTTTTATTCTTCCAGATTGAGTTTTGGAAGATTATACTTTTCTAGGAATATGTCCATTTAGTCTAGGTTGTCCAGTTTGTTGGAATAGAGTTGTCCATAGTAATTTTTTTTACAATCCTTTGTATCTCTGTGTGATAAATTTTTGTGTCACCTCTTTCATTTCTGATTCTGTTTATTTAGATCCTCTGTCTTTGTTTCTTGGTGAGCCTGGCTAGAGGTTCATTAATCTTGTTCTTCCTTTCAAAGAACCAACTCTAGAGTCTGTTGATCTTTGTAATTTTGGGGGGGAGTCTCTATGTCATTTATTTCCAATCTGATGTTTATTATTTCCTTCCTTCTACTTACTCTCAGCTTTTCTTGTTGCTCTCTTTATAGTTCTTTAAGTTGTAGGATTAAATAATTTATTACCAGTTTTTCTTGTTTTTTGATGTAGGCCTGTACTGCTATGAACTTTTCTCTCAGGACTGCTTTCAGTGTGTTCCATAGGTTTTGGATTGTTGTGTTTTCATTTTCATTTGTTTCCAGAATGTTTTTTTTCTTGTTAGATATCTTTGATAACCCATTCATTGTTTGATAGCATGCTATTTAGCAGCAATGTGTTTGATAGTTTTTTTGTTTTTATTGTAGTTGATTTCTAATTTTATGCCATTGTGATCTGAGAAGATGCTTGATATTATTCTAATCGTATTGAATTTGTTAAGACTTAGACTGTGTCCTAAAATGTGGTCTATCTTTACAAATGTCCCATGTGCACTTGAGAACAATATATATTCCATAGCTTTGGGGTGAAATCTTCTGCAGATATCAATTAATGCCAACTGATCTAGTGAGTCATTTAGGATTGCTATTTATTTCTGTGTTTTCTTCTAGAGGACTTATCCAGTGATGTCAATGGGGTATTAAAGTCCCCTACTATGATTGTATTGCTGTTGATCTCTCCTTTGATATCTTCCAGAGTGTTTTTTATGTATTTGTGTGCTCCTGTATTAGATGCATGAGTTATATCCTCTTGTTGAATAAATCTATTTAGTATTATAAAGTGGCTTTCCTTATCTCTTGTTATGGCCTTCACTTTGAGTTCATTTTTGTCAGATATAAGTATTGCTACCTCAGCATTTTTTTCATTTATTTGCCTGAAAAATTTTTTCCCATCACTTCACTTTCAGTCACTGTGATTCTTTTGTTATGAGGTGGGTCTGTTGTAGACAGCATATACTAGTATATGGGTCATGATTTCTTAACCTTTCAGTAACCCTATGTTGATTGATTGGTGCATTTAATCCATTTACGCTTAAGTTTATTATTGATAAGTTCTTTTTTCTTACAATTTTTATTCTTTATGCCCATGTTCCTTCTTTCCCTTCTATTTCTTCTTTTTACAACAGTCCCTTTAGCATTTCTTGCATTGCTGGCTTGGCGGTAATAAACTCCCTTAGCCTTTTTTTTTTTTTTAAATCTATGAAGCTCCTGATTTCCCCTTCAATTTTGAGTAATAGTCTTGCTGGATAGAGTATTCTTGGATTCATTTCCTTGATTTGTATCATTTTGTATACTTTATTCCATTCCCCCTTGGCTTGATGTGTTTCTGTTGAGAAAGAATTTGATATTATAATGGGAGATCCCTTGTAGGTAATATTCTATCTCTCTCTGGAAACCTTTAAGATTCTTAATTTATCATTGCTGTTTACCAGTTTACCAGTTTACCAGTTTAATTAGGATGTGTCTTGGTATCAGTCTTTTTTAGTTCATCTTGTTTGGGACTCTTTGTGCTTCTTGTACTTGTGTGACATTTTTCTTCCCAAAGTCAGGGAAGTTTTCTTTCATTATGTCTTCAAATAGGTTTTCAATTCCTTGCTCAGCTTCCTCTCCTTCTGGCACCCCTATTTGTGTGGATGTTGCTTTGTTTTGTGTCATCCCAAAGCTCCCTTAGACTCCCCTCCTGCTTTTTAATTTTTTTCCAGTTGTTGCTCTGCTTGGTTGTTTTTCTACCTTTTCTTCTAACTTGCTGATTCAGTTTTCAGCTTCTTCTAGTCTACTTTTGAAATCTTCCTTTGTGTTATTTATTGCAGCTATGTCATTCTATATTTCCTCTTTATTCTTACACATGTTAGTGAATTTATTATCCAACCTTTGCAGTATCCTTATAACCATTACTTTGAATTCTTTCTCTAACATATTGGTTCCATTTCATTTATTTCTTTTCCAGTAATTCCTCCTTTTCTTTTTAATTTGTTTTGTTTTCTTTGTCTCCCCATGTTTGCTTTTTAAAAAAAAAATTGTTTCTATGTATTAGAGCAAACTGCTATGCCACCAAGATTTTTTGAATTGGTATAATATAATAGATGTTTTGTGGGTCCCAGTGGTGCAGTCTCTAGGGTCTCCTGGTCTGGGAGCTCTAGGGAGGCCCCATACTTGTGATATTTGGGTTATCCTAATGTAGTTGGGTCTTGAATGTTATTGTAGCATTCATGGATGGAATCTCCTCTTAGGGCATCTGATTATGTGGCTTGTTTCCTACCATGTTGTGCCATTCATTGTGGAGGTGCTGACCAAACAACAGAAATTACATGACAAGACATGACACAAAAGGAACTGAACACAAATGTACACAAGACACCTATAACCCCAATAAAAGTGATCACCAGAGAAAAGAAAATTTGGAAAGAGAAAATAGAACAAGAATGATAGCAAGAGAAAAAAGAAAAGAAAGACTATGTGGAGAAAATACAATAAAACAAATAAATAAACCAAAAAGCACAAACAAAAAATCACCCAGAAAAAAAGGGGGAACAGGATCTATAGGTGCAGAGCTTAAATAGAGAAAATAAAGTTGAGGAATTGGACAATAGCATTAGGACCATGGTTTAGAATAGAGGAAGGAGAAAAGAAATGAGAAGACAAGAAGAAAAATAAATAAATAAATAAAT
>NW_005357414.1:2777556-2777946 GCF_000412655.1 Myotis brandtii | reverse complement strand
ATAAATAAATAAATAAATATTTTTTTTGAAAAGGAGAATAGAAGAGAGAGCAGATAGGCCTAAATTTAGGAGTGAAACAGGTTAAAAAAAATTAGGAGAAGAAAGAAGCAAGAGAAGAGAGAAAAAAACACAATGAGTAGTGTAGAGAAAGGAAGTGAAGGGGAAATGGAGTAGGAATAGGGAAGAGGAAAGTAGATATATGAATAACCAACAGAGACTAGAATAAAAACACATCAATAAAGCATATAAAGAAGATCTATTTTTATAAAGGGGAAAAAGTAAGGAAATAGGAAAACTAAAACAGGAAAAGAAGAAAAAATGGAAGGAAAGAAAGAAAAGTGAGAAAGAAAAATGTGCCAAAAATAAATAAAGTAGGATAAAATGAAAAAT
>NW_005357414.1:2772383-2777416 GCF_000412655.1 Myotis brandtii | reverse complement strand
TAATAAAAATTAAAAAGTGAAGTGCTGTTTGCTTCACTGGAGTTTTAATGTCCAATTGGAGCTGGGTTAGTACCCCACTCTTCTGCTCTGTTTGCTAATCCAGGGCTTCTTATAAGGTACTTAGGTGCTGGACATTATCAGGCACTGTCTTTTGGCTTTTAGCACCCTGCTTGAAGCTCCAAGCAATCCACAGGTCCTCTGGTTGTGTCTGTCTCCACAGACCTTTGCTGCAAGCAGGCAGGGCCAATCTGCCCTCTTTGACTGTCTGTCAGTTGTCAGGCTTAATCACTCAAGCATCTGTTTCTGACAGGGCTTTAGGTGGGGTTGGTGCTGTGTCGCTTTCAGGAAGTTAGTTGGGTGGTTGTTTTTTTCCTGAAGCAGAGGTACTCCTCAGCTAGTGTCCCAAAATATTACTCTGGCCTTGTTGGTCAGAGATCCTTGTATGGAGACCAGTGGAGTTGGCTGGCAACCTAGAGTTTTTATCAGTTTGTTTCCCAGAATAGTGGGGCTGCCTAGTCCCTCTTCCAATCCAGTCACTGAGGGCTCTGGGCCTATTCAGATCCGTAAGCTTGGTCTCTGCCTTTGTTTCCTTTGTATAGCTCAAAATGAAGGCAGGATGTGGTAGGCTGTATTAACTATCTTGAGGCTAAGGGGAGGGGCTAGCTCTTCAGGGGAGAAGTGGCCTCTTAGGTTTGGAAACTTAAGAATGTCCCAATGCAGTAGTCCTGACCGTGTCTCCCTGCCCTGCTTTCCTTCCCAGCCTCTCCTAAGGCACCTCAAGCCTGTGCCTCTCTCCTGTGCCTAAGCCTCAGGTGAGTTTTTGCAATTGAAAAGTTCTATATTCTGGGATTAGCTAATAAAAGCAAAGACAAAACCAAATCAAAACAACCATGAAACTGCAGGTTTCTCTCCCCGCAGCACCATGCTGCTCAGGCTGTCTTTCGGGCCACCATTTGGGGCACAGACTTTAGCGACTGTGGTCTTAGGTGCATATTCCCTGGCTGTCAGCAGCCCTGTGGCTTTTCCTTTCCACAGTTGGATGTTATGTCTGTTGCCAAAGGATGTGGCTTTGGTGCAATTCAGCTTCCTCCTCACCCTCTGAGCCTGCTGACCAGCTGTCACTCTCAAGCCCAGATCCCCGTGCCTACCATTCTCCAGGCATCCTTTCCCCTTCCTTGTAAATTGTCTCGTCAGCTGTGTCAAATTTGTTAATTCTGGGTGGATGTTCTCTGATTTAGTTGTAATTCCAGTCTGGCTCCCAGGATGAGGTGTATAAATGTCTGTCTATTCGGCCATTTTCTCTTAATCAGTATTTTTAATTTGATGACATTTAATTTACCTAATTTTTGTTGTTGTTTGTGCTCTTCTTGGTATCACATTTAAGAAATAATTGCCAGAGGAGATCCAAGATGGTGACCAACAGGATGGTAGTGAGGAAGAAAGAGTGTGAGTGAGTGAGAGCAAAAGGGGAGTGCGTGGACATGTGGGGCTTGTGTGTATGTGAGAGTGAGGGACAGTTATATTCCGCAAGACTGTTGGGGACTGGAGGACCAGGCTCCCCTAGCCAGGTAGCCTCTACTACTGCTGCAATCTCTCCCGGGGTGGCCGGCTCTGCCGCAGAAATCATGCCATCTTGAAGGGGAGAGCAGCTGTGGCTGGGAGCCCAGCTTCACCTCCACCCGGGGAGACCTTGGACACCACCTGGGACCCTACAGCTACACCAACCAGGGACCAGCTGCCTTGGCTGCAAACCCACGAACACCTAGACTCCAGCTTCCCTGGCCATGGGCTCCTAAAAAGTTTGTCCAGGGGGAGACAAAATGGCAGTCAAAAAGACGTATAGGTCTGGCATCTTCTCACAGAACAGATAAAAGAAATAGCAAATAGCTGAATTGAATAACATCCACCCAGAATTGGAGAATTAAACACAGCTGAAGAGACAATCCGTGGACAGAAAGGTCAGAGGTAGCCGGGAGACCTGTGGGATCGGGGATCTGGGCTGGAGGGAGAAATGAGTGCAGCTGGGACTAGAGTGTCAGAGGGAGACTGCACTGCACCAAGTCCACACACATTGGGAACACGTGTAGTGCTTGATTGTGGAAGGAGGTCCACAGGGCTGGTGGCAGCAGGGGACTCTAGATTGAAGCTCACAGCCATGGGAGACTGCATCCAGAAAGGCAGCCTGAAGTTCTGTACTGGCCCTGCAGTGCTGGGGGGAAAAAGACAAGCAGTGGCGCAGTTGCTCTATCTTTATAATTTTCTTACTTTTACTCACTAAACCCAGTGCATAGGATCTTTCAATTACAAACACTCACCAAGGCTGTGGTGCAGGGGATGGGGGTTTTGTGGAAGCTGGAGAACAAAATAGGGAGAGGGGACCAGGAAGCCAGCTCTGGGACAGTCTGTTCCCTCCAACCCAGAACAGACATTTTTCTCCTGAAGACCAGGCCCCTCCTAGCAGCACAGCCACACCCAGCCTTGAGCTTGGCAGGGAAACAAAGATTCAAAATACCCACAGGGAGCCCACTGGGACTGGGTTGAGGGGCCATTTGGTCCCAGAAAGTAATACAGAAACACCGCCACCTAGAGGCCATGTCAGAAATAGGCTCTTGTGTAAATACAATTGAAAGCAGGCAGAAAAACAAAGTGGGCAGATTGGACCCGCCTGGCTGAAAGCAAGGTTGTGGTGTGTGACACAGAGGAGTGGTGGATCACTGGGAGCTTCAACACGGTGCTGACTATCTAGCAGGAAGCTGAGATGTGGCAGACAGAACAGTGGAGAGTGGTCTTAGACCAGACCCCATGGGACATTAAATACTCAGCTGAAGCAAACAAACTTCACTAGTTCACTTTTTTATCTTTTACTTAAACTAAATTCTTTTTCTTCTCTTTATTTTCTTTTTTATTATTTTATTTCTTCTTCTTATTATTACTAGAGGCCCGGTGTATGGATTCATGCACCAGTGGGGTCCCTCGGCCTGGCCTGCAGGGATCAGGTCAAGGCCGGCAGTCCGACATCCCTTGAGGGGTCCCGGAATACCAGAAGGCACTCTGCAAAGTTGCTGTTGCATGGCAGCTTCTGCATTAAGCTTCAGCCCCCTGATTGTTGGTGCACATCATAGCTACAGGCTGCTTGGCTGGTTGGCTGGCAGGCCAATCGGCCAGTTGCTTAAGCTTATCTTACCTAATAATAGACAAACATGTAAATTGACCGTACCTTCCCTATGCTAAGCAGCCAATCAGGAGAGTATGCAAATTAACCCAACAAAGATGGCAGTTAATTTGCATACATAGGCTCCAAGCGGCAGAGGGAAGCCTGAAGCCCCCGGGGCAGAACGAAGCCTGGCAACAACACAGGCGTTCTGCCCCAACCAGCTGGTGGAGGGCCTTTGGGCCTGCTTGGTCAGTGCTGCCACCGGGATGGAGGAGCAAAGACAGCCTCAGCACCCGAGTTGGAGGAGCAGAGACACAAGCCTTCAAGGAGGCCCGGTACCCAGCAGCTCCAAGCCCCGCAGCCGTGGTGGCGCTGGGGCCGCTGGGGCCGGAGGTGCAGAGACACAGCCTGCAGGGGGGCTGGCACCAGCAACCCCAAGCCCCATGGCCCCGGAGGCGCTGGGGCTACTGGGGTCACAGTAGCAGAGACATAGCCCGCAGGGGGACCAGCACCAAGCCTCCCAAAACCCTGCCTCTGCACTGGGGTTGGATAAGCAGAGACACAGCCCGCAGGGGGGCTGGAAGCCAGCCGCCCCAAGCCCCACAGCCGCAGTGGCGCTGGGGTCAGAGGAGCTGCGGGGCTGGAGCCGCTGGGGTTGGAGGAGCAGAGACACAAGCCTTCAAGGGGGCCCGGCACCCAGCAGCCCCAAGCCCTGTGGCGACGCTGGGGTAGCTGGGGCCTGAAGAGCAGAGACAGAGCCCACAGGGGGCCTGGCACCCAGCAACCCCTAGCCCCAAGGCCGCAGAGGTCCTGGGGCCCCTGGGGCTGCAGCAGAGACACAAACCGGCAGGAAACCTGTGGAAAGGGAGATAAACTATCATAACTTTATCTCCTTTTCCACAAGATGATTTATTTAGTGATATGGCCCACACCTTTCTACAAGCTCAGGGTATGTTATGACCACTCCCAGGAAGGTCTGGTCAGAATACTGTCTCCAGGGAATAACGCTACTGTGGCAAATCATCTAAGAGAGGAAACAAGCTTTTGTTGGGTTTATTCTAAAGGTCAGAGAACAGGCCACCCCAACATATGCCATGTTGTTATATTGATGATCTTGACCTGCAGATGCTTGAAAAACAGCAAATGCAAGGAGAGGTTTTCACTGAAGTCTCCTGCTCTGCCTAAAATCGGACCCCCCCAAAAGGTTCCCTTGATGGGAAAAGTGCCATCAGCCAGTGAAGACTGACTCCTGTCACAGGACAGGAGACTAGAAGTTGACATCACACCCAAACTTTATTACAAACTATCTCCCCCACCCCCATTCATCTTTCCTAAAAATCATGTACTCTCCTCTAAGAGGCCTATATATCCCGTCCCCTTTCCCTAGGAAGAAGGTATTTAAATCTGGATTCTAAGCCACCTTGGGGAGTTATTCATTTTTCCCTGGGATCTCCCACATATACACGAGGTACACATGTTAATGAACTTTAGTTTTTCTCTTGGTAATCTGTCTTTCATTACAAGGGCCTCCACTAAGAACTCAGAAGGGTAGAGGAAAACTATTTTTCCTCCTCCATAATTCTATCTTGGGAAATCAAGGTCCCGGGCTGAACAGTGAGGTTGGCTCCAGTGCCAAGCAGTCCCGGCTAAGGGGATGGAAGCTTCTAGGGAGAAATCAATGATATTGGCATCAAAGTAGGACAGAGGGCACACACATGGCTGCTGGTGGGAGTTTAAAGTGGTTCAACATTTTTGGAGGATGATTTGGCAAAATCAATAGAAATGTTCAAGGTACATCCAAGAGTCTTCTTCTAGGAATCTCATCTGCTGAGATAAAGCATGAGTGCATAAGCCCTGGTCAGAACCCAGGATGCTACTG
>NW_005357414.1:2757826-2772040 GCF_000412655.1 Myotis brandtii | reverse complement strand
GTATTCTACATTCTATTTTTTATTTTATTATTATTTTTATCACTATTTTACTCTATCTCATTTTTTCTTTATGCCAAACCTTTCTTCCTCACTTCCCCTTTTTTCATCCTGTTCCTCTTCTCCTGTTCCTGCTTTAGTTTTTCTATCTTCTTTCTTTTTATTCCTTATTAAAAATTAATCTTCTTTATCTGCTCTATTGATGCATTACTATTATAGTAGTCTCTGTTGGCTTACTTATATATCTAATTTCCTCTCTCCTGCTCCAAGTCCATGCACCCTTCTTTTTTCTCTTTCTTCGCTAGCCAATTTTTTCTTGTTGTTGTTGTTTGTTTGATTGTTTTTTAAGGTTTTTTAATGCTTTTGTTTTCCCTCTCCTTGCTTGTTCTCTTCTTCTACTAATAGCTTAATTAGCTTCACTCAATAAACTCAGGCCTATCTGATCCCTACTCTATTCCCCTTTTCCAAAAATAGATGAATGTATAGATAAATTATTATTTATTTTTTATTGAGTATTTTGTTTTTTACTTTTCTTCTTACACACTCATTCTCTTTCTACCTCCTCTATACTGAATTGTGGCCATTCCTCCACTCATTCAACTCCTTTACCTACCCTTCTGGATATAAGCTCTGCCTCTTCAGATTAAGCTCCCCTCCTTTTTTCTGGGTGTATCTTGTTCGAATTTTTTCCATTAGTTGTTGGTTTTGTGGAGTTTTCCCCCATATACATATATTTCCCCCTTCTTTTTCTTCCCTCTCTTATCCTTTTTCCTTTTCTCAATATAATTTTTGCACTCTTTTCTCTTCTATAATTCTCCTTTCTTTGATGGTCACCTTTATTTGGGTTTATCGGTGTTGTGAATACAGTCATGTTTTGTTCCCTCTGTGTTGTATCTGATCAAGTTGTATTTAATGCCTGTTGGTCAATGTGGTAGAGAGTAAGCCACATAACCAGACACCCTGAGAGGAGCAAAAATGGGGAGACAAAGAAACATCCCCTATATGAAAGAAAAGGAGGAATCACCAGAAAAGGAAGTAAACAAAATGGAGATAAGCAATTTGTCAGAGAAAGAATTAAGATAAATGGTTATAAGGATGCTGAAAAGGAGGGAAGACAAATTCAACATGCATAAGAATCAAGAGGAAATGAAGAAGAACCAAGAAGTAATGAAGAATGACATAGCTTCAATAAACAACACAATAGAAAGCATCAACACTAGACTAGGAGAAGATGAGGACTGCATCAGTGAGCTAGAAGACAAGGTAGGAAAAAACACCCAAGCAGAGCAGCAACTGGAAAAAAAACACTAAAAAAACAGGAGGAGGGCCTAAGGGAGTTTTGGGTCAACATGAAATGAAACATCTGCATAATAGGGGTGCCAGAAGGAGAGGAAACTGAGAAAGGAATAGAAAACCTGTTTAAAGAAATAATGACAGAAAACTTACCTGATATTTGGAAGAAAAAACTCACACAAGTCCATGAAGTTCACAGAGTCCCAAACAAGAGGAATCCCAAAAGACCGACACCAACACATCATAATTAAACTGGCAAACACCAACAACAAAGTAAGAATCTTAAAAGCTGCCAGAGGAGACATACAGTTACCTACAAAGGATCTCCCATAAGACTATCAACTGATTTCTCAACAGAAACACATCAGGCCAGAAGAAAATGGAATGAAATATACAAAGTGATGCAAAGCAAGGGACTGAATCCAAGAATACTATACACAGCAAGGCTAACATTGAAAATTGAAAGTGAAATCAGGAGGTTCACAGATAAAAAAGAGCTAAGGGAGTTTATTACCACCAAACCAACAATGCAAGAAATGATAAGGGGACTGCTGTAAAAACAATAAATAGGAAGAGAAGAAGGAACACAGGAATAAAGAATAAAAATGGTGACAAACAAGTACCTATCAATAATAACCTTAAATTTAAATGGAATAAATGCTCCAATCACAAGACATAGGGTAGCTGAATGGATAAGAAAACATGGCAATATATCTCTTGTCTACAAGAGACCCATCTCAGAACAAAGGACTCACACAGACTGATAGTGTAGGAATGGGAAAAATAAAAAACATTCAGGCAAATGGAAAAAAAAAAAAGCTGGGTAGCAACACTTATATCTGACAAAGTAGACCTCAAAGTGAAGGCCATAACAAGAGATAAGGAAGGCCACTGCATAATACTAAAGGGACCAATTTAGTGGAAAAGGCTGATCCAACACTCATATTTGGTATTTGTTTTTAATTGGGAAGGATATCTTGGCTATAGAGGTCTCCAATGAGGAGCAAGTGGTCCCAGACCCACACCAGACCCTTCAACCTAGGGTTCCAGTGCTGGAAAGAGATGTCCCTGTAACTTTGGGCTGTAAAAACCAGCGGGTATTGAGGCTGAGTGACAAGAAGGCTGCTAGAGTCCCAGGCAGTTCCTCTTAAAAGGCCAGACCATGGACTTACCTTTACTCACTCCCTCTGAGCTCCAGCACTGGGGCAGCAGCTTGAAAGGATCTAGGGACATATGGGGAGGAACTAAATTGTCTGGAATCAGGGCAGGAACCTGGGGGCAGCGTATTGCCAGAAAAAAAGTTCTGGGACCTCCCTGCCCCCTCCCCACACACACAGAGCTGACTTGCAGGTGCCATATCTGAGGTTCCATCAACCTGGCCCTCACCATTCGCTCCTCCCTAGTGATTCCCTTAGAACCAGCCCCACCCAACTTGCAGCCCTACCCAAGCTGCTTGCAGTGTCTTTTCCATATGAATGGTCTGTTCTGGCTCAGGCTTTAGACTTTCCTATAATCTCTAAAAGAAGTAGCAGCTGAACTCAGTGTGCCCCATACCTCTTGATAAGTGACCTTAGGCCCAGCACTAACAGCAGCTTGCCAAGGTTCACAGATCAACACAAGTAGCAGCAATCTGCAGAGAGCTTTGTAGCTCCTGCTGGCTATCCCCAGACAAGGCAAAGGCAGTAGTTGACTTTGAACCTCCCGCGGGGGGGTGGGGGGGGGGCAAAAAACCAGTGCACCCAGTGGACAGCTTCAGACCATGCCAGATTCCAACTCTTCCACATCCAGGGCAACAGACGCAAGGGGCGGATTCAGTGTGCACCAAAACCCCACTGAAGCAAGTCTTGCTTCATAGGGATGGCTCCTGCACAGTAACTCCACTGCTATAGTCACAGTTGGTCCTCACAGCCATTTGGCTTAGAGGTCAATTCCTCCCAGTGACACCAACAGCAATCAAGACTCAACTACAACAGGACAGTGCATGCAGCCCACACAGGGGCGCACCTACAGTGCCAGCTCAGGTGACTGGGAAGGCTGAGTCACTGGGCCCTACAGGACGCTACTACACAAGACCACTCTACCAATTCCAAGAAACATAGCAGCTCTACCTAATGCATAGAGACAAACACAGGGAAGAGCCAAAAATTTGAGACAAAGAAACATGTCACAAATGAAAGAACAGAAGAAATCTCCAGAAAAAGAACTAAACCAAATGGAAGCAAACAAACTACTAGAATCAGAATTCAAAACAATGGTTATAAGGATGCTCAAAGAAATTAGTGAGAGCTTCAAGGGTCTTAGTGAGAATATCAAGGAACTTTGTGAGAACTTCAAAAAACTTAGTAAGAACATCAACAACATAATAAAGGACCTGTCAGAAATGAAGGATACACTAACTGAAAAGAAGAATAATTTATAGGGAACCAAGAGTAGAAGAGAGGATGCTGAGAATCAAATCAGTGATTTGTAATATGAGGAAGCAAAAAACACCCAATCAGCAGAGCAAAAAGAAAATCCAAAAATATGAAAATAGTGTAAGGAGCCTCTGGGACAACTTCAAATGTACCAACATTCACTTCATGGGGGTGCCAGAAGGAGGAGAGAGGTAGCAAAAAATTGAAAACCATTTGGAGAAATAATGGCAGAAAATTTCCCTTACATGGTGAAAGAAATAGACTTACAAGTCTAGCACAAAAATTCCCAAATAAGATGAACCCAAAGAGGCCCACACCAAGACACATCATAAAAATACCAAGAGCTAAATACAAAAAGAGTATCTTGAAAGCAGCAAGAGAAAAGCAGTTAGTTATCTTCAAAGGTGCACCCATATGACTGTCAGATGATTTCTCAACAGAAACTATTGAGAAGGGAGTGGCAAGAATTATTCAAAGTGATGAAAAAGGAAGGACCTACAACTGAGATTACTCTAGCCAGCAAAGCTATCATTTAAAATTGAAGGTCAGATAAAGGGCGTAACAGACAAGAAAAATCTATAGAAGTTCATTACCACATAACCAGAATTACAAAAAAATGTTAAAAGGTCTTTTTAAAGAAGAACAAGAAAAAAAGGTAAAAAATATGAAAAATAAAATGGCAACAAATACACATCAATAATTGAACCTAAAAATCAAACTAAACAAAAAAGGGATCTAATGAACAAAATAAACTGATGAATAAAATAGAACCAGAGGCATGAAAACATGGAACAGACTAATGAATCTCAAAGAGGAGAGGGGGGGGGACCAGAAGAGATTAACCAAAGAACTTATAGGCATATATGCATTGGCATGGACACAGACAATAGGGTGGTGAAAGCCTGGAGCAGAATGGGATCTGGATAGAGAAGGGCAATGGGGGGGGGGGTAGTGAAGGAGAGATAGCTCAACAATAAAGATATAGATAAAATAAAATATTCTAATCTCTTAGCATAGGTTTCAAAGTTCTTCAGAGTCTAGCTCCTACCCACATTTCTTACTCCATCTCGCACTGCTTCTATTCCTGCCACCTAGAACCCAGGCACACCAAATTTCTCACTCTTCCCTGAACAAATTTAAGCTCTTTCATTCCTCCAAAATCTTCCTGTGCACAAGTGCCTTTGCCTGAAATGGTATTTCTTATATTTTACTTAGGCAACTCTTTCAAGACCCAATTATTGCAGTTTTATCAAGACTTCTGATTCTTCAAGAAAAAAAGGCAGCAGTTCATTTGTGATTTCACATTTTCTTCATACTTCTATAATAGCCCTTTTCACATAGCTTTGTAGTTAATTATTCACATCTGTTTCCCACACTAGACTGTGAAATACGTAAGGGCAGGGACCATTGTCTCCTAGCGCCTGCTGAATAGTACATAGTGGGTGTTTATGTTTTTTAGAAACATGTGCTTTTGAACTGCACAATCTGATATTATTTTGGCTACTCTTTTTATACAGAAGTTTAGTTTTACTAAGATAGTAGTCATATGCAATAAGATAAATAGCAAAATGAGGCATGTAATCATATATACAGTGGTCAACCTTCCTCCTAATGCTGTGACCCTTTAATACAGTTCCTCATGTTGTGGTGACCCCCAACCATAAAATTATTTTTGTTGCTACTTCATAACTGTAATTTTGCTACTGTTATGAATCGTAATGTAAATATCTGATATGCAGGATGTATTTTCATTGTTACAAATTGAACATAATTAAAGCATAGTGATTAATCACAAAAACAATATGTAATTATACATGTGTTTTCCGATGGTCTTAGGCGACCCCTGTGAAAGGGTCGTTTGACCACCAAAGGGGTCGCGACCCACAGGTTGAGAACCGCTGATATAGGAAATTTTGTGACATATGGAGGTGGTGTGTTCCTGAAAGGCTTGTACAAATTTGATGTTTCAAAAGATAAATAGCCCAGAGGAATACTGTGTGTGTGCATACACAAGCACTCATACTTGTAATTCTCTTTTTTCAATTCAGCATGTTTTTTGTTTGGAATGTAGCCTTGCAAATTAACAGCATTAATACACATTATACCTATAAAAAGGTAATTAATTCAACTTTATAGTACACATATTAATTCTGTGTATTTGTCTAGATAGGCTCTATGCAAGCATATGTAACAAAGATCTGTACTTATTTCAGATGTGGTCACTTGATGAATTCTGTTTCTGAAGATGTTTTTTTATTAAATTTTAAATTTCTAGGTTCAGTCTTTTAATGGAGATTGAGAGATATGGAACATTAATGGAGGAAAGATGAATGGGAAATTGGCAAGGTTTCATAAACACATGGAAAAAAGTGATCCAAAGAAATAGTTATCACTGGATCTTTGTCTACATAAATTTGTCCGTGTTGGCTAAAGAAAACATTGGAACAACATTTTAGCCAGTAGCCTGAAATGTGAGATTTATCTTTCTAGTCTCTTTTCTCTAGATAGTACTTCTCAGTATGGTCCTTGCGCAGCAGCAGCATTACCCAAAAACGTGTTAGAAACTCAAATTTTCAGGTCCCACCAAAGACCTGATGAATCAGAAACTCTTGGACGAGGGCTTGGTAATCTGTGTTTTAACCATGCAGGTGATTCTGATATGAATTCATGTTTGAGAATCATTATTCTAGGTCTGGTCTTCATGAGTTCCCTAGATAACTACATATCTCCCATCCAATTTTTTGCCTCATGGGGCTGATGATGATATATTGTTTTCAGGTGGTGATGATGATGATGTCCCAGCTACCTTTGTCCCTGTCTTTGTGATGTTTGAATTCCTAGCCCAGGAACCCCAGGAATCCCAGGATGGTTTTTAATTTTTTAATTCCTACTTGTCTCTCATTCTTAGAATACAGTAAAGCTATATCTTGCTAGCTCTAGAAACCTGGAAAATACACAGTTAAATATTAGAAACCACACACACACACTGCTTCCTCAAAGTGCAGAATGTGTGTGGGAATAAGTTCTGCTTAAAAGTCTCATTAACCAATTTCTGGGACACCTAATGATACAATAAATCAAGCGTGAAGATAAATATCTACATAGTTTTTTATTGTAACATTGTTTGCCATAAGGATAAACTGGACAGCTCAAAATGTTCATCAATAAGGGGATGATTATATAAATTACTTTAAATTCATAGTATTGAATATTATGTATTTGTTAAAAGAATTTAGTAGCTCAGTGTGTATGGAAGGATAACCAAGATATATTGTAAGGTGATAAAAGTAAAACCAAGGAGCAGAATGGTACTATTTATATATTATTGACAGTATTACAGATGTCCCCCAATTTACCCCCCACTTTACCCTTCTCTTCCCAGCCTCTGCCCCTGCCCCACCCCAGGCCTTCACCACACTATTGTCTATGTACTTTAGCTATAATTTCTTTGGTTAATCACTTCCTGTCTCTTCACTCCCCTCCCCTCTGAGATATGTCAGTCTGTTCCATGCATCCATGCCTCTGGACATATTTTGTTCATCAGTTTATCATGTTCATTAGATTACAAATATAAGTGAGATCATGTGATATTTGTCTTTCTTTGACTGGCTTATTTCACTCAGCATAATATTCTCCAGGTCAATCCATGCTGTCACAAAGATTCTTGTGCAAGTACCAGGCTGTTTTGATTATAATGGCTTTGTAGTATAGTCTGATATCTGATAGGTGATCCCTCCCACTTTGTCCTTTCTCAATATTTCTGCAACTATTTGGGGTCTTTTGGTTCCATATATAATTGGATAACTTATAACAAAGCATAAAATATAATTTGAATACAAAATAGATGGTAAAAAAGAAAGATAAATAATTATTCTATATAATAAAAGCCTAATATGCTAAGTGTCTGGTTGTCCAGTGGTCCATTCAACCAATCAAAGCATAATATGCTAATGATATGCAAAGGCCGCTCAACTGCTTGTGCATTGACCACCAGGGGGCAGTTGACCAGTCAGCCAGTTGCTATGATGTACACTGACCACCAGGGGGCAGATGCTCCAACTGGTAGGTTAGCTTGCTGTTGAAGTCCAGCTGATAGGGACTGAGCAAGATGGGCCAGACATGCCCTGGAGCCCTCTAATGGTCCCTCCCTGGCTGGCCAACCTCCCGTATCCCTCCCTGGCCTTGATCGTGCACCAGTCGGTCCCTCGGCCTGGCCTGCACCCTCTTGCAATCCGGGACTCCTTGGGGGATGTTGGATAGTCGGTTTCAGCCCAATCCAGCAGGCCAGGCTGAGGGAACCCCCTGGTGCACAAATTCGTGCAACAGGCCTCTAGTGGGGATATAAAAAGGTGAGGAATGAGGCTCAAATGCAAAATATAAAGATATCTTGCCAGGGCTGACTGGCAGACCCTGAGCAATGGATGAACAGATTGCTTTAACATACGTTTCTGTGAAAGAGAGGGCTAAGGCACTACTTGGCTATTGCTGCCAAGTAGCCCTGTTCGCCTGCCTCCTTAGTTTTTTATTGTCGTAACAGCTTGAACTAAAATTAATTTCTAGATATAATCAGCAAGGTAAGCATCCTTGAGAAAGCACATGCTTCTACAAGGTCGGATCTAAAAGACTAAACATAGAGATTCTAGCAAACCCAAGGAATTGGACTTGTTTGGAAAAGTGAAGGTAGGGACTGCTACCTTCGGCAAGGTCCTCCCAGAGGCCCCCAACCTTTCAGAGAATCCTACTTACAGACATTTCAACCAAGTCCCATGCTTCCCCACAATATCTGCCCTTTCTCTTTGTAGAAAGCAATTTTTTTTTGTTAATTCTCACCAGAGGATGGTTTTTTCTCCCATTGATTTTTAGAAAGAGTGAAAGGGAGCGGGGGAGACAGAGAAAGAAACATTGATGTGAAAGAGACATATTGATTGGTTGCCTTCTGCATGCGTCCCAACTGGGGGCAGAGATTGAGTCTGTAATCAAGGTATGTGCCCATGACCGGAATCAAACCCTGGGCCCTTCAGTCCATGGACCAACACTGCAACCTCTGAGCAAAACTGGCTAGGGCAATAGAAAGCAAATTTAACTTTAAGCTTACTAGTTGCCAATTAAAAAGAGAAAAGGAGAGGAAAAAGCAGGGCAGTTACACAGTTTAAGACTATGGGGTTTATAGTAGGTCGCTATAGTAATAAGGTGTGGACAAAGTGGAAAGGTGATTAAAGAAATTGAAATATCAGTCTCCTGAAATATAAGGAGATGTTTAAGGAATTGGGGCTATTTATTTCAAGGAAGTGACTTGATAATTATTTTTAAATATTTCAGATGACTTTTTGTGAAAAATTCAAAATAACTTTTTTTCTGTGCCCATAGGAAACAATAAAAAAGAAATAAAATTAATTTAATCTAGTTATAATCTGGGGAAAAATTACAACGTACATTAAAAATAAGTGTTCTCATTCATAATATACAAAAAAACTTCTACAAATTGGC
Source organism: Myotis brandtii (assembly GCF_000412655.1). Classification (NCBI taxonomy): domain Eukaryota; kingdom Metazoa; phylum Chordata; class Mammalia; order Chiroptera; family Vespertilionidae; genus Myotis; species Myotis brandtii. The sequence goes on along the minus strand of NW_005357414.1, from coordinate 2,762,849 downwards.
AACAATATTTAAAAACAATTGAATAGAAAAACAGCCAAGGACTTAAACATGTAGGTTACAGAAGAGGAAATGCAAATGACCACAATACAAATGGAAAAGATGTACAACATCACTACCAATCAGAAAAATATAAATTGAACCAGCACCATTTTTTTCTCTCATCAGACAGGAAAACTTAGAAAAAAAAACCCACGATAATTAGAAGTGTTGAAAAGAATATGGGAAGATATATATGTTCACAGTCTGATACTGGGAATGCAGAATGGTAAAACAAATTTGGAGTATAATTTAGGAGTATATATTAAAATGGGAAATGTATATGCTCTGTACCTGATCAATTTTACTGATTTCTAGAATAATCAGTGTTATTCACTGTTATCAGTGCTTTCCTGGGCACACAGTTGGACAACACTCAGTGGCTGTCTTCACGTTGTGTCTGGTGCTGGTAAATGAGTTGTTACTTTTGTAACAAGTGGGAAATGCTAAAGAGCCTGTCAGTGTTCATAATGGTGACTGCTCCAGCAGCTTGACTCTCTTAGTCCAATGAACAGAGAGCCCTCTGACCCTCAATGGAAATGTAGCATGTGCAAAACAATCTTTTTATATCAATCATTTATCTATATAGAGAGAATTCAAAAATTTATTAAGTTAAAAAAGCAACCAGAATAGCCACAGAAATCTTAAGAAAAACAAAATTGGAGGAATCATGCTACCTAAAATAAAACTATACTAAAAGGCTATAGTAATTAAACCAGCATGGTACTGGCATAAAAAGCAGACATAAAGATCAATGGAACAGAATAGAGAGTCCAGAAATAAACCCATGTCTTTATTTGACAAGGGAAGCAAGAACATACCATGGAGTAAAGACAGTATCTTCAATAAATGATGTTTGGAAAATTGCCCCCCCCCGGCTCTGAGCTCCACTCAAAGCAACAAAGTTTCAATTATAGAAGATAAATAAACCCCAGATACCTGCTTTCAGCCAGCCGTGGCCACGGAGCTGGAGCGAGAAAGGAGTGGGTTGCCCCTGGCGATGGAGGAAACCAAGCTTCCCTCCCGCCCGCCCTGGCCTGCTCTAAGCTCCTCTCAAGGCTACAAAGTTTTAATTATAGAAGGTAAATAAATCCCAGAATAAATAAATAAATAAAAGAAAAAAAAAGAATAAGTTCAAAATGTATTAAAGACTTAAATGTTAGACTCAAAACCATAAAAATCCTAGGAGGAAACATAGATAGTAAAATCTTGGACATTTCTTGTAGCAATATTTTTTCTGATATATTTCCTTGGGCAAAAAACAAACAAAAAAATAACTAAAATGTTTTTGTACAGCACAGGAAACCATCAATAAAATGAAAAGACAACCCACTGAATGGGAGAATATATTTAACAATGATACATTTGATAAGGTGTTAATATCCAAAATTTATAAACAACTCATAAATCTCAACACCAAAAACAAATACTTCAATTAAAAAATGGCAGAGGACCTGAATAGTTATTTTTCAAAAGAGACATACAGATGGCCAATAGACATATGAAAAGGTGCTCAATCATCAGAGAAATGCGAATTAAAACCACAATGAGATATCACCCCATGCTGTTGAATGGCTATCATTAATAAATCAACAAGCAACAAGAGTTGATGAAGATGAGGATTCAAGTGAATACTTGGTGGGAATGCACATTGGTGCTGCCACTGCTGAAAGCAGTATGGAGTTACCTTAAAAAGTAAAAAATGGAACTACCTTATGACCTGTAATTCCATTTCTGGAAATATACCTGAAGAAGCCCGAAACACTAATTTGAAGGGATACAAGCACCCCTATGCTTATTGCACTGTTATTTACAATAGCCAAGATTTGGAAGCAGCCCAAGTACCCATCAGTAGATGAGTGGATTTAAAAAAGCACTGGTACACTTAAACAATAGAATAATACTTGTTTGTGAAAAAGAAAGAAATTTTAACTTTTGTGAAAGCATGGATGGACCTGGAGAATACTATGTTAAGTGAAATAAACCAGTCAGAGAAAGCAAGTACCATATGAATTCACTTATATGTGGAATTTAATCAACAAATAAACTAACAAACAAAATAGAAACCTAAAACACCAATCAGAAAAAATTCATTCACTTCTATGTTTATGGTGGCACAATTTATAATAGCTAGGATCTGGAACAACACACGTGCCATCAGTGTATGAGTGGATAAAAAAGCCGTGGTACATTTACACCATAGCATACTATGCAGCAGTAAAAAAGAAGGATCTCTTACCCTTTGAGACAGCATTGAGAGACCTGGAGAGTATTATGCTAAGCGAAATAAGCCATTCAGCTCATTCATATGTGGAATCTAAATGAACAAAATAAACTGATTATCAAAATAGATCCAGAGACATAAAAACTTGGAACAGACTGATGAATCTCAGAGGGAAGGCAGGGGTGGTTAGGTGGGTGGGAAGAGATTAACCAAAGAACTTGTATGCATATATGCATAACCCATGGACACAAACAATAGTATTGTGAAGACCTGGGGTGGGAGAGAAGGTGGGCTAGAAGGGGTCAATGGGGAAAAAAGGGTATAACTTTCAACAATAAAGAAAAAATTAAAAAACACAACAAAATAGAAACAGATTCATAGATACAGAGAACAGATGGACAGCTGTCAGAGGGGAAGAGTTGGGTGCTGGGTGAAAAAGGTGAAAGGATTAAGCAAGAAAAAACTCCTCATGGGTAGACAATAGTATGGTCTGATTACCAGAGGGAAAGTGTGGTGAGGGAGGGAGGAAAGGGTAAAGAGAGGGATAAATGGAGATGGAAGGAGACTTGACTTTGGGTGGTGAACACACAATATAATACACAGATGATGTATTATAGAATTGTACACCTGAAACCTACATAATTTTATTAACCAATGTCACCTCAATAAATTCAATTTAAAAAAGGACAACACAATAACAATGAAAAGACACTAAATGACATAGATGATATAATATAATTTATGTAAGTAATCTTAAACCACAAAGTAATATTATATATCTTTTATAGCTGTACTTACGTATTGCCAAGGCTCAGAAAAGCATCAAGAGGGCTATGTACATAACATGTCTATTCAAAATGGTGGTTACATAGAGACCTGGACTGATTAACTCAGATTTGGGGATGGTAGTAAAAGGAGATTTAGCCTACTCTAAAATGTTTTAATTTTAAAGGAAGGGTATATTAATTTTAAATAAAAATTTATTTAAAATATTAAAATAATATAAAACACAGATTTTTATTGCCCATAAGGAAAGAACATGTCACTGTTCATTTTAAAACATCAATGGAATGTAAACTCAATGGAGAATAAATTCACCCTATATATTCATGCGAAAGTGCCCATATCCTGTGACTCAGCATTCTAGGGCACATATGCATTAATTATGTGTACTAGCATGTTTGTTGCAGCATTGTTTGTAATAACAAAAGATTGAAAAAGAAAACCTTACATCTTTCATTAGAAGATTGGTTAAATTAGTTGATATGCCTTCATATAATGGAATGCCTCACAGTAGTTTAAAAGAATGAGGTGGATCTATATTACTGACATGGAAAGATGTCCAAGATAGATTATTAAGTGAAATAAACAATGTAGAGAATATTGTGTATAGTATTTTCCATATATAGAAAGAAATACATAAAATGAATATATCTATAGTTCTCTCCAAACCAACAAACATAGGGACAGCATGATAACCTCATTGGACAAATTGTTAATCTTGTACAAGACAAGGACATGACAAATGGCTGTAGCATGCCTATGAGTTGGAAAACAGCCTACCCTAGTCAAGAAACATCAAAAAAGTTTATACTTTATCTTAGAATGTTTGCAAGTATAATGATAGTTTTGCAAGTTTTTCGAGGATGCCTATGTAGGACCAAACAATCCATGTCTGAGTAAGCAATGATAACAGGGGAGACAAGATAAAGTATTAGTTATGAAGATAACTGGGTAACGGTAAGAGTCGACCTACAGACCATCTGGAGATGCTGGAGGAGCCACTGAGGCTGAGTAGGAAGAAGATCCCAAGAGTATAAGTTCTATACTAGAGAAAACAATACAGGAGAAACTGGAAAAGTGTTTCTAAAAGTCTGGTCCTGTGAAGGTGTAATTGGTGTGTATATAGTGTATACTCCTGAGGTAGAACATCAGACTTCATATTCCTCTAAAAATGTTTCATATAAATGGAAATAAAAATAAAAATAAACTTCAATCAGGTTTTCATGTGTCCATTTTGTAAGTTTTGCTTATGCTATTAACATTATTATGCTGTGATTCTTCGTATGCAGTTTCAGCCCTCAGGGGGCTATTTTTCCTTCATCAGGCACTTTGCTCACAATTAGATTACATCGCTATTATATTTAGGCTAGTAGGTGTCTTGATTCATGATTAAATCTACAAGACACATGTTTTGGAGAAACCAAGATGGCAGCATAGGTAAACACCGGAAATTGCTGCCTCACACAACCACTTCAAAAATACAACTAAAAGACAAAACGGACATCATCCAGAACCACAGGAAGGCTGGCTGAGTGGAAATTCTACAACTAGAAGGAAAGCGCACTAAGACTCAGAGGAGGTGTGGCAGTAAAGTGCAGAGGTATGGAGGTGCACGTGGAAAGGGCTGGCAACTGAGGACACGGTTGTCTTTCTCAATCAGGAGGGAGTATCAAGCTCCCAACAGCCCTGACTCCAGTTCCGGGCGAGTCTCTGGGGACCCAGATTCATACGGGGAGAAACTGGACTGTCTGGCATAGATTGGAACTCGAGGGCGGCTTTCTCTCAGAAGTGCTTGCAGTGATTACCAAGACACTGAGACGCGGGGCCTCTTAGGGTAGGACTGAGGAGCAGCCATAGCTGTTTGCTCCGCCCTGTTGATTCCCTGAGTCCCCGCCCCACCCAAGCTGTGCCCAGAGGCTTTTGCATATGAATGGCCTGGCCCTTTGCAATCTAAAATTACCTAACAAACTGCAGCTGGGT
>NW_005357414.1:2742414-2756750 GCF_000412655.1 Myotis brandtii | reverse complement strand
AGTCAGTTACCTATAAGGGAGTACCCATACGACTGTCAGCTGATTTCTCAACAGAAACTTTGCAGGCCAGAAGGGAGTGGCAAGAAATATTCAAAGTGATGAATAGCAAGAACCTACAACCAAGATTACTTTATCCAGCAAAGCTATCATTCAGAATTGAAGGTCAGATAAAGAGCTTCACAGATAAGGAAAAGCTAAAGGAGTTCATCACCACCAAACCAGTATTATATGAAATGCTGAAAGGTATCCTTTAAGAAGAGGAAGAAGAAGAAAAAGGTAAAGATACAAATTATGAACAACAAATACACATCTATCAACAAGTGAATCTAAAAATCAAGTGAATAAATAATCTGATGAAGAGAATAAACTGGTGAATATAATAGAATCAGGGGCATAGAAAGGGAGTGGACTGACTATTCTCAGGAGGGGAAGGGATGTGGGGGGTGCGGGAAGAGACTGAACAAAAATCGTGCACCTATGGATGAGGACAGTGGAGGGGGGGGCGGGTAAGGGGAGAGGGTGTGGTGGGAACCGGGTGTAGGGGAGCTATGGGGGGAAAAAAGAGGAACAAATGTAATAATCTGAACAATAAAGATTTAATTTAAAAAAAGACACATGTTTTCTCTTCAAGTTGGATCACAATATCCTTTTATGTTAAAAAAATATAAGCTTTTGCTAAAATAGTTGAATCTAAACATTGGTAACAATATAGATAGTTCTCACAAAATAGTATTACAAAAGTGTGGTATTTGGACCATCTGTGGCAGAAATAACTGAAAGCTTGTGAAGAACTGCAAATCTCCGGCCCCTACCATAGATCTATCAAATCAATCTCTGTGGAGGTGGGGCCCAGGGATCTGTCATTTTAATCAGTTTCCCCAGTTGTTTCCAGCACTCTCATATAAGTTTATGAATCATCAGCCTGGGTGATGATGGTGGCAGCAGAATTAGGGAGAATAGTTAGTGAGAAAAATATTTTTTCTCAAAAACTGAAAATTTAAAAATTGATTTAATGTGTGCAGCAAGGGGTGAGATGAGTTCAACATTTCCCTAAGTTGCCTTACTTGCGATATAACAAAAATGATCAAATTTCCCATTTCTGACAGGAAAATTTTGACTGCAGGAAGCCACAAAGAATAAATGTGTGCTCATGCTGATGGTGACACCAATAGACATATGCTAGATATCTTTTCAGTAAAGTAAATTCATTAAAAGTACAACTAAATGTGATTTAATTTTTGTATCTTTGCAAGTCTTCCTATGAATAATTCACCGATCAGAAAAAAAAATAACAAGATCCTTTGTCAGGCCATGCATGTGTGTCCTGATTTTTGGTGCAGAAAATATGGTGCCTTGGTTATACAGGACTGAACCCAGGGATTAAGCTCAATGCAGACAAGTAGATTTATGCATCATCCACAGAAATGATAATTGAATCCAAGAGACAGATGGCATTGACCCTGGTACACTGACCCCACCATATTCAGAACTCTGAAACTTGGCGGTTTCATAATTTCAACAGAAGTGAAAGCTATGGGCAATCAGCATGCAGCAGCTAATCTCTCCTGATAGAACTTTTAGCTTGGTTGGAATAATTCAGTCAAGGGAGAGGTATCTCCATCTCTCTTATCAACATCTTTTAGAATAACTGTTTTCTCCTCTTTCCATAGGGAAAAGTTCTATAAATCCCTTTGATTTGGGGGATCTCAAACAGTTTCCCCAAGAACAGACAGGGTCTTGCTTGTATAGTAATTTTTAAAAATTCAAATGAGAGTCTTAAAGTCAGTGGGAAATGCTTTGATGTGGAAGTATGAAAACAGATACTGTAGAAAAAACCAAAGATATGAAATCCAAACCAGAGGAAGACTAATATTCCTGAGGCCCAGATTGTAGAGTGTTTTTAGGATTATGTAGTGTCAACAGCAGCAGAAAAGTAGAAGTGATAACTAAAAACTATCCTTTAATGTGGCACTGAGGTTTTCAGTGATCTTAACAAGCCAAGCTGAGGGTAGTAAAATCCAAAGATTTTTATTACATAGTACTAGCAACTCACTCTGGAAATTTGGTGATGAAAAAATATAAGAGGAGTAAAGTTTATTGATGCCTACTATGTACCTGCCACTTCATATTTGTTATTTCATTTCTCCCTCACTATGAAGGTATAGAAACTATGGCACAGAGGTTAAGTAACTAATGAAGCTTAAAACAGATTACAAGTGATATAATCTAAATTTGAACCTGGTTTGTCTTATTCCAAATGGAACATGCATTCCACTACAAGAGGCTGGCCACATGTCATTTAACAGAATTTTGTGACCCATTGGCTTTATATGCTTTATTTAGTTCCCTATTTTGGGAACAAGAGTATCAACAATGTTGAGGTAGCAGTAGTGGGGAATTTGTATGTCATAGTTTGGAGGAGAGGACAGACGCCTTATACTTAATAAGTATTAACTAACTTAAGCCTTACAAAAATCCCATGACATAAGTTCTATTATCATTTTGCAGCTGAGGAAAAATGAAGTATGGACATGGAAGTAACTTGCTCATGGTCATCCAACTGGTCCACAGCTGTATTCAAACCATGTTTGTTTGACTTTAAAGTTTTTCTGTTTGCACTTTCCCATGCACCTCAGGGAAATGAAGAAGTCAAGTGTGCTCTCATATTGAAGAAGAGGAACCAGAAGAGAAGGCTTGGAATTAAAGGTCACTTGTTTCATTTCAAACTGGCATCCCTCCTGTGACCCTGAATTCACTTTATCTCTGTCTACCTCTTGATCTTTACTGTATTACTAAATAAATCCCTCCTTCATCCTTCTTCTATATGTTATTGTTCCTATTGGAAACTTCTCATGACTGTGTTTCTCACTTTAAACCTAATAATCCCATAGCATTCATTCATTACATCACTAAAGCCATCTTTTGTTCTTTATCTTCTCTATTATTCCAATTCATTATGTAGGACAACCTCAAATCCCTCCCAAACCTTAGAACCCATTTTCTCTTGCCTCTGCAGTTCATTTTACCAAAGTGGAATTCTAGATTTCTTCTGCAAACATAGATTTTTCTATTGACTCTTCATGAAGGTTTTATCAACTCAATGGAAGTTATTTCACCTCAGTGTAATTGAGGAGGTGTGCCAGTGGCACACTCAGAGCTTCACCATAGAACATGTACCATGAAGTATCACACCTGAATTAGTACCGTAGTTCTCAGCATTCAAACCTTCCCCACACTATATTCTTCAGAGGAAAAGTGTGATACCCAGAGATTTTTCCTTCAACTGCATATATCTCAAAGTTAATTCATATACTAATCATAACTCAACATAAATAATAGACCTACTTCTCTTCTAGCTACCCCTTTATCACCTTCTCTTTTGAGGTATCTAGCAATTAGATGACCTTTTTACTCTCTACTTCCTCCTTTGCCATTTTCTCAGCAGCATTTGTTTAGCAATCTCTTAATTTACATTTATAGTTTGTAACCTGTCAGATGCTAGAGATAGCAGAGTCATTGTTCTTCTAAACTTTGTTAATGTTTGCCTTCATGCCATATACCACCCACCAACAATAATAGAACTTCATTCAGCCAGCTCTATTTCAAACCACAATCTTCTTACAATCTCTCTGACTTCACTAGGACACTTAGCTGCTCTGACTCCATTCACTTCACTCCGATTATTGATTCTCTTCATGTCTTGTTGGGCTTCCTCCCCAACCTGACTGCCATTCCTTATTCCTGTATCTTCTATAGATCTAGAGTTCTTGTAACCCCAGTTTCTTATTTAGCTTACTAAGTTTTACTCAAAGATCTTCTGTGACAACCTCTACCTAACTACTATACCCTTACCTATTCATCTAATTTTCTATTCGTGACCTCTTTCCACCTTGCCTGCCATGATAATATTTATCTGCTTATGGGTTTGCTTTTGCCTGTTGACCAACTCTTCTTAGGTTTTTATCCCTAATTTTTTTCTTTGATACCTATCTAACATTGACCCATTTCTCCAAATGGGCAGGTATGCCAACTATCCACCCCATAACAAATCTTATTAAGCATTCAGGCCACACCCTGTGGTAACTCTATCACTTCCCTGATATTTTTTTGTATTGTTTCCCACAATACATTAAAAAGAAGAAAAAAATGAAAGTGGTTAACATGTTCTGCTTTAATATTGGCAATTTAATGGAAGAAAATGATATTTAAAAACAAAGGTGCTAAGTGCTATTCTTATCATTGGTCTATGTTCCATGTAGTATATAAATAAAGAAAGAAAATATTTTAGTTGTAAAATGTGTGTGAGTTTGGTAGTTCAACCTAGACTAAGGTGTATTGGTTTGAGACAGGCAGATGAAAGGCATGAATAGCAATGAAGAATATGTAAAACTGTTGATAAAACCTCTTACCCCTACTATGAAATACAAGACACAGATTTTAAGCATTAATATAAAATTTCAATATGCTGTTGCTTAATCATGTAAATTAATGACTTTAATAAAGGCAGATTATCTTTCCAAAATCAAACAAATGAAAGGCCTTAGTCATAAAAATGGAGACCATTCCTTATTTATGAATATATTGCCTTTCAGTGTTGGTTTGCTACATGAAAATCTTCATCTTTTGTCATTTTTACTACGGAATGGAGAGTTACCTTTCCTAGCTGTCCCGCCCCCCACACACACCTAAATGTTTCAGCCAAATTGAACCAATCCTTCATTGTTTCCTAAATACATGCTTTAATGTAGGTGGATCTTTGGAGAATTTTAGAACTTTAGACATCTCAAATAAATACCCAAGCTATAGAACAATGAGGTAGTTCTCTTCTATGAAAAATTGGCTTTGTCACTCTAAGAGAGGTTCCCTAGACCTTCCTAATCATCCAGGTTATCATACCAAATTCCCCGCTTATATAAAATTTCTGAACTTTTCACTGCCTTTAACAATGCTAGGTTCTATGCATACACAAACACCCACCACCCCCATCACTGTTAGACAAATTTCTCTTTCTTTATTTTTTTAAATATATTTTATTGATTTTTTTTACAGAGAGGAAGGGAGAGGGATAGAGAGTTAGAAACATCGATGAGAGAGAAACATCAATTCAGCTGCCTCCTGCACACTCCCCACTGGGGATGTGCCCGCAACCAAGGTACATGCCCTTCAGTCCACAGGCCGACGCTCTATCCACTGAGCCAAACCGGTTAGGGCTCTTTCTTTAAGAATCACTGCAAATATAGCTTTCTCAGAAAAATTTTTTCTGTACCTGGACTCCAAACAGTGGATTTTTCTTTGTTATCTTACAATTGTTTGCTAAATCTATAGCATTTCTCAATTTATATTCCAAAGATTTACTTACATGAATGTCCCTCACAATGGATTGTCAGATCCCACATGCAAGAATGATGTGTTTTATATCCTCAATTCCTAATGAATGTATGTAATAGATATTTAATTTGTTATTTAACACATGAATACAGTATACTATAAATCAGTAATTGCAAAATCTATTAATAAGCTATTAATAAGCATGTCATCCTCAGTATAAATCATTTTTATTAAGTGCCCACTGCACTAACATTGTATAGAATGTGCTATGAACTAATCAGCATGAAGTATTAATATGATCTAGACATTTACAACCTCATGAATGCTGATTATACTCATTCAGAAATTGAGACAATCTAGATAGATCAACCTCAAAATTACCTTGGTTAGAAATTATTTCCTTCATTTTTGCAATATAATGGTAATTATATTCAAGGACCCTAGAACAAATTTTAAGTGTTTTATATAAAATAATTGATATCCTAATTAACAGTCATTCTTGTCTATTTTCATTAAAGCAGATTTCTCTAAGGAGTTCTTTTAGGATACAGTTTTTTGTTAGTCTACATTGAATTACAATAGGTACTTGAGGGTAATGGGCACTGGGGAAAAAAACTGAAAGTTGGAAAAGAGTGTAGAATTGAACTTAGAGCACAGCTCACTCAGAAGGGGCATAGACCCAGAACAAGTTTCATTTAGACCAGCGGTTCTCAACCTGTGGGTCGCCTAAGACCATCAGAAAACACATATATAATTACATATTGTTTTTGTGATTAATCACTATGCTTTAATTGTGTTCAATTTGTAACAATGAAATTGGGGGTCACCACAACATGAAGAACTGTATTAAAGGGTCGCGGCATTAGGAAGGTTGAGAACCACTGATTTAGACCAAAAGATCTACTGAAATCTTCAATTTAAGCTCGTGTTTCTTAAAGTCTCTAATAAACATGTTACATTCTGTGTCACATTTTCCCTCATTTAAATTTATTCTCAGAAAAGTATCTGAATTTTAAAGAATGTTCCTTATACCATGGCCCCATATACCCAAATTTAATTTTAATAGAGATAAAAACCATAGAGTAGAAAATAAAATTTTGGTTGTATTTTCAAGCAGATGATGTGGAAACACCTGGGTCAGGCGGAATGGGTCTTCCTTGGAGATTTGAAATTACTCCATTGTAATTCTTTCTTTCTAGTTCAAATGTGACTTTTACTAGCCTTGCACTAGATGAAGGGCACAGACATCATCAGGATATTGGGTTCACCTCCTTGAGATGGTATACATTTTTCCCACTCTGACAAACAGTTCTGTCAAAGTTTAAAGAATTAGTCTTTATTGTAAAGTGGATAAATGTGTCTTGCTGAAACCATATAGGCTTTCAGGGCCTTTCCAGAAACAAAGTAAACAATTCCTTTTTTCTAACATTTGATAAATATGAGCAAGCATCTGAAAGCACACTCCCCCACCCCCAGAAGTAGGTCTTCTGAGTATGTCTCTTGCCTCAGCTAACCTTAAAATTATAGTGTGGATATTATATTATTAAATATTAGTTACTGCACTGTTAATGTGTGAGGCAACCTTCTGACACTGTTGCAGTTTAAAGTTATTATAAATTTGTTTAAATAATGACTGGTTTAATGGTTGTGTAATCTCTCTGGAAACATAGCAGAGTACAGAGCCAAAAACTGATTTGGTTACAGTTAACATTAAGACTGTTCTTCCTCTGAGAGGAAACCAGATGTTAATTTGGAGTCAAATTGTATGTAGACATGTGGTCGTTGGAGGGGGCAGAGGAGGTGCTGATGAGAGAGGAATCTAAAATAGAATTGGGTATTAGGAACACCAACAGTTCAGGTTAATGAGATTCTAGTCTCAGCTTTAATGTCTTAACTTTGTCCATTAATGTCCCTATTTATAAAATGGAAGAATTTTATTTCCTTGCCTATTTGAAGGGGCTGGCTGAGGATTAATAGATATTTAGAGTGCCTTAAAGGCGCTGTTGATTGATATTTAACAATTAACTGTCATTGTAAAGGCAAGCCACAAAATTAGAGAATTATTTACAATTCATATATTCAACAGAGGACACTTTCAGAATATGTAAAGAACACCTACAAATCAATTTTAAACCACAGTTTGCCCAATAGAAAAATTGATAGCAGATTTGACTAGGCACTACTCCAAAGAGGATATCTAAACAGGCAATAAATATACAAAAGATGTTCAATCTCATTCATCAGGGAAATGCAAATTAAAACCAAAATTACATACAACCACAAAACCCAGAATGGCTAAAATGAAATGAGCAAAAATAGTTACAGAGACAGAGAAGCATTAAACAGACTGTCAAACTTCAGAGGAAAGGCAGGGGAGGGCTGGGGGCGGGAGGTAAGAGATCAACCAAAAGACTTGTATGCATGCATATAGGTATAACCAGTGGACACAGACACCAGGGATGTGAGGGAATGTGGTGGGGGTGGGGGTGGCCGGGAAGAGGTCAATGGTGAAAAAAGGAGACATATGTGTAATAGTTTAAACAATAAAAAATTATTTTTTAAACTAAAAAGGGAACTCCCATTTGACCCAGTGATCCCACTTCTAGGAATATATCCCAAGAAACTAGAAACACCAATCAGAAAGGATATATGCATCCCTATGTTCATAGCAGCACAATTCACCATAGTTAAGATTTGGAATCAGCCTAAGTGCCCATCAGTAGATGAGTGGATTAAAAAACTGTGGTACATCTACACAATGGAATACTATGCTGCGGTAAAAAAGTAGGAATTCTTACCATTTGCAACACCATGGATGGAACTGGAGAGCATTATGCTAAGCGAAATAAGCCAGTCAGAGAAAGATAAATATCACATGATCTCACTCATTTGTAGAATATAATGAAGCAAGCATATAGGCCTAACCAATGGACACAGGCAACAGGGGGGTGAGGGCATGAGTGGGGGGGATGGGGTAATGTGGGGATAAGGACACATATGTAATAACCTAATAAAGAAATTTTAAAAAATAAGTTTTAAGTGAGAAAGACAGCAAATATCAGCAGCAATTAGAACTCATACACTCTGGTGAGAGCATAAGTTGAGATAATTATTCTGAAAAACTTTAAATGTATCTTCTAAAGCTGAACAAGTGTATATGCATAACCCAGCAAGTTCATTCCTAGGTACAAAAGCAACATAAATGTGATTATATGATAAACATAAGACAGGTACAAGAATGCTTATAATACCACTAGAGCATAATAGGTAAATGTTGGATTTAAATTCTCATCAACACTATGGATAAAAGCATTGTATTATGCCAAAAGAGGACACAAAAGAGTATATACAGTATGATTCCGTTATGTGAATTTCAAACATAGGCAAAAAATAATACGTGGTGTTATGAGTCAGGATGGCAGTTACCCTTTATGAGTATGTGACTAGAAGGAGACTAGAGTGTGGCTTCTGAGATCTGCTGGTTTTGTTCTGTGTGTGTGTGTGTGTGTGTGTGTGTGTGTGTTGTTTTTTTGTTTTTGTTTTTTTTTTAATCTGGATGCTGGTTAACTGCAGGCATTCAATTTGTGAAAATTCATTGAGCTGAAAAGTTAGGCTGTCTCTTCATTTCTCTGTATTTGTGTTATAATACAATAAAACTTTTGAATGAATCACTGCTAAGTTTTATTAGGGTTCTGAGAATCCTAGTTGGTTCTGGTATACTGTGCTCATGTGCTAGCAGGGAAATAATTTAATCTCTGTCTCTATCTTCTTCTCTGAAAATGAGTTAATACATCCTCTACCTTTTAGGAATCTATGAGGTTTAATTGACTAATTAGTTATTTTAAATTCAGTTAATGAAATGAGCTTATCTGAAGAAATTATTATTTTTAGGTGTTTTAAAAGGCAACCTCTTATCCCATGGTCTCCTCTCTCCCCATTGGAATTAGTCATTTAGCCCAGAGGTCTTTCCAACTATTCTCATTATTTTCCATTTGTATTGGCATTCCTTATTGTTTGTAGTAGCTATGTAAAGTTGGCAAAAAAAAAAACAAAAAACCACCTGTACAATTTATTTTGAATATTGCATCATCAACAATTTTTTCCTGGAAAACATTTTGATTGCTTTCATAAAAGGTTCTACAGCAGTACGAAGTATCACTCTTATTTAAAATTTAGTAAATATGTCTTGCTATACATAGACCAAAAGAGCACCACTACTCTTTAAAAAAAAAAGAAGACTATAGGTGGGTAGAGAGGGAGCATGAAAATTAAGCCAAATAACCATGCAGTGCTTTTCACCTACTCTCAGATAATAATGATTTTGTTTATAAAATGCTACTTCTGCTGATGTCCTTGGAGGAAAATGTACAGTAAAGTTTAATAAGGTTTCAGTTTTAAAATAATTCATTTTGAATGGCTTTTTAAGAACCCAAACAGCAGCTGGTATAATTGCCCTGTATTGTTTCCTTGGGGACTTCATACATCTTATAAGAGGAGAAACTCAAAGTCTTGTTGGCTGTGTCCCTGTATGTGTAGAAGCCTAGTTGCAGCTAAAAGTAATGGACATCTCAGGAATATAGATAGATAGATGATAGATAGATAGATGGATAGATAGATAGATAGATAGATAGATAGATAGATAGATAGATAGATAGATATGTATATTATTGACAGTATTACATATGTCTCCCATTCCCCCCTCCTTCTCCCTCTCCACCCAGCCCCTACCCACCCATCCATCCTATTGTTCATGTCCATGGGCTAGCATATAAGTTATTTGATTTCTCTCTCCTCATATCTCCTCTCCCCCAACATCTAGGTATGTTAGTCTGTTGCATGTCTCCATACTTTGGGTCTTATTTTGTTGATAAACATATTTTGTTCATTAGATTCCAGAAATAAGTGAGATCATGTGATATTTGTCTTTCTCAGATTGGCTTATTTCACTTAGCATAACAGTCTCTAGGTCCATCCTGTCCCAAAGGGTAAGAGCTCTCTCTTTTTTACAGCTGCATAGTTTTCCATTGTGTAAATGTCCCACAGCTTTTTTATTCATTCATCTACTGATGGGCATTTGGGCTTTAAAGAATGCTGCTATGAGCTAAGATTTGGAAACAGCCTAAGTGCCCATCAACAGATGAATGGATTAGAAAACGGTGGTACATCTACACAATGGAATACTATGCTGCTGTAAAAAAGGCTTCACAGATAAGAAAAAGCTAAAGGAGTTCATCACCACCAAACCAGCATTATATGAAATGCTGAAAGGTATTCTTTAAGAAGAGGAAGAAGAAAAAGGAACTCTTACCATTTGCCACAGCATGGATGGAACTGGAGAGCATTATGCTAAGTGAAATAAGCCAGTCAGAGAAGGATAAATACCACATGATCTCACTCATTTGTGGAATATAATGAACAACATAAACTGATGAACAAGGACAGATCCAGAGATTGAGAGGCATTGATTGGACTGTCGAGCCTTGGAGGGAAGGTAGGGAAGGGTGGGGGTAAGGGGGAGAGATAAACAAAGGGACTTATATGCAAGCATATAGGCCTAACCAATGGACACAGACAACAGGGGGGTGAGGGGAGTAACGTGAGCGGGGGGATAGGGGGTAACGTGGGGATAAGGACACATATGTAATATCTTAATCAATAAAAATATATATATAAAAATGCTTTAAAAAAGAATGCTGCTATGAACATAAGGGTACATTTATTCTTTCTGATTGGTGTTTCATGAGTTTTAGGATGTGTCCCAAGAAGTGGGATCTCTGGGTCAAATAGAAGTTCCATTTTTAATTTTTTGAGGAAACTCCAAACTGTTTTCCATAGTGTCTGCACCGATCTGCATTCCTACCAGCAGTGAACTAGTGTTCCCTTTTCTCCACATCCTTGCCAGCACTTGCTGTTTGTTGATTTATTGATGATAGCCATTCTGACAGGTGTGAGGTGATATCTCATTATGGTTTTAATTTGCATTTCTCTGATGATTAGTGACTTTGAGCATTTTTTTATATGTCTCTTGGCAATTTGTATGTCCTCTTTGGAGAAGTGTCTATTCAGATCCTCTACCAATTTTTAAATTGCATTGTTTTTCTTTCTTTTGTTGACATGTAGAGTACTTTATATATTTTGGAGATTAACCCCTTATCAGTGACAAATATGTACTTCCATACAGTGGGTTCCCTTTACATTTTGACAGTGGTTTCTTTGCTGTGGAAGAGCTTTTTTAAAATGTAGTCCCATCTGCCCTAGCCGGTTTGGCTCAGTGGATAGAGCGTTGGCCAGTAGGGGGCATGCAGGAGGCAGCCAATCAATGATTCTCATCATTGATGTTTCTCTCTCTCCCTCTCCCTCTCCCTTCCTCTCTGTAAAAATATATTAAACAAATAAATGCCGCCCCAGTTGTTTATTATTTTCCTTTGTTTCTTTTGCCCTAGGACCGGGGTGGGCAAACTGCGGCTCGCGAGCCACATGCGGCTCTTTGGCCCCTTGAGTGTGGCTCTTCCACAAAATACCACCTGCAGGCGCACATACAGTGCTATTGTGGGACCCAGAAACCCACCCGCACCTTCGGTCAAGTCCTCTAGATTCAAGTCCCACCCACCCACGCACGCACGCAGCCTCCTGCTAATGGGTCATTACAGCATAATGGCGTGACATCCAGAGGCTTTTTATATAATAGATTGATTTCAGAAAAGTATGGAGAGAGAGATAGAGAGGTAGAAACATCAATGAGAGAGAAACATCGATCAGCTGCCTCTTGCACGCCCCCTACTGGGGATTAAGCCTATAACCCAGGCATGTGCCATGACCAGAATCTCTTGGTTCATAGGTCTGTGCTCAACCACTGAGGGACACTGGCCCAGCTGTTTGTGATTTATTGATGGTAGTCATTTTGGCAGGTGTGCATTTTAACTCTTTCATAATATCTTAAATAGCTACTTATCTATGGAACAGAGGGGTTTTCCTATATTTACAGAAATTTTATTTTATTATGGAAAAAACACATAACATGAGATCTACACTCTCCACAAAATTTAAGCAATATTATCATTGATTATAGATACAATATTGTACAGAAGATCTCTAGAGCGTTTTAATTCTGATTGACCAAAAGTTTATGTCCATTGATTGGTAACTCCCCATTTCACCCTCCCGCTGACAATCCCATTCTATTCTTTGATTCTATGAATTTGACTATTTTAAATATCTCTCATAAGTGGAATCCTGTACTATTTATTTTTCTGGCTTATTTTTCTTAACATAATATCCTCCAGTTTCATCCATGTTGTCACATATAGCAAAACTTCCTTTTTGTAATGAGTTAAAAATATTCTATTTTATGTATATATGACATTTTATTTACTTTCTTACCTGTCAATGAACATGTAGGTTGTTTCCACATCTTGGCTATTGTGAACAGTGCTACAATAAACTTAGGAGTGCTAATATCAAGTCAAGATCCTGATTTTCATTTTTTTTTTGGATTAATACCAAGAAAAGGGATTGGTGGGTCATATAGTAGTTCTAATTTTAATTTTTGAGGAAACTTCATAGTGTTTTCCATATAAGCTGTATTATTTTTCATTCCCATCAACAGTGTGCAAGGGTTCCAATTTCTCAGCATATTGAACAACAATTGTTGGCTTTTGTGTTCTTTTTTTGGTAATAACCAACATGACAGTTGTGAGGTTATGTCTCACTGTGTTTTTTTCCCTTCATTGATTAAAGCATTACATATGTGTCCTTATTGCCCCATTGCCCTCCCACACCCCCACTCATTCCCTCATGCCCCTGTTGTCTGTGTCCATTGGTTAGGCTTATATGCATGCATACAAGTCTCCCTTACCCCCCACCCTCCCCTACCTTCCCTCTGAGATTTGATGGTCTGATTGATGCTTCTCTGTCTCTGGATCTATTTTTTTCATCAGTTTATGTTGTTCATTATATTCCATAAATGAGTGATATTTATCTTTCTCTGACTGGCTTATTTCACTTAGCATAATGCTCTCCAGTTCCACCATGCACTTGCAAATGGTAAGAATTCTTTCTTTTTCACCCCAGCATAGTATTCCATTGTGTAGATGTACCATAATTTTTTAATCTACTCATCTGCTGATGGGCACTTAGGCTGTTTCCAAATCTTAGCTCTGGTAAATTGTGCTGTTATGAACATAGGGGTGCAAATATCTTTTCTGATTGGTGTCTCTGATTCTTGAGATATATTCCTAGAAGGGGGATTACTAGGTCAAATGGGAGTTCCATTTTTAGTTTTTTTGAGGAAACACCATACTGTTTTCCGCAGTGGCTGCACCAGTCTGCATTCCCACTAGCAGTGCATGAGGGTTCCTTTGTCTCCACATCCTCGCCAGCACTTGTCATTTGTTGATTTGTTGATGATAGCCATTCTGACAGGTGTGAGATGGTACTGCATTGTCGATTTGATTTGCATTTCTTGGATGATCAGTGACTTTGAGCATGTTTTCATATGTCTCTTGGCCTTCCTTATGTCTTCTTTTGAAAAGTATCTATTTAGGTCCATTGCCCATTTTTTGATTGGGTTGTTTATCTTCCTTTTGTTAAGTTGTATGAGTGCCCTGTAAATGTTGTAAATTAAACCCTTATCAGTGATAACATTGGCAAATATGTTCTCCCATGAAGTGGACTTTCTTCTTGTTTTGTTGATGGTTTCCTTTGCTGTGCAAAGCTTTTTATTTTGATGTAGTCCCATTTGTTTATTTTCTCTTTAGTTTCCATTGCCGTAGGAGCTGTATCGGTGCAGATATTGCTTTGGCATATGTCTGAGATTCTGCTGCCTGTGGAATCATCTAGTATTTTTATGGTTTCTCGTCTTATGTTTAAGTCCTTTATCCATTTTGAGTTTATTTTTGTGTGTGGTGTAAGTTGGTGGTCTAGTTTCATTATTTTTGCATGTATCTGTCCAATTTTCCCAACACCATTTATTAAAGAGACTGTCTTGACTCCATTGTATGTTCTTGTCT
>NW_005357414.1:2733848-2742365 GCF_000412655.1 Myotis brandtii | reverse complement strand
CAATTTCTGGGTTCTCTATTCTATTCCATTGATTTATTTGTCTGTTCTTGTGCCAGTACTAGGCAGTTTTGAGAACAGTAGTTTTGTAATACAGCTTGATATATGGTATTGAGATCCCTCCTACTTTGTTCTTCTTTCTCACCATTACTGCAGTTATTTGGGGTCTTTTATTATTGCAGATGAATTTTTGGACAGTTCTTTCTAGGTCTGTGAAATATGCCATTGGTATTTTAATGAGGATTGCATTGAATCTATAGATTGCTTTGGGCAGTATGGACATTTTGATGATGTTTATTCTACCAATCCATGAACACAGTATGTTCTTCCATTTGTTTATGTCTTCCTCTATCTCTTTATTCAGTGTCCTGTAGTTTTCCAAGTACAAGCCTTTTACCTCCTAGTTAAATTTATTCCTTGGTATCTTATTTTTATTTTTTGGTGCAATGGTAAATGGGATTTTTTTTGTTTTTTGTTTGTTTTTAGTCTCTCTTTCTGTAAGCTCACTGTTGGTGTATAGAAATGCCATAGATATCTTGGTGTTAATTTTGGATCCTGCTACATTGCCAAATTCATTTATTAAGTCTAATCATATTTTGATGGAGTCTTTAGGGTTTTCTATGGACAGTATCATGTCATCTGCAAATAAGGACAGTTTGACTTCTTCTTTTCCAATTTGGATGCCTTTTATTTTTTCTTCTTGTCTGATCACAATGGCTAGTACCTTCAGTAATATGTCAAACAGGAGTGGTGAGAGAGGGCATCTCTGTCTTGTTCCTATTCTTAGGGTCAAATGTTTTAATTTTTGTCCATTGAGTATGATATTGGCTGTGGGTTTGTCATATATAACTTTTATCATGTTGAGGTATGATCCTTCTATTCCCCCTTGCTGAGGAGTTTTTATCAAGAAAGAGTGTTGGATTTTGTCAAATGCTTTTTCTGAATCAATTGATATGACTGTGATTTTTATTTTTCAATTTGTTTATGTGATGTATCACCTTTATTGATTTGCAGATATTGTACCATCCTTGCATTCCCAGGATAAATCCTACTTGGTCATGGTGTATGATCTTTGTGATGTAATGCTGGATCTGATTTGCTAGAATTTTGTTGAGGATTTTGGCATCTATGTTCATGAGGGATATTGGCCCATAATTCTCTTTCATTGTGCTGTCTTTATCTTCTTTTGATATTAGGGTAATGCTGGCTTCATAGAATGAGCTTGGAAGTGTTCCTTCCTCTTGAATTTTTTGGAATAGTCTGAGGAGGCTAGGTTTTATTTCTTCCTTGAATGTTTGATAAAGCTCCCCTGTGAAGCCGTCTGGCCCCAGGTTTTTTTTTTTTTTTTTTCTGGAAGCTTTTTGATGACTGCTTCAATTCATTCCATAGTTATTGGCCTACTGAGATTTTTAGATCCTTCCGGATTTAGTTTTTGAAGGTTTTATTTTTCTAGGAATGTCTCCTTTCTCTCCAGGTTGTCTAGTTTTTTGGAATAAAGTTGTTTATAGTATTTCTTAACAATCTTTTGTATTTCTGTGGGGTCTGTTGTTATTTCACCTCTTTCATTTCTGATTTTGTTTATTTGGTTCCTCTCTCTTTGCTTCTTGGTGAGCCTGGCTAGAGGTTCATCAATCTTGTTTATATTTTCAAAGAACCAGCTCTTTTTTCATTTATCTTTTGTATTGTTATTATATTTTTTGGTCTCTATGTCATTTATTTCTGCTCTGATATTTATTATCTCCTTCCTTCTGCTCACTCTGGGCTTTTCTTGTTGCACTCTTTCTAATTCTTTAAGTTGTACAGTTAGATGACTTACTAGCACTGATATTTCTGGCTGCCTATCCATCATCCTTTGAATAGGTTTTATAATTCTAGAAAAATCTCAGTGTAATTAGACTCACTCTTTAACAATAGATGGCCAAACTCAAATTTGTAGCCTCTCTTGCAGCTAAGAAGCAGGCATTTGATTTAGCCAAATAGGCACACTCATGTTAAGACATTACATTTGCAAGTGAGAAACATGAGGAAACTGACTCTAAATAAGGAGTCTCATGGCACATGTGATGCCAGAGGCATCCAACTTTTAAGAATAGCTATGGTATTGGTATGGATGGCAGTAACATTTGCAGTAAAGTTGAGTTCCTGGAACTTTAGTATTTGGCATCACCAAAAACTGCAATTTAGTCCTCATCTGGTCAGTTCTGTGGTGTGGTTTGGACATTTTTCCTGGAAACTGAACCTCAAACCTGTTTCTGCAGTCCTCCCAATGACACCATGAACAGACTAACATCTGTTAATAAATGTCTTTATTACTTTAAATAGCTGGAGTGGGTTTTGTTGTTTGCAACTAAGAACTCTGATACACTCTTTGTTCAACATCATTATTATTATTACTAGAGGCCCAGTGCATGAAAATTCATGCACTGGAAGGGGAGTCCCTCAGCCTGGCCTGCCCCCTCTCACAGTCCAGGATCCCTCAGGGGAAGGTTGTGACAGGCAATCAGGGGAAGGAGATGCCCCATCACACCTCTGCTGCTGCCACTGCCGGCAGCGCAAGCCTCTGCCGGCGCTGGTAACCTGAGCGTTGGGCAGCTCTGGGCAGCTGGGCAGCCAACATACGAGGCTTGCCTGTGCCTCGGGCTGGCCCTGGGTGGTTGGGGGGCTGAGGGGACTGGGAGACTCCCAAGGCAGGTGTGTAGAGTGGCCAGCCCTTGCTGCGTGCCTGCCAACCTGGTGAGGCTGAGGGGACTGGACGTCACCATCTTGTGGCTGTGGGTGCTGCCATCTTTGAAGGCGGGGCAGTAAATTAGCATATCCCTCCTAATTTGGCTGTGGGCACCACCATATTTGAGGGCGGGGTGGTCAATTAGCATATTCCCTCCTTACTGGCCATCTTTGTGACAGTGTGAGGATCAATTAGCATATTTCCTCTTTATTATATAGGATTATTATTATTTACACCACATTATTTACTCATGGCTCCATGCTTTTTTTCCTGTGCTTCTCTCTTGTTAACATGCATTCCATTCTCCCCACTTTGTCAAGCTTAGTTAATTTCTATTAGTTTTCAAAATCTGACATTGAAACCCTTTGAGTGTATACTGCAAGATTCACTTTTACCCTTTTAACTTACTTCAGCATAGAGTTCACAGTCTTCTTTAGCATCGCAAATTCAGCTGTCTTCCAATGAAGTTTATATTCTGAGACTCTCCTTGAAGACATAGCACCTGGAACATAGAGTTCACCCAATGTTTATCACTTTACAACAACTTGAATTCATTCTTTTACCAAGAATCTTTTTCTTCAATTAAATTTGTGTTCTTATTACAAAAGTAATACACAAATATCTCTTCACTGTAAAAATTCAAACACAATAAAGCAAAGAATTATCTATTTATTAACAACTTTAAATCTCAGAGCAATAAAAGTATCCGTGTTATTCCTGCTATCTCCAAGCATATAGTTGATACAAAATAAATAGTTGTTGATTGAAAAGGCTATTCTTCCTCTTTCCACCAAAGAAGAGTAGTTATGATTTAGGTTCAACAAAACAGAAGCTCTCTCTCTTAAGACTTTAATATTTAAGCAAGTGAAAGAAAGCTTTATTGCAGTGCTCCATGAAGCTTCTGTTTTATGGCTTGTCCTTGGGTCTTGCCTCTTTGGTTCCAGACAATTTTTCAAGCCTGATCTTCCAGGTAGTCATTGATTCTCTGAGTTCCTGATAATCTTCCAATAATTCTCTTTTTAAAGATCATTATAGCCAGTTTTTATTTCTTGAAATTAAGGACCTTGACCAACACACCTTTCTTTGATGACCATGCCAACCTCCCTTATTTTTTTCTCCCCAGAGCTTCATCCTCATGGAGATAACTGCCATATAACTCATATCTAGTGATATTCTGCTTTTTAGTGGTAATTGCTGTTGCATGAGCAAAATTGTAGATTTTTATAACTGGAAAATATCTTAAATATTCTCTTGTTTGATACTCTTATTTCAAAGCAAGGAAACTGAAACTCAGAAAGATGTTGAATCTAATATCCAGATCTCTAGAATTCAGGTCTCTTAATTGCCAATGTAGACCATTATGTCACTCTACTTCTGTATAGACTCCTCGATGTCCTAACTAAATAGATCATAAATGTCCTTAAAATTTAAGAGTAAGATTTATTTACTTACTTTAAATTTTGTCTTATAATAGAAGGTAATTCTTCCCCAGATAATGCATTTTTTCCTCTGAAATTTTTGATGCACTTGGACTTTTGAAAACAATTATCAAAAAAGAATAGAGAGAAATGAAAAATTAGTCATATTCTTACCACTCAAAATGAATAACATCATTTTCTGGTATTTACCTTTAGACTGTTCCTTTTTTAAACATATAGAAAATTACATAGAAATTAAAATTATGTTTAAGGACCATCAATCATGTCAACTGCACTCATTTACCTGTTAATGGAAAACTACTATCAGAAATTGGTCTATATCATTCTAATATATTTTCTATGTATTCTTTCTACAACTAATATATAATATTGTTATTAAATGTACTAGAGGCCCAGTGCACAAAATTCGTGCAGGGGGGGGGGTCCCCTCAGCCTGGCCTGCAATGACACCAGTGTCCCATACCCTGGCTGGAATCTAGTGAGAGGCCTGCCCGCCCACGCTCCTTCCCTCCCTCCCTCCCTCCCTCCACGGGCTGGGGCATGTGGGATGCTGGGGTGATGCGGCCCCAGGGTCCTTTGTGCCCTGGCCCGCCTCTGGCCAGAGGCCCACCCACCCTCTCTCCCTTCCTCTCTCCCTTCATGAGCTGGGGCACGCGGGATACTGGGGCTCATGGCCGGGGCAACACCGCCCCAGCGTCCTGCGTGCCCCAGCTAGCCTCTGGCCAGAGGCCCCCCTGCCCGCCCTCCCTCCCTCCCTCCGGCTAGGCTGAGGAGACTGGGCACCTCCATCTTGTGGCTATGGGCACTGCCATCTTTGTGACAGTGATGGCTAATTTGCATATTACCCTTTTATTAGATAGAATGTTTTAATGATATAAAACCTACTGTTTTATATATTTCTAATTTAACTCATTATAATATATTTGAAAACTATCCATATTGATATAGCTCTAGTTTATTCTTTTTAGTTGCTAAATTCTTTCTTACCTAAAGTTCTCTAGAAATAACTTGAGGCAAAGGTTTTGCACTAAGGCTATTAGGAGGTAAAATCCTAAGGCATCAATAGCAAGAAAAGGAAAGAAAAAGAGGGAAGAATAACTTATTTGCTGGCTTTTTTACGCATCCTGTCTTATATTGATCTATATTTGTCCCTGAAGGTGTTGAACCCATGTCTCCCTATATAAATATTTCTAAGTTTTGTCATCTGGTCTCTCCCAGACACTACTGGGAAATCCAAATCTAACAACCATTGCATTAAATTTCATGTGAATCTGAAAGTAGTAGAAGAAGCCAGAGAATCCATGGATGCAGTTGGATCAGGTTTGGGTATTGAAGCTACTTCAGTTCTTGTCTCAGTAGGTGCAATGGAAGTCATGCCATTGCTAAGACAGGTTATCCATTGAGTAAATAGCTAAAAGCCATTGGTAGATAAATGGTAGGCAAAGGCCAAGTGCATCTGATGAAATGCACAATTGGGGCCCTATTATATATTCAATTCCATCATATGACTAAATGACATTTCATTTACACCTCCTTCTATTGATAGACATTCAGTCTGTTTCCAGTTTTTTACCATTGCAGAAAATGGTGAAGAATCAATATCTATTTTTTAATTATTTGTTAAGAATATTTAGTAAATTTACTCAAATGGAGTTTATATGATACAGAACTGAAAATATTAGAAATCTATATACAATAGATAGTGAATATAAATTAGCCAACTCTACAAATATTTCCAGCTAAGCACACATACAAATACATATTCACCTCTTTCTTTTATATAGGAATAACACATACATACATGACATGACTATTCTGGCAAAAAAATTTCAGAGATATTAAAAATAGTCTCAAGTTTTAAAGATGGTGTGGAATCAGTTTTAACAACATTCCACATGAATGGAAACCCCTGATTTAATTCTGTAACTTTCATGCCAGAAGCATGTTGATTTTACTTCTTTTTAAACAGATTTTGGTATCATATACATTGGCTTATTAATAATTAAGGCATTTTGTTTACACAGTATCTCAGTGTGGACAAAAAACTTTTAGTATTGATTGTCTGCAATGATGTTTAAAACTTTCAAAGTCTTTCAACATAAGAAAATAGCTGCACACATTTGAGTGTTTTCTTATAAAACACAATCTTAAAAAAAGTAATGGTTGGTCTTTGCTTTTCCTAGTAATAAGTTTTGTCTTATTTTTTCACATAGTATAAAGTATATTCTTATGAAGGATTGCATTAAGATCCAGTAGTTCTTGCCAAGTAACCATGTAAATCCCAAAAGCAGCAAAGGTGAACAATCTTCATAGTGCACTTTCACCTTATTAAAGTTGAAGCTGCTCCTTTCGGATATTTTTCCACTTCAATGTGAAGTAGATTGCTAGGGTTTTGTTATTGGTTTCATATGTGGCTTTAGAAGAAAACAGTTTTGATTTCTTTCATAGTTCACAGTTCTCCAATGAGACTTGTTTGGAAATCATATAGTCCAGGGATGTTTTGAATAACCAAATGCTCTTTAGTAGATGAAGTCTTTCAATGCAACTGTAATAAATAAGCATCTACATCCTTAGAAAATAAAACAAAAACATTTCATTAGCTAGTAAACACATATATACACAACCCCTTTCTTCTCCCTTTTTGTCACTTGATTTGCCTCAGTTTCCCTTTGTAACCTTTTGAGGGTAAAAGATGTGGTGTACTCAACTTTTTAATCTGCATTTGTTTAGCACAGGGCCTGGCACACAACAAGGGCTCAATAAATGTTTGCTAAGTGCTGAGTAAATGGTTTGGTTCTTGTGATCAAGCAATTCTGTCTTTATAACTAGGCAAGATCATTAAATCATTCACAATTCTTTCAGTTTGATGATAGCCTATCTTTCTGATTTCTAACTTTAAGAAAATTACAATTGAGTGTTTAATCTTATAAAAGAGGTTTTTTATATCATAGCTTAAGGAACTTCACAGAACTTTTAATCACTCAATAGGAAAGTACACTGTTCAAATCGCAATATGAATTTGATATTGGTCTTTATTGATTTATTTGTCAGAAAATAAAAATACTTCTGGGAAACGGATATCTGTTTATAATATTTTAATCATTAAAAATTCTACAAAGTTAAATTATACACAGTGGTAAGACACATGTTTGGTAGATCATTTTGCTTCTTTCCTTGAAAAGTATCCAAGAAAATTTTTACAAGTAAGTCTATAACATAAATCCTCTTATTCAGTACATTATATTTTTTAAATTAAAAAACAATTTTATATTTCTGACTAATGCCCATTTATGATAGCAATATGCTCAGTAAAAGGGTGGAAACATTTAACAATGACTTTTTTCTGCAATTATATGTTTTATATACCAATATTTTCTGGAGTTTAAATATTAAAATCTAATGTACCTTTTCCTTTAAGAGACAAATAAATCAATAAAGACCAATATCAAATTCATATTGCGATTTGAACAGTGTACTTTCCTATTGAGTGATTAAAAGTTCTGTGAAGTTCCTTAAGCTATGATATAAAAAACCTCTTTTATAAGATTAAACACTCAATTGTAATTTTCTTAAAGTTAGAAATCAGAAAGATAGGCTATCATCAAACTGAAAGAATTGTGAATGATTTAATGATCTTGCCTAGTTATAAAGACAGAATTGCTTGATCACAAGAACCAAACCATTTACTCAGCACTTAGCAAACATTTATTGAGCCCTTGTTGTGTGCCAGGCCCTGTGCTAAACAAATGCAGATTAAAAAGTTGAGTACACCACATCTTTTACCCTCAAAATGTTACAAAGGGAAACTGAGGCAAATCAAGTGACAAAAAGGGAGAAGAAAGGGGTTGTGTATATATGTGTTTACTAGCTAATGAAATGTTTTTGTTTTATTTTCTAAGGATGTAGATGCTTATTTATTACAGTTGCATTGAAAGACTTCATCTACTAAAGAGCATTTGGTTATTCAAAACATCCCTGGACTATATGATTTCCAAACAAGTCTCATTGGAGAACTGTGAACTATGAAAGAAATCAAAACCGTTTTCTTCTAAAGCCACATATGAAACCAATAACAAAACCCTAGCAATCTACTTCACATTGAAGTGGAAAAATATCCGAAAGGAGCAGCTTCAACTTTAATAAGGTGAAAGTGCACTATGAAGATTGTTCACCTTTGCTGCATTTGGGATTTATATGGTTACTTGGCAACACTGTTGAAGAACTACTGAATCTTAATGCAATCCTTCATAAGAATATACTTTATACTATGTGAAAAAATAAGATAAAATTATTACTAAGAAAAGCAATGACCAATCATCATTACTTTTTTTAAGATTGTGTTTTATAAGAAAACAC
>NW_005357414.1:2730715-2733033 GCF_000412655.1 Myotis brandtii | reverse complement strand
TTCTTACCATTTGCAACAGCATGGATGGAACTGGAGAGCATTATGCTAAGTGAAATAAGCCAGTCAGAGAAAGATAAATACCACATGATCTCACTCATTATAAAGACCATTATAAACTGATGAACAAAAATAGATACAGAGGCAGAGCACTATCAAACAGACTGTCAAACTACAGCGGGAAGGTCGGGGAGGGTTGGGAAGTGAGTGGTAAGAGATCAACCGAAGGACTTGCATGCATGCATGCATATTAGCATAACCAATGGACACAAGACACTGGAGGGTAGGGGAGGCCGGAGGAAGGTCAATGGGGGAAAAAAAAGGAAACATATGTACTACTATCTGTAATACTTTAAGCAATAAAATGAAATTTTAAAAAAAGTAATGATTGGTCTTTGCTTTTTCTAGTAATAAGTTTTGTCTTATTTTTTTTCACATAATATAAAGTATATTCTATGAAGCATTGCATTAAGATCCAGTTGTTCTTGCCAAGTAACCATATAAATCCCAAATGCAGCAAAGGTGAACAATCTTCATAGTGCACTTTCACCTTATTAAAGTTGGAGCTGCTCTTTTCAGATATTTTTCCACTTCAATGTGAAGTAGATTGTTAGGATTTTGTTATTGGTTTCATATGTTGCTTTAAAAGAACAGGTTTGATTTCTTTCACAGTTCTCCAATGAGGCATGTTTGGAAATCATAGTCCAGGGATGTTTTGAATAACCAAATGCTCTTTAGTAGATGAAGTCTTTGAATGCAACTGTAATAAGCATCTACATCCTTAGCTATATTGCCAGTATATCCTGGAACCAAAGTAAAATGGTTTTCTTGTTCCCACAATCTGCTTAATTGTTGTTTTAAAATCTGAATATTTCCATCATTTATAATTTCTGTTTTGGACGACATTTCTGACCACCACCTTTTTATGACTGCTTGAAGCCAGTTTAAACCAACTATTATATATTCTTCAAATTTGCTTTTAAGTAGTGACTTTACAAGGGGCAACAAGTCTACACAGCAGCCGAGTAAGATGTATTGTTTTTCTCCCTATAAACTATTGGTAAGCACAGGAAGGCAATCCACCACCACTCCAAGGTCTTCCATCCTCACCAAATAAGCTACAAGTTCACTTATACTTCTCTTTTTCCAGAAAGTTAAAGCTACATTCAATCTCAAATTCCTGCTGAACAAAACTTATGCCATTGTTTCATGATCCTGAGAAACCTCAGAAAAAACCCACTGTATTTTGATGATGCGCTTTCTGTCTGTGAAGAACCAGAATCACTGGAGTTAGGCAAATATGTTTGACTATCATGGTGTAATTTTTCAGGCAGGTGGTCTGCACAAGCCAGTTCATTTTCTTTATTTGCATGTCACAGCTCCCACTTCTAGGGGACTGTTTCTTTTTAAAACAAGAATTTGGAAAAAGATAATGAACTTTCTTTCGGTGGTAGATCACCTTATCTGTTTTTTTTTAAAATATATTTTATTGTTCTTTACAGAGAGGAAGGGAGAGGGATAGAGAGTCAGAAACATCCATGAGAGAGAAACATCGATCAGCTGCTTACTGCACGCCCCCCACTGAGGATGTGCTCGCAACCAAGGTACATGCCCTTGACCGGAATTGAACCCGGGACCCTTCAGTCCGCAGGCCGATGCTCTATCCACTGAACCAAACCAGTCAGGGCTTATCTGGGCTTTTAACAGCGAGTCCAACTGTTCTATTTATATAAGCAGCCAACTGTTTTGGAGATTTCTTAACCTCCTTCATGCTCTAATTAGTGAAATTAGAGATCCTTTATCTAGGACGATCAATGGAATGATCCTCAATATTATTATAAAAGTTCTGTTTTATAACATTGTGGGTTTCAGATGCCATAATCTCTTAAATACCAGTGCCTCAATGTACCGCGGCACCTCAATCAAGCCCTGGCACTAACCAACTGCACCTGAAAGCCTAGAGAGTCCCCGGGCTCCCGAGCAAAGCCCCACTCAGGGCCATTCAAACGCGGCCGCGCCAATTATTATTATTTTTTAAAATTTAAATTCTTTATTGTTTAAAGTATTAGATAAGTCTCCTTTTTCCCCCCATTGACCTCTTCCCCCCAGCACATGCCCTCCCCACCTCCCCTGTCTCTGTCCATTGGTTATGCTCATATGCATGCTAAATATCACATGATCTCACTCATTTGTGGATTATAATGAACAACATAAATTGATGAACAAAAATAGAACCAGAGTCATAGAAGCATCAAACAGACTGTCCAGCCTATGAGGGAAGGCGGGGGTTGAGGGGGTAAGAGATCAACCAAAGGACTTGT
>NW_005357414.1:2725763-2730422 GCF_000412655.1 Myotis brandtii | reverse complement strand
GTAGGGAGTGTGCAGGAGGCAGCTGATCAATGTTTCTCTCTCATCGATGTTTCTAACTCTCTATCCCTCTCCCTTCCTCTCTGTAAAAAACCAATAAAATATATATTTTTTAAAAAAGATGCCCACAGTGGACGTAGAAAGAGGTGGAGGGGTGATTTTTTTTAAATAGTGAATCAACAGAACTTGATAATCAACATAGGATGTGAAGTAGTGGGTTCCAGAGATAGTAGAAGGAGGTGTAATGGAAGATATCCAGATTTGTGGGCTGCACAACAGGTGGATAATTTTACTATTTATTAATTAGGTACAATGGAGGTGATCAAGTTTCAGTGGGAATTATCCACTACCTTGGAAAGACTGTCTATTCATTAGCACTGCCATTTCAAACATTTATTTTATTATTATCTTTCTAATTACATCCATGGGAAGCTAGTTTTTGACTGACAAATTCCACACTAGCAGGCCAGCTCACCTTGGAACATTTGCCTCCATGAGCCAATGAGTGAGCAGTCCTGTCTACCCTGGTTTATGCCTTACCGTAGTTGGCAAACTCATTAGTCAGCAGAGCCAAATATCAACAGTACAATGATTGAAATTTCTTTTGAGAGCCAAATTTTTTAAACTTAAACTATATAGGTAGGTACATTGTTATTAACTTAATTAGGGTACTACTACGGCTTATGGAGAGCCACACTCAAGGGGCCAAAGAGCCGCATGTGGCTCGCGAGCTGCAGTTTGCCGACCACGGCCCTAGGGGCTGTATTGGTAAAGATATTGCTACAACAAATGTCTGCTATTTTGGTGCCTATGGCTTCTTCTAAGAATTTTATGGTTTCCCATCTTATGTTTAAGTCCTTTATCCATTTTGGGTTTATTTTTGTGTATGGTGTAAGTTGGTGGTCTAGTTTCATTTTTCGCATGTATCTGTCCAATTTTCCCAGCACTATTTATTGAAGAGACAGTCTTGACTCCTTGTATGCTCTTGCTTCCTTTGTCAAATATTAATTGAGCATAATGGCTTGGGTCGATTTCTGGGTTCTCTGTTCTGTCCCATTGGTCTATATATGTCTGTTCTTGTGCCAGTACTAGGCAAGTTTTGAGAACAGTGGCTTTGTAGTGTAGCTTGACATCTGACATTGTGTTCCCTCAAATTTAGGTCTTTTCAAGATTGCTGCAGCTATTTGGGGTCTTTTTTTATTCCCGATGAATTTTTGGAGTGTTTGTTCTAGGTCTTTGAAGTATATCATTGGTATTTTCATGGGGATTGCATTGAATCTATTGATTGCTTTGGGTAGTATGGAAATTTTAATGATGTTGATTCTACCAATCATTGAACACGGTATATTCTTCCATTTGTTTATGTCTTCCTCTATCTCTTTTTCCAATGTCCTGTAATTTTCTGAATACAGGTTCTTTACCTCCTTGGTTAAATTTATTCCTAGGTATCTTAATTGTTTTGTTGCAATGGCAAATGGGATTGCTTTTTTAGTTTCTCTTTCTGTGAGTTCATTATTGGGGTATTAAAAAAGCCATAGATTTTATGGTATTAATTTTGTATCCTGCTACATTGCCAAATTCATTTATTAATTCTAGTAGTTTTTGATGGAGTATTTAGGGTTTTCTATATACAATATCCTGTCATCTGTGAATAATGACAATTTTACTACTTCTTTTCCAATTTGGATGCCTTTTATTTCGTCTTCTTCTCTGATCACTATGGCTAGTACTTCCAGTACTATGTTGAACAGGAGTGGTGAGAGAGGGCATCCCTGTCTTGTTCCTGTTCTTAGGGGAAATGTTTTTAGTTTTTGCCCATTGAGTATGATGCTGGCTGCAGGTTTGTCATATAAGGCTTTTATTATGGTGAGGTATGATCCCTCAATTCCCACTTTACTGAAAGTTTTGTTTTGTTTTTAATCAGGAAAGGGTGTAGTATTTTGTCAAATGCCTTTTCTGCATCAATTGATATGGTTATGTGATTTTTGTCTCTTAATTTGTTTGTGTGATGTATTAAGTTCACTGATTTGCACATATTGTACCAGCCTTGCATCATTGGAATATATCCCACTTGGTCATGGTGTATGATCTTTCTAGTGTAATGCTGGATCCAATTTACTAGAAATTTGTTGAGGATTTTAGCATCAAGGATATTGGCCTGTAATTCTCTTTCTTTGTAGTGTCCTTATCTAGTTTTGGGATTAGGGAAGGCTGGCTTCATAGAAAGAGCTTGGAAGTGTGCCTTCCTCTTGAAATTTTTGTAATAGTCTATATTGGCCTGTAATTCTCTTTCTTTGTAGTGTCTTTATCTGGTTTTGGGATTAGGGTAATGCTGGCTTCATAGAAAGAGCTTGAAAGTGTGCATTCCTCTTGAATTTTTTTGAATAGTCTGATAAAGATAGGTTTTAGGTCTTCTTTGAATGCTTTGTAAAATTCTCCTGTGAAGCAGTCTGGCCCTGGGCTTTTTTTTTTTTTTTTTCAGGAAGTTTTTTGATGACTGCTTCAATTTCCTCTTTAGTTATTGGCCTGTTGAAATTTTTTGATTCTTCTTGGTTGAGTTTTAGAAGGTCATATTTTTCTAGGAATATCTCCCTTCCCTCTAGGTTGTTTAGTTTTTTGGAATAGAGTTGTTCATATATTTTTTTTTACAATCCTTTGTATTTCTGTTATTATTTCGCCTCTTTCATTTCTGATTTTGTTTATTTGGGTCCTCTCTCTTTGCTTCTTGGTGAGCCTGGCTAGAGATTCATCAATCTTGTTCCTTTCAAAGAACCAGCTTTTGGTTTCATTGACCTTTTGTATTGTTTTTTGGGTCTCTATGTCATTTATCTCCACTCTGATCTTTATTAATTTCTTCCTTCTGCTTATGCTGGTTTTTTCTTGTTGCTCTCTTTCTAACTCTTTGAGTTGTAGTGTTAGATAATTTATTACCATTTTTTTTTTCTGAGGTAGGCCTATAGAGGTATGAATTTCACTCTCAAGACTGCTTTCACTGTGTCCCATAGGTTTTGAATTGTTGTTTATTCATTGTCATTTGTTGCCATGATGCTTTTTATTTCTTCTTTGATCTCTTTGGTAACCCAACCATTGTTTAATAGCATGCTATTCAGTCTCCCAGTGTTTGAATTTAAATTTTTTCATTGATTTTATTGTAGTTGATTTCTAATGTTATGCCATTGTGGTCTGAGAAGATGCTTGATATGATTGGAGGATTTAGTCCATTTATGTTTAAAGATATTATTGGTGGATACTTGTTTGTAGCCATTTATATTTTTGGTGCCTGTGTTTCTTCTTCCCCCCTTTTTTCTTCTTTTTTTTCAGCAGTCCCTTTAGGATTTCTTGCATTGCTGGCTTGGTAGTGATAAACTCCCTTAGCCCTTTTCTTGTCTGTGAAGGTCCTGATTTCCCCTTCAATTTTGAATGATAGCCTTGTTGGATACAGTATTCTTGGATTCAGTCCCTTTTAAATGGCTAAGTGCTAAATTTTATGTTATGTTAATTTTCCTACAATAAAAATAATATATGCTATAAATTATATTTTTGGCAAGTGTCTTCTACCAGATTGTTTCTTATCTTTTAATATTCTTTTACCTTTTACCACACAGAAATTTGAAATCTTGATCTACTTATATTAACCAATTTCATACCTGGAGGTAATAAAAATACCCTGCAAAGTTTCCCCAGATTTGTTTATTTTGATAAAAATATTCCCATTTAAAAATATAAAAATAGAATCATATGGTAAGTGTTCATTTTATTTTTTATGCCACTCAAGAATGATTTTGAGATCTTTTCATAGTAGTACACAAATTTTCAACTTTATCCTTTTACTTGTTGCAAAGCAATTATGAATGTGACTATACCATGGCATATTTAGTCATTCTGTTGTTAAGGAACATTGAGGTTCTGCCTGGTTTTTTTTTGAGTTATAGACAGCATTACAATGAACATCCTTATACATGTCTGCTTGTGCCTATGTATGAGTATCTCTCTATTAAGAAATGGAATTGCTATCATTAGATATTCAGATTTAAAATATTATTTTCTAAATTATGCTTCAAAATAGTGGTTCAATATACTCTCACCTGCAGTGTATGAAAGTATTCTTTCCTCATATCTTTCCAACAGTTGTTAATATAAATTAAAAACCTTTGTGCATCTAATGGAAAAATATTATATTGTGGACCTTTTCAAAATACCTTTATCAGGATACAGACAGTAAAACTACCAGTTTTAAGAGTACGTTTCTAAGTAGTTTTGACAAATCTATCCAGTTATGGACCACTGTCACAATCAAGATATAGAGTATTTCCATAGCTTCAAAAAGTTACATTGTGCTCCTTTACAATCCATCACCTCCTATGTCATGAAGCCCTAACAATCACTTACACACTTTCTATCACTATATTTTTACTTTTTCTAAAATCGCATATAAATGAAATCATATAGTAAGTAGTTGTCTATGTTGGTGTTTTTCACTAAGCCCAATGTTCTTAGATTCATCCATGCTTTTGCATTATCAGTAGCTTGATCATTTTTATTAGTGAACCATATTCAATTCTATGAATTTACCACAATTTGTATATCCTTTTTTGTTGATGGAAACTTAGGTTGTTTCTAGTTTGGCTCTATTATGAATAAAGCTGCTATAAACACACACAC
>NW_005357414.1:2721166-2725667 GCF_000412655.1 Myotis brandtii | reverse complement strand
GGGTAGATATATGTTTAACTTTATAGAAAACTTCTGCCATTGCCAGATAGCTCAGTTGGTTAAAGCATTGACCCAATACACCAAGATTGTGAGTTCAACCCTTAATCACATACAAGAATCAACCAGTAAGTGGAACAACAAATTGATATTTCTCTCTTTATCACACTCCCTCTCAAATCAATAAATTAAAAATTAAATTTAAAAAATTAAAAATTGTCTGAATTCTTTTACAAAGTGGTTGCACAACTTTACACTTCCACAAGCAACCTTTGATAGTTTTAGTTACTCCACATGTTCAACAGCATTTGGTGAATTTCAGTCATTTTCATTTTAGCTCTTCTAGTGAGTATGAAATGGTAAGTTATTTTGGTCTTACGTTTAATTGCCCTGGTTACTAATGATGTTGAGCACCTTTTAATATACTTACTAGCCATTTGTTTATCTTTGTTTGTTAAACATCTATTCAATTATTTTGTCCATTTTCTCAATGAGTTGTTTCTTTTTTTATTATTAATTTGTAGTAGTTGTTTATATATTCTGGATACAAGTCCTTTATTATATATTTAGATTGAGAATATTTTCTACCAGTATGTGTCTTGCTTTTTCATTTTTTTGTTTTGTTTTGGTTTGGGGTTATTTTGTTGTTGTTGTTGTTGTTGTTGTTGTTGTTGTTTATGTGTATTGATGAGCAGAGTGCTTTAATATTGACAATGTCCAATTTATCATTTTTAAATTTTATAATAATTGCTTTCCATGTCTTCTTCAGGAAATCTTTGCCTACCACAAAATTGTGAATATATTCTCCAATATTTAGTTTTAAAAGCTTTATAGTTTTGAGTCTTAGGTAGAAACCCTTTTACCTCACTCAACTTGTATAATTTCACTTTTTAAAATTGAATCTCTCTCACCCACTGGAATTTATTCTTCTCTATCGTGTGAGTTGTGCATCCATTTTTTTTCTTTTCCAAATAGTTATCTTGTTGCCCCAACACTATTTTTTTAAAATGCACGTCTTTGTCTTTGGGAATTTGAAATGCAACCTTTATCGTGGACAAAATTTCCATATGACTTTGCCTATTTCTGAAGTTTTATTCTGTTCCATTGGTCTGTCTTTACATTGCTTTTAAGTAAATTATTGCTGTTATATATGAAAGATTGGTTTTTACATATCAATATTATAGCTACCTCCTTTCTGCATTCTATGTTTAGCTGTATTAGTTTATTAACTTTTATCTCTTGGGATTTTTATATAGATAACTAGAGGCCCAGTGCATGGATTTGTGCACTGGTGGGGGGCGTGGTCCGCTGTGGAAGCGTCACTCATCCTGGTCAGCTGAGTGGTGCTCCCACTGTGGGAGCACAGTGACCACCAGATGTTCCTATGTTGAGCATCTGCCCCCTGGTGGTCAGTGCGCATCATAGCAACTGGTCAACTGGTCTTTCTGGTTGTTCTGTCATTCGGTTGTTGGGCTTTTATATATATAGATATTTCTGCCAATGTCATTTTTCCTCATTCTAAAAGTATTTTACAACCATTTTCCAATTCTTTGCCAGACTTTAAAACTTTCATTTCTTTTTACTCTCATTAATTAACTAAGACTCTAGTAATATGTTAAATAATAGTACTAATGACTAGTGCCCTTGTGTTTTTATTTTAATAGGGAGAGTTTTAATTCACAGTCAGGTATGATGCTTGATCTAAGTCTCTGGCAACTACCTTTTGTGAAATTAAGAACGTTATAATTAATTTTCTATTATTTTTTAAAAGTATGTACCTATGTTGAATTTCATGATGTTGTTTTCTTTCCCTAAAAATTCTATTGATGATTTTATGGCATTTTTCCTTTGCAATCTGTTAATGTGTAAGCATCATTGTTAAATTTTTGAGAATTTATCTACAAACTTTATTGAGATATATTTGACATATAACATGTGTGTTTAAGGTATACAACATAATGACATAATACATGAATATATTGTGTAATGACTATCACAGCAAGGTGAGTTAACACATTCATCACCTTATACAATTACAATTTTTGGGAGACACTATTCTTTTTAATCATCTGTTCTATTTGTCAATATTTTATTTGGGATTTTCCTAACTAAATTCATAAGTGATATTAACCTATAGCTCTCTTTCCTTGTGCTATCTATTTTCCCAGGTACATAAAATGAGAAAAACTAAGTTGAATAGTGTTTATGTTTTTCGGTGTTGTAAAATGGTTCATATTAATTGGAAATTATCTCTTCCTTGAATGTTTGCTTATAATACTACCTTTATCTCCTGAGCCTTGTGTATTTTTAGTGGATATATGATTAAATTTCTTCTCTAAGTATTGGTCTATTCACATTTTTCTATTTCTTCTAGGCCTATTTGAGTCATTCTATTTATATTTTTATTTCATCTATGCTTTCAAATTAACTTATATAAAGCAATATATAGTATTACTTGATAATTTTATAATTTTATCTCTATTTAGGTTTTCTCTTTTGGTTTGTGGTTTATTTTTTTAAATATTTTTATTGATTAAGTTATTACATATGTGTCCTTATCCCCACGTTACCCCCTATCCCCCCCACTCATGCCCTCCCCCCCCTGTTGTCGGTGTCCATTGGTTAGGCCTATATGCTTGCATATAAGTCCTTTGGTTGATCTCTTCCCCTTACTCCCACCCTCTCCTACCTTCCCTCTGAAGTTTGATGGTCTGATCGATGCTTCTCTGTCTCTGGATCTGTTTTTGTTCATCAGTTTATGTTGTTCATTATAGTCCACAAATGAGTGAGATCATATGTTATTTATCTTTCTCTGACTGGCTTATTTCACTTAGCATAATGCTCTCCAGTTCCATCCATGGTTTATATTATTTATGTCTTCTTTTTATTTTTAATCATACTTGTTAAAGATTAATTCATTTCAATTAGAAATTTTTCATCTATACCCTCAAGTGTATAAAAGACTTGCTAAAGGCTTATTAAGATTCTGAAAGAAGCCACTCATGGGGCTCATGGCTCATAAAGAGGCCCAATAAAATGGATAAGCAAAAACAATCAGTAATGTACCCCAGAGATAGAGAGGGTCATTTAGTATTAGGGGGCTTGCAAAATAAAAATAAAAGAATGAGTGAGTCAAGAGTTTAAGAACAAGGCAAATTCTCAAAAGTGTGGAAGATCATTGAGTCATATATCTTAGTGGCAGAGTAGACACAGAGTCACATGCAGGGCAGGTTCTATTTCTCAGGGAGCAGAGGGAAACCCTGAAGAACATTAGCTAGATAGAAGGCATTGCCTGAAGAGGCAGGGTTTGGATAGTAGGAAGGTAGAAAGCCTGGAGATTTTTAAGTTAATGTATAAACTTGTCTGAGGGGCTAACTTAGAAAGTACATAAAGAAGCAGATAGGCAATAAAGACTATGCCAGTGCTCTCCTGGTGGAAGTTAGTGCTACCATAAGCTTGTTTTATTTTTCCCATAACCATAATGAAATAAAGGATTGGAGGTATGGGAGAATAATAATAAAGGCTACCATTTAGTGAATAATTAACACTTCTAAGTGTTTTACATATATCACTCATTTTGTCCTCATACCAATTCTACAGTGTAGGAAGTATTATCATCTAAATGTTATAAATGAGTAAGATAAGTCTTAATGAAACGAAGTTATTTACCCTGGGTCAACTGTGTTAGTAAAATGACAAACCTGGGGAATACTACTTGGCCATGAAAAATATGAAATATTTCCATATATGACCACATAAATGGACCTTGAAGGTATTAGGCTAAATAAAATAAGTCAATCAGGAAAGGACACAAATCATATTATTTCACTCATATGTGGAATATAAAACAAAAACATAAATAAATGAACAAATAAAACGAACAAAAAATCATCGATAGAGACAACAGAATGGTGATTATCAGTGGAGGAGGGGGCTGGGAAGAGGGTGAAATGGGTAAAGAGGGTCAATTTATGGTGCTGAATGAAAACTAGACTTTTGATGGTGAGCACACCATATTGCATACAGATGTAGAATTATAATGTTATATACCTGAAACTTATATGATGTTATTAAGCAATGTTACCTCAATTAAAAGAAAGTTGGGATTTGGACCTGTTAGACTCTAACTGTGAGTCTGATTTTCCCTATAGACTATGTGTTATACACAGGGCTGCTTCTGCTCCTTCTTTGCTTTTTTCTATGAACTCTCTTACATGCTCAAATCTTCTCCTATAATATGAAAGAAATGTCTTAGTCATTGTGTTAAGTCCAAAGAATATGAAGGGAGCAGTGACCCATTGACACAGTAACTTAGTTCGGTATGTTTCTAGTATAGTGTCTGCGATCTATGGAGAGGATTCCCAATTTTCCATGTAATTTGTTCTGTCCAGACCTCATAAATCTCAAATAAATGGGCAGTAAGAATGTGTGCCATTGGGTGGCAAGTGTCAGTGATGAAAAAGGCCCATGTAGGTCTATTGCGGTTATGACCAATTCCTGATTT
>NW_005357414.1:2697955-2721074 GCF_000412655.1 Myotis brandtii | reverse complement strand
GGAAGAGAGAGATAGACACATCAATGATGAGAGAGAAACATTGATTCGGCTGCCTCCCACATGCCTCTCGCACGCCTCCCACCCAGGGACCAAGCCCACATCCCAGGCATGTGCCCGGATGGAATCAAACAGTGACCTCCTGGTTCATAGGTCAATGATCAACCACTGAGCCCCTCTGGCTGGACTGATTTCTGATTCTTTACTATAGTTTTATAGAGATTATTGTGCAGTGAGTTTGATTTAGAAATCTTGGGTAATGTAGAAATGGGATAAAAATCCTTTTGGAATTAATATCATTTTAATACCTTTAAACAGATTAGGATTCTTGCTCAGGAAATTTCCCATTGCATTATCATTCATCAAAATAGAGAATTTCCATTTCAAGTAGCTGGTAGTGCATATGTAGAAAGGAAGTGTAAACCTGGAAAGTCGGGTCTTTAGTGCTTAACTGTGAGGAAAAGCCCAGTATTATATTCAGGATATGGTATCCATGGCAACTTGCCCAGCAGCTTTCTAACTTTGCAACCCATCAAAAGATGATTTCTTTAGTTTTTCTTCAATATTATTTTTCTGTTTTTTTTCATAGTCATAATCACATGGTATTATTTATCACTACACAACAAAAATGTTGAATGATCATATTAGATTATCAGTATTTTTATCAGAGGTAAATACATAAATCTTCATAATCCTGACTCCTTAATTAACGATCTTGAGTGTTATGATGAGGCAAGCCTGGGCTAAAGCTCACTTATGTACTATCTAAAGAAAAAAAGCTTATTAAACAGATAGAAATGGAGGTGTATTTTTTAAATTGTGATAATATATATAAATAATTGTTAGGCTCCTTGAAGCAAAGTCTGCTCAGGGAATGAGAGGTTGTAATTGATTGATTTACCTGGTTAACTTTCAGTTTTAAGCAGAAAACCTTTATATTTCAACCTGTGTTCCAATTTCCTCTCAAAGGTGCTATTTTAGTTTCCTGCTTTAGCAATACAGTGTACTAAAGATAACTGTCTCTTTCTTCGATGCCAGAGGATCCGACAGTCCCTGAGGCACTGAGGCTCATGACACTGGATTTCAGTGATCTTTGTTTGGAATCAGGTATGTAGCTACAGAGAGTGGAGAATGTAAAAGAGAGAGTTTAGTGTGTGCTGATGTCAAAACACACTATAAAGTTTCTTTCATTTTGAAAATAAATCCCTGGTATCAGCTTTTTTTACCTGAGGCTGAAAGTTGTTTATCTGAGACAGCATAGTACTCTAGGCTCTAGAGTTAGCTTATTTTGGTTCTAACTTATCTGGGCTCTAACTCATCACTAAATTGTATAATTTTGAACCAGGTATTTAATCTCCCTAAATTTCAGTTTCCTCATCAGTAAAATGGGGATAATCATTGAACCTATTTTAAAAGTAATTGTGAAGAATGAATGTGATGACCCATGTAAACTGCTTAGAACACTGTTTGCCTAGTATACAGAAAGCGTTCAATAAACATTAGATATGGTAGTTTCTCTGAAAGATGGAGTGCCAAGGTGAAATCTGCTTCATTGAAAAACTCTTATGTCTTATAATCCATTCTGAACTCTGTGGAAAGTGAGTCCTTTACCAGGCAAAATGTTTTAACATAGATGAAATAATTGTTTGCACTTGAAAGTAATAAAAATACATGTCTTTAGAAATATTGTGTATTTCAGAGTTTCCACTACTTCAGTCCAGCCCTGTCTCCAGTGACTCACAATAGTACGGTTATGTTGGGCATTGATTTAGCAGTCTGTGTGTGCTTTCATTGTGTGCCAACACTGAAAACAATTCAGAAAGAAAAAAATGTATTTTTTTTATTCCCTTTGTATTTCCAATTTTCAACAGTTAGAAGATGCTCTCAGTTTATGGGGGATTATATTTATTTATTTATTTATTTATTTATTTATTTATTTATTTTCTTCTTAAATAGCAGCAGTTGATTTTTGATTTTGCATTTGCCTTTCTATCACCTGAGACACGTGCTCATTTTCTTAGAAATATATTTTCCACTGATGAATTTCAGAGGGAAGGTGGGGGTAGGGGGGAGAGATTAACTGGGGAACTTATATGCATATGTGCATAACCATGGACACAGACAATAGTGTGGCAAAGGCTTGGGAGGGGCGGGGTGGGAGGACGGAGTCAATGGGGGGAAAAAACAAAGTGGAGATCTATAATACTTTTAACAATGAAGATTTTTTTTTAAAAAAAAGGAATGGATTTCCCATACATGTAATGACATGGATGATGCTCAAAAATGTTACACTGAGTGAAAGAAGCAGAGACAGTAAAGAATACATGTTATATGGTTTTATTTAATTGAAACTCTATAAAAGACAAATCTAACCTGTGGTCACAGAAAGCAGATCAGTGTTTGCCTGGGGCTGGTGGGATTGACTGATGGGGCTACTAGGGAACTTTTCATTCTGATGGAAACTTTCTATATTTTATTATAGTCGGTGGTTACATGAGTGTACAAATTTATCAAAATTCATCAAAATGTACATTTAAAGTGGGTGTATTTTATTGTATGTAAGCTGTACCTCAGTAAAGTTAATTTAAAACAAAAACATATATTTTCTACAGGTCTGAATTATTTAAAGAAAATTATTCTACATATACACTAATATGATCATTTTTGCCCTTGCACAATTATGCTGGGAAGTTGATCTACCAGACACTGTGGAAAAAGTAATTAGACTTTATTTTAGAGTGTGGAATTCAAAGGCTTAACAGAAAATTCTACCTTTGAAACACTAGTATTTAAGGAGATTTGTGTCTAATTCTGTTCTAATCCACCCTTAGGTGAAGTTTCTATGTAATCATACTTACTCATTTACCCTCTCTCTTTCACACTAAACTGCTAATCCAGTCCCTCACCTCCACCTCTGCCTCCCATTTTAAACATATATTTTGATGAATTTTGACAAATACACCCATTTTAAACATGTATTTTGATAAATTTTGACA
This sequence comes from Myotis brandtii, assembly GCF_000412655.1. Taxonomy (NCBI): domain Eukaryota; kingdom Metazoa; phylum Chordata; class Mammalia; order Chiroptera; family Vespertilionidae; genus Myotis; species Myotis brandtii. Next base: position 2,718,081 of record NW_005357414.1, on the reverse strand, counting down.
AATTGGTACACTCATGTAACCACCTATAGCTTCCCTTACTCATTCTCCCATAACTCAGATCTTTGCCTAATTTTTTGAGGGCTTGGAAAATGTACTTTATTCTGGATGTGTACCTTTGTTCTTTTGTTTCTGCTAGCTGCTGAGGTCTGTTTACCATTGTGTATGCATGGGTGGGTTACAATGTGTGTCTCCCATTGAAAAATGGGGGTATAAAACAGGCTACCTATACTCTGTAAATGGTCCTTAAACACAAGTATAAGAACATCCTCAACCTCTGTTGCCTTCCTTCTCAGTGGTACCTTAAATTTTCTGGCAGGATTCCACATAAGGAGAGGTCCTGACTATGAGAGGGGTTACAGAGGCTTAGGTTTTCCCACTCTTGTGTTTCTTTTTTTTTTTTGTCTGTTTTGAGAGTAGTGGCCCCTGGTAAGTCACCCTTTAACTCCCCTTTTTCCAACCCATTTCCCTCTTCTTCTAGGCTGGGCCAAAATCACCCCAGCAACATCTAAAGAGAAAGGGGGTGGTGTGGAGGAAGTGGGGGACACAACCAGTCATTGGTTTGGGGAACATATACAAGCTAATGAAATGTTGGCTCAACTATTGTTCTTGGATGTATGGATGAATGTGAGTCTTTTATTGTACAGAAAATGGGCACATTAGCAGTATCAAGCAATAGCATATTGATAAGATACCTTTTTATTAAGAAGCAAAAATTCTACCAAACCTATAACATGCTTTAAACATTTCAGAGCACCAGGTATATTTGACTATCCTGAAATCTCCCCCAGGGTGTGTTAAAACTGAGCAGAATACAGATTCCTCCAACAGGCAGGCTTACCTTTCAGTAACCTGCCATAAATTCTGATCACCCTGTGGAATCACAGAAAATTCTTTCTTCCAACAAAGACCTTTCCCATAATCATTTGACTGAGAAGATGAAGATCTGGATTCTAATCTCATTTCTGCCATTTGCCTATGCAGTGGTTCTCAACCTGTTGGTCGCGACCCCTTTGGGGGTCGAATGACCCTTTCACAGGGGTCCCTTAAGACCATCCTGCATATCAGATATTTACATTACGATTCATAACAGTAGCAACATTACAGCTATGAAGTAGCAATGAAAATAATTTTATGGTTGGGTCACTACATGAGGAACTGTATTTAAAGGGCCAGAAGGTTGAGAACCACTGCATAGAGTGACCTGAGACACCTTGCTTAGTATCTGTGTCAGCTTCTCAATAAAAAAAGTAAAACTCTCTCTGCTTGCTCCTTCCACATATATTCACATAAGTAGGGAATATGGGGAAAAGTATGTAATTCACTTTGCATGGAACATTTTAAACTTTTATGAGGATAACACTTAGCAAATCTGAGACAGTTACCTTCTCAAGTAATTGATAAATCTGAAACAGTTACTCCTCAAATAATTGGCCTCCAGTGGCCTGACATAATGCAGAGGCCTTAAAACTATTAAGAAAAATAATCCCGTTTCATACTTGTATTTGCCATCCATATACCTTCTTTGCTTAAATGTCTGTTTAAATGTTTCACTAACAGAGAAAATCATATTCTTAAAGTAAACTTTATTTTAGCGTATACTTGACATACAATATACTGCATATGTTTAAAGTGTACAATTTGATAGATTTTGACATATGTACACACTCATGAAATGATGATCACAATCAAGTTAATTAACATGTCCAACACTCCCAAGTTTCTTCTTGTCTCTTTGTTACCTTTCCCTTATGCCTTTCTCCATTTATCCTCATCTTCAGATAAATACTGGTCTGCTGTATGCTATGATAAATTAGTTTCTACTTAATATAATTTTAATAAATAAAATCACATGGTATGTGCTCTTTTTTATTTCTTCTGTGTTTTTTTTAATTTAAATTCTTTATTATTTAAAGTATTACATGAGTCTCCTTTTTCCCCCATTGACCTCTCCCCGGCTGCTCCCACCCCCCAGCACATGCCCTCACCCCTCTACTGTCTGTGTCCACTGGTTATGCTCATATGCATGCATACAAGTCCTTTGGTTGATCTCTTACCCCCTCATCCCCCGCCTTCCCTCATAGGTTGGACAGTCTTTTCGATGCTTCTATATTTCTGGTTCTATTTTTGTTCATCAGTTATGTTGTTCATTATATTCCACAAATGAGTGAGATCATGTGATATTTGTCTTTTTCTGACTGGCTTGTATGTGCTCTTTTTTGACGAGTCTACTTCATTTTGTATGTTTTCTTAAAGATTTCTTTAATTCGTGCATCAATAGTTTATTCCTTTTAATTTTTTATTGAATTTATTGGGGTGACATTGGCTAATAAAATTATATATGTTTCAGGTGTGCATTTCTATAATACATGATCTGTGTATTGTATTGTGTGTTCACCTCCCAAAGCCAAGTCTCCTTCCATCTCCATTTATGCCCACTTTATCCTGTTCTACTTCCCTCACCCCCCTGTCCCTCTGGTACTCACTATATTATTGTCTGTCTATGAGTTTATTTGTGTTTTTTTCTTAGTCCCTTCACCTTTTTCACCCAACCCCAAACCCTCTACCATTCGACAGATGTCAATCTGTTCTCTGTCTCTTTGAGTCTGTTTCTATTTTCTTTGTTCATTTATTTGTTCATCAGATTCCACATATGAGTGAAATCATATTCTTGTCTTTCCCAGACTGGCTTATTTCACTTAACATAATACTGTCCAGGTGCATCAATGCTGTCACAAAGGGTAAAATTTTATTCTTGTTTACTGTTGTATACTATTCCATGCTCCAGGCGATCCCTTGCTCCTCTGCTTGTGTCTGTCTCCAAGGCCTTGGTTGCAAGCAGACTGGACCAAGCTGCCCTCTTTGATTGTCTGCCAGCTGTCAATGTCAATCACTCAAGTGTCTGTTTCTGACAGGGCTTTAGGTGGGGGTGTTGCTGATTTGCTTTCCAAGAAGTCAGATTGATGATTTTTCCCTGACTGAGAGCTCCTCCTCTCCAAGCTATTACTCTGGCCTTGGTTGGTCAGAGATCCTTGTATGGAAACCAGTTGGGTTAGAGGGCAACCTGGAGTTTTTATCAGTCTAGTTCCCAGAATAGTGGGGCGGACTAACCCCTCTTCCAACCCAGTTACTGAGGGCTCTTTCGGGCTATTCAGAGCCTTTGTTTTCCTTGTATAGCTCAAATGCAGGCAAGATGTGGGAGGCTGTGTTACCTGCCTTGAGGCTTCTGGGAGGGCCTAGCTCTTCAGAAGAGAAATGGCTGCTTAGGTTTGGAAGGTTATGAATGTCCCAATATGTCTTTTCATTTTGTTGATGATTTCCTTTGCTTTGCAAAAACTTTTTAGTTTGATGTAGTCCATTTGTTTATTTATTTTTCTTTTCATTCCTTTGCTTAATGAGATATATCAGAAAAAAATATATTGGCACAAGAAATGTCTGAGATTTTACCAACTATGTTTTCTTCTAGGATATTTATGGTTTCATGTCTAATATTTAAGTCTTTAATCTATTTAGAATTTATTCTTATGTATGGTGTAAGTTGGTGGTCTAGTTTCATTTTTTTGCATGTATCTCTCCAGTTTTCCCAACACCATTTATTGAATAGACAATCTTTGCCCCATTGTATGTTCCTGCCTCCTTTGTCAAATATTTACTGACCATAAAAGTGTGAGTTAATTTCTGGGCTCTATGTTTTGTTCCATTAATTTCTGTGCATGTGTTTTATGCCAATACCATGCTGTTTTGATTACTATAGCTTTGTGATATAGTTTGACATTAGGTAGCTTGATTCCTCCAACATTGTTCTTTTTTTTTAGATTGCTGTTTATTTAGGGTCTTTTGTGGTTCCATATAAATTTTTGGAATAGTTGTTCTAGTTCTGTGAAATACACCTTTGGTATCTTGATAGGAATTGCATTGAATCTACAGATTGCTTTGGGTAGTATGGAGATTTTAATGATGTTAATTTTTCTTACCCAAGAAGACAATATATGCTTCCACTTATTTGTATCTATTCAATTATGAGATTATACCATAACTAGAGGCCCGGTGCACGAAATTCATGCATGGAAGGGGGGTCCCTCTCGCAATCTGGGACCTCTGGCTCCTAACCGCTCACCTGCCTGCCTGCCCTAACCACTCTGCCTGCCTGATCCCCCTAACTGCTCTCCCCCCTGCCAGCCTGATCCTCCTAACTGCCCTCCCTTCTGCTGGCCTGATCCCCCTAACTGCCCTCCCCTGCCAGACTGGTTGCCCCTATTAACTTTTTTTTTTTATCTTATCCCCTTCAAACACAGTTGTATTTTACTTCCTTATTGGCTTCTCCCTCTCATACAATTTTCCTCTCTACTTTATGTAACACTTTTTCCTACTGACTCATCATTTATAAACTTTTATTTCCTCCTTATTTCTTACTTCTATTCCATCATCCTTCTTCCCATCTTTCTCCTACATTTTTTCCCTCCCCACATTCCTTCTTTCCTTTATCTTTACCCCTGCTCTCCCTTCCCTTTTCCTTCCTTCCCACCTTAATTTTTTTCTTCACTTCCTTATTCGGACCTGCTTTGCTCCCTCCCCCATTTCTTCCTTCCTCCCATTCTCCTTTTAAGCTCTACTGGCTCCCCTTTTCTTCCCTCCCTCTTTCTCTCTCATCCTACCTTTCCCATACATTCTTCTCTACTTACTTCCACTGTTTTAATATCTATCTATCGACCTGACTAATTATTCACTATCATTTATCTTTTTTTCTTTTCTGACTCCTACTTTTAAAATCTGTACCCAGTATACAACTATACTTGATTTTCATTATAGCTCCTACAGTTCACTCATATATCCTCTTTCCTTCTTTAACTCTGCTGTCTACTGACTCCTTTATAAAGTTCTTCCCACCCTCCTTCCCTTCTTCTCCATCCTCCCACTCCTCCCTCACTCTTTTACTCTTTTTATAGGTTAATTAAAAATTCTATATGTTTTTTGTCCTGTCTTAGTACTGACTTCTTTCCTCTCTGGGACCTGTAGCCACCTCTGTTTGGGCACTCGGGCCCCTCTTGCACCGGCTTTGAGGGGTCGAGCAATGATGCAGCTGTGTCTTGCCTACTGTGGCCTGCGTCTCCCCCTTCCGAGTTGGGGAAGGGTCCTGCCCGACTGGGGCCAGCGTCCATCGTGGGGACCGCTGTGTTATGTGCATGCACATGTCCATTCATGCATGCGTGAGGCTTTTCTCCTGTTGCGTGCTGAAGGGGTGGGGGGGGCACGGAGGCTTTTCCTGTCCCCCGGCATGCCTGCTCCCATGCCTCGAGTGGCTCTCCATCTGCTCCCATCCCGAATTCACTGCTTGCGCAGGCACGGTCAGATCCCAGCTTGTCCTGGGGGGCATTCAACCCAGGATGTGAGCCCCTGTCTGGGTCGGACCAGGCAGATGAATGGCTGGATGGCTGGAGAAAGCCACGGCAGCTTCCCTGTGGTGTGAGGGTCGCCTGTGGTCTCCACGGTGGCGGGGCCAGGTCCGTGCAGTGGGAGGAGGGTTTGAGGTTGTGCACTTGGGAGGATCGACTGACATCCTGGGCATCACAGGACCGTCCTGTGTGTCTGTGGTGGTGGGATCCCCGCATTGTTTACCCGGTGGCCCATCCAGGTCCGGTGTCTTACCTCAACATCCAGTCTCTATCGTCGTACCTGAGCCTTTCCTTCGTATTGGGTCCACACCTTCTCGATTTGCATGCACGACCCCTCCCAGGGGTCACTACCAATGCTCACACCCCCCAGTTGGTGTCTGCCAACTGCTCCCTGAGAACTGGCCTTCTGCCATGCGGGTGTCGCCCCTTGGCTCCCCCCACATCAGGGGGAAGGGTTGGTGGCATCCCAGGGCAGAGTGCTCTCGGAAGGGGCGCGGTGTCACGGGGTGTTTATCGGGAACATGCACCCGGGAGAAAAAGAGGACTCCAGTGCTGGGAGGGGGGGGGAAACACAGCCTCACGTCCCTGGCCTGGTGCCAGGGGCAGGGAAGCGAGCCTCACGCAAGTCCTCCTGTTGCGTGCGCAGGTTGTTGAATGGTCATTACTGTGATGCCATAGTGACCAATTTGCATATTACCTCTTTATTATATAGATTTGTTTATCCATTCATCTGTTGACTGGACATTTGTATTTTTTTTCAGTTTTGGGCTATTACAAATAATGCTTCTATGAACATTCATGTAGAAGTCTTTGTATGGACATATACTTTTATTTCTTTTCTGTGGATACCTGGGACTGGCTTGGCTGGTTCATGTGGTAGGTATAAGTTTATCTTTATAAGAAGCTGCCAAAAAAAAAAAAAAAAAAAAAGCTGCCAAACTGTTTTCCAAAGTGGTTGTACCATTTTACATTCCCACAATCAATGTAGGAGAATTACGGTTGTTCCACGTGTTTACCAGCACTTGGTAAAGTCAATATTTTTAATTTTAGCCAATCTAGTATATGCATAATGGTATTTCATTACGGCTTTGATTTATCTCACTAATGACTTGAGCATTTTTCATGGGCTTATTTGCCATCCATGTATCTTTTTTGGTGAAGTGTCTATTTAAATCTTTAGTTGATTTTTATTTACTTGGTTACTTCTTTTCTAATTATTGAGTTTTAATAATTCTTTATATTTTTATATATAAGTCCTTTTATCAGATATATGACTTAAAAATACATTCTTTAGGTCTGTGACTTATCTTTTTACTTTCCTAAAAGCATCTTTGAAGAACAGAAGTTCTTAATTTAGATAAACTCCATTATTTTCTCTTTTCTTCTGTGGATTATGCTTTTGGTGTTGTATCTAAAATATTTTTGTTACCCTTACCCTAGAATCCTTGATTTGAAAAAAATTTCCTAAAGATCATCAAGTGTGTTACTTGTCCTAGCAGATGTTCATAACCTGGAGCCCATAGACATATTAGTGTGCTATTAAACATTTAACAGATGGCTCTGCAGGTTAAAAAGCTCTGGTTTGTAGCATTTTCTGGTTTTCATGGTTGATTTCAACTTCCCAACCTGATATCACTGAACATTGAGTTAGGAAAAGATAGCATGGTAGCATGCCATTTCATAATATTTTATCCATTCATATACAATAAATAACTTAAAGAACATAGGTAGTAATTGAATGCAGTGAAACTTGGAAGTGATGAGTTTTGAGCGTTTATTAACTATGTTTTAATATAATTTATTAACTTTTAAATTTATATGATTTACTGATTAACAATAACTGCATTTAGCAACCAGCTTGCAAACTGCCTGAAAATTCAACAATCATCTCTTGTAAGCCACTGTATGTCAGCCCCAAAAGACCACTACGTAGAACCTTTGTGGAGCACATTAGTGGTCTGTGATTATGATTAAGGTGTGTTGAATTTTTTTACTTTTGGTGGTTTCCAGAAGGACAGGGGATGGGGGGAGACAGAAGAGAGTATGGGAGAGGGAATAAATGGTGACAGAAAGAGACTTGACTTGGAGTGGTAAGCACACAATTCAATATACAGATGATGTATTGGAGAATTGTATACCTGAAACCTATATAATTGTATTAACCAATGTCATCCCAATAAATTCAACAAACTAACTTAAAAATTGCATATGCATAAAAAGAAAAGAAAAATTACATATTTATTTTATTGACCTCTATGTGAAATTTAGCATTTCGTTTGATCATTAATGTTCTTTGAAATTATAGATAGACCAACTGCTAGACATTGCATTGAAAACGTCAATTAAATGCACATATATTGTGAGATGGGTGTTTTAAAATTTTTGATAACTGAATTCTGTTTAATAGGTTTTTTGGTAACAGTTTGTATTGTATTTTATGCATTTTAAAAATGTGTTATATATTTTTCTCTACTAAAGTGGTCCATGGCATAAAAAATGTTAGGAACTCTTGGAAGGGATTCCAGGGGAATGGGTAGCATTCTTGTTTAAAATTAGTTTCTAAGATGGACAAGCTACAGTCTCTTTGCATAGATCACTATCAGAAATGTTTATCTCCTTCTTGTTACTTAATACCTCATAGTATAAGGAGTTTTGGAGTCATGTAGATGTAAGCCCAAGCCTCAGTTCTATTATTTATTGTTTGTACGACTTTGATAAACTTAATTTGGCTCTCTCTGCTCCATTTTTTTCAACTGTAACACAGAAGTAATGACATTTGCCCTAAGTGGTTTTATGATGAAGCTTAAAAAAGTGCCTAGCATGTGTTAGGTACTCAATAAATATTTGTTTCTTTTTGTTTCAGTACTCAAAGGGAGAGGACAAACTGTAACCCATTTCAGAATGTCTATTGAATAAATTCATCATATTATAATTATTAAGGCTTTTTTTAAGGGAGTTATATCTAAATCTGAAGAGTAAGTGATACTTTTTCCTGTTTCAGGTCCAAATAATGGAGTCTAGAGCAGTCAGCTGTATTATTTTCACCTCAGCTCAAGGCTGGGGATCAGGGGGATTTCTAAGGAGAGGGTTCTGGATTCTGGTTCTCCATCTTTGATTGTTATGTTGATTTACTTTGCTCCTAACTCTAGGCCTTAACTGACTCTACTCAGAATTCTCAATGTTAGGCATTACCTCACTCAAATACACAGTCACTTCTTTCACTCAGCCCCAATGACAGGCCACAACTTCCAGGACATTGATGCAGTGCTCTTCATCTTTTTAAGTCTGTAGACCTCTTCCAATGGTAAAAGTTCTTCCAGTGGATCACCTGTACCTCCAACTCTCTTTAACCACAGGCAAAAAAACAACAACAACCCAAACACCTTAAAATAATGGATCCAGAGACATGGACTCATGCAACAGACTAGTAATTCTCAGAGAGAAAAGGGGGAGAGATTAACCAAAAAACTTATATACATACTAGAGGCCCAGTGCATGAAATTCTTGCACTCGGGGGGTTGGGGGGTGCCTCAGCCTGGCCTGTGCCCTCTTGCACTCCAGGAGCCTTTGGGGAGCAGGCCTAAGCCATCAGTCAGACATCCTTAGCGCTGCTGCGAAGGCTGGAGAGGCTCCTGCCACCACCACTGTGCTCGCCAGTTGTGAGCCTGGCTTCTGGCTGAGCAGCACTCCTCCTGCAGGAGCACACTGACCACCAGGGGGCAGCTCCTGCATTGAGCGTCTGCCCTCTGGTGGTCAGTGCGCATCATAGCTACCAGTCATTCCGCTGTTTGGTTGATTTGCATATTAGCCTTTTATTATATAGGATATGCATAACTGGACACAGACAGTAGTGTCGTGAAGACCTGGGGAGGGGGCAGGAGTGGAGAGGAGGGGGTCAATGGGGAAAAAGGGAAACATCTGTAATACTTTCAACAATAAAGATAAATTAAACTAATGGGAAACCTGGCAGTACTTTAAATGAGACACCAAAGAGATGATGTCTGGTTTAAGTGTCATAAGTGAATTAATTATTTTTTCATGCCAATAACCAAAGTATAGGCCTTGCCATACAGTAAATGTTAACAACATATAAGAGATTAATCTATGGACCTGCTCAGGATTACCTTTGAAAACCACTAGAAGTCTCATTAGGAGACTCCATTTTGGGAAGTGCTGCTTTCCAAGAGTACTTCTTGCCCATTTGATCATACAGTAAATTCACTTATAAATTGTCTTTCTTTCTTTCTTTCTTTCTTTCTTTCTTTCTTTCTTTCTTTCTTTCTTTCTTTCTTTTTTGTTAGAGAGACAGCAGGGAATAGTGAAGAGAGCACCAAATTTCATCCAGATCTGAATTTTAACCCTTTCTGTGCTGATAACCAGCTGTGGTTAACTTTACCAAGTTTGCTGAACCTCTCTGAGCTTCTATTATGTCCTCTGTTTAATGGATATATCTATCCCATAGGATAGTTGTAATAGTTAACTATAATAATGTATTTTAGGTAGCTAGGACATATATAGATAATCCTCTATTTCATTTTTTTCTTCCTCTTCATAGGCCACAAAACTAAAGTAGAATAAACCAAGAAGAAGCCAATAGTATACCAGTGTCATATTTCTAAATTTTAGAAGAATTTGTCCAACATTGGGATCTCTGGGATCTTTTACCATATTAATCCTTTTGTTCTTGAGCCTGGACCTAATGATGTTCTGAAACTACTGTCTCATTTAACTATTTTCAAGTCATCCACTTCTTGTTTTTCTGACATAACTACTTTGTTAAACTTCAGTCTTGGATAATTCTGACTATCTGCTTATCTATATATATAAAAAGCTAAGTGACCAACTGTACATCGCGCACTGGCAATTTAAAAATAAACGTTGACTCATGCATGCGCAATGCATATAAAGCTCTCACTGGTGCCAATCGCACACATGTTTTAATTATATAATACTATATTGACATGTATTTTTTTGCAATAATGTAATTACCACATGAATGTTTCTTCTAATTAATTTCCTTTCAATGTGCACAAATCTGTGCTCTGGGCCACCAGTCAATAATAATATCTACAACCAATAATATTGAGTCTGCTGAAGAAATCACACAGTTGTGTTAACTGGTGTTGCAGCAAATCTGTGTTCTCCAATCTCAGCTTTATTACTCTCTTCATTGCACTTGTTCAAACCCTAGAGTGACAATTCCAAAACTTCCTCTTCCACCATCTCCCCACTCACTTTAGAAGCATATTTTATTTTATTTTTTTAAAGTTTAGAACAATTTTTATTCCTTGATTCAAATATTAGTTAAATAACTAGTATAATGATTTGTTAAACAATTTATAAAACTTTTTAAGCTATCTACTTCTGTTATATCCTATATTATAAAAGCCTAATATGCTAATCAACTGAAAGGCGGAATAACCAGTTGCTATGACACACACTGACCACCAGGGAACAGATGCTCAAAGCAGGAGCTTCCCCCAGCCTGCAGGCCCCAGGCCAGCCAGGGTGGGTGCCAGTGGGTCCCCCCAATCACCCTGCCAGTTGCCCCACATATGGGCCCTGATTGCCAGCCAGGCCTAGGGACCCTACCCATGCATGAATTTCATGCATCAGGCCTCCAGTTTATTTGATATAATTGGTTGAACTTTTCAACTTTTATTTTTGTTGATCTTCTCTATTGTATCTTTGTTTTCTGTTTTTCTTTCTTTTAAAAAAATCTTTAATTTCTTTATTGGTTAAGGTATTACAAATGTGTCTTCATCCCCCCATTAACCCCCAACCCCCCACACTCATGCTCTCATCCCCCTGTTGTCTATTTTAACTCTAATTTTACAGAGAATATTGAGGCTATTATAGATGAACTCTTACAATTTACCACACCTGAAAACTATTTTTATCTTTACTCACTCTCACGTTCTTCCCTCTGGTCCCAGAAGTTTTCCTTTTCCACTTGGCTCTGGTACCTATTTCTTAACATTTCTTTAAGAATTTCATTGTATTAGCTATTCACTCTCTCCTTTATATCATTTTCATCAACACATAAACAAGTTCAAGTTGCTCTCATGCTGAAAATTCAGTAATCTTCTCAGGATTCTGCCTCTCTCTCAAGCTACTATCCTCTCTCTCCCTTTATCTTCTTTCACAACCTTCTTGAAAAATGACCCACACCACCATCTCCAATTCCTTCTTAATTTCTCATTCTCTTATCAGAACATGATAAATTGCTATTTACTCCCAAATCTCCATTGAAACTGCTCTTGCAAAGAACACTAATGATCTTCTAATAGCTACAACCAATGCTTTTCTCTTTTATTTTCATATTACTTGATCACTCTGGATGACTTGGGCACTGATGAAGATTCCCTTCTTGAAACTCTGTCATATAGTGACACTACTTTTAATCTCACCACTTTGAATGTTCCTTCTCAGGCTGCTTTGCTGGCTTCTCTTCCTCGGCCTGTTCTTACAATGTTGATTTTCACGAAAGAGTAATTCTTGATTCTCTTATTTTCTTAATCTATACCTGAGCAACTTATTTTTTTAATTACTACCCATAAAATAATTAAATCTATATCACCAGCCAGCTACATCTACTGTATTCCAACTCCTTACTAGTCTTCTCCAGTTAGATGTTACACAGATACCTCAAAGGTAATTCATGGGTGAAGAAATGAATGCACCTTCCCCCATACCTATTTCTATTGTGATATTTCTTATTTAAGGGAGAGACAACACTAACCAACCAGTTACTCAAGCCATAAACCTAGGTTTCGTCAGATGTTTTTTTTCCCTCATCTTGCATACACAATGTGCCAGCAGTGATAGGCTTGTTTGTCCTTGGATCCATTCCTTACCTTTCTTTGCTTTGCTCTTTATTTGCAGAAGGGTTGATTCCTGCAGGCTGCATTTCCCATGCTTTTATATTAGGCTTTGATTAGATTCAACTAATAGGAAATTTCAATAGGAAATTGAAAGATGAGAAGAAAAGAGAACCCTGTGTCTCTTTATTTCAGCTGTGTCTCCTCCATGTCTTCAGCTAACACTAGATTGGCTTGCTATGATTCCAGCGTCCATGGGATGATTTCTGCTCTGGTATCTGGTAACAACATTTCTTGCTGTTGTACTTTCAGCAGGGGCTTTCTGCTGTTGTTAATCTCTGTGTAGTTTTAACATTCCTTCCACCATCAATGTAACAATGATTGTATTTAATTCCCTTTGTGTTAAATAGAGTGGTTTCTATTTTCTTGTTTGAATTATGGATTAATGTACCCAGTCACCAAACATTATAAATGTCTACTTAACATTGTTTGTATCTATCTGTACTTCCTACTCTTACCACTACAGCCTTAGTTCAGTATTTGCTGCAAAACTCTCCTAAATATCTCCCTTTTTATCTATCCTCCACTGCCTAAAACCGTTCAATAACCCCCATATAGACCTATTTCCCAACTATCAGTCATTTATACATTATCCTCATATTTTTGTCATAGCTATGTACTATCTGTACTATTAGTTAGGTAATTTTTAATATATTCTTTTAACAAAAATTTAGCGTTGCCTGAGCAAAACTAAGGTTTAAAGGTCTATTTTTTCCCTAATACACATTACAAGAAAAACCAAACTATTAAAAATAACATTCACCCATATACTTCCTGAAATGTCCCTCATGTGTATAGCACACTTGAGGACACATTGGCCTATAAGATCAAGTCGAAGTTTTTAATGCAATTTATAAGGTCATTATGATCTGGCTCTTGAGTCTTACTTCCCCATATTCTCTTTGGGTCCCCATTCACACCTTCTATTCGGGCCACCTCTTCTGCCTCTAGTTCAAACTGATCACTTACTCTTTCATGATTCCCTCTATGCTACATATAGACATTTTTTGCACTTACCTATTTACATGTCTTTTTTACCTTACTAAACTGGTTTAAGAAAACCATTACTGATTGATGTCCATGATATATATGCCTATGTTATTCTGGACTACTAGATGATAGTAATCCATCCTTTCCTTCCAAACTTGTAAATTCTTCTTAAACAATAATCACATAAATATTTTTTATTTATGAAAAGATGTTGTTTATTTGTTATCAAGACCAGACTGAGCCATCACTGTAAAATGGTATTTTATTCTTTTCAGTTTCATTTAACATACAGACTCACCTTGGTATCATTTGTTAGATTACCAAGCATATAATTTGGACTGGAGCATAGAAATTATAATTTCCACTCACATTAGTTTCAATACTTATCTTTGTTTTCAAAGTATAATAAAGTACTCATAGGAAGAGGGGAAGTTATGTCTCATTTTTTTAGCAGCACTATGGCTTGAACTGACTTCTGACTTCTTTATTTTTTGCTGAGGGCAAGTCTCAAAATAAAAATGAAAAATGGTAAATTTGCAAGTTTTTACAAGTAGCATCACAGATTCATGGAGCTATCAGTGACGGCGAACCTTTTGAGCTCGGCGTGTCAGCATTTTGAAAAACCCTAACTTAACTCTGGTGCCGTGTCACATATAGAAATTTTTTGATATTTGCAACCATAGTAAAACAAAGCTTATATTTTTAATATTTATTTTATATATTTAAATGCCATTTAACAAAGAAAAATCAACCAAAAAATTGAGTTCGCGCGTCACCTGACACGTGTGTCATAGGTTCGCCATCACTGAGCTAGATGGTACCTTAGAAGTCATCTAGTCCAATCTCCTCATTTTACACATAGGAAGTGAATAAGATCACAAGAAAGGGAAATTCCAATCTACGTAAGGATATTTTGTATGTGTGAGCAGAAATGGGAAAAATTCTCCTACTTTGAGCTATCTTATTAGCACACAGTTCACATATGCAATTTCTTCAACTGTTTGTGCCAGAAAGGGGGAGTCTACGTGCAAGCTGGGGATTATTCACAATCTCCACAGAAGACTGCAGAGTAACTTGTGCCCACATTTATATTCACATAAATGAGACTCAGAGAGTCTATGGATCTTTAGCTAGCCACTCTCCCAAGGTAGCCTGCTGTAGAACACAGCTCCATGGCAATCACACTGATCATGCATTTCTTTTTCTTTCTCTTTCTTTTTTACTATATATGTTCTTTAGTCAATATAAGATTTTTTTAAAACGAATCTTACAGTCATCTGGAGAAATCCCTGTTTCACAAATGGAAAAATTAAAGCCTGCGAGTAGAAAGAGTACTCAAAGAGATAAAAGCAGCAGTAGGACTGAAATTGCCTATATTGGTATTTCTAGACTTCAGAACTAGGGGCTGTATTTAACACATCTGATACAACTCTGGAGTTTTTTTAAAAAAATTGATCTATGCTTTATTCTTTTGATTCCTGATTTGTAGTTCAGTCTTAATGAGAAAAAGAAAACACACAGAGAAACATCAGGAAGAAACTAAGGCTATATAATGAGAAAACAGACTACTCATTCAGATCCAGTGACTGATTATATTAGTAGATAATACCTCTTCCCCTTGCCCCCCACTTTCCATTTCCCTGCTCATTAGATAGGGATAAGAAGGAAGTGAAACACAAATCTCCACATTTACTTAATTGTCAGGAGCTCTGACAAAACCTGTGATTAGGAAAGGTTGAAATTAGTGGATAAAAATTAATTGTAGGATTCACTTTGTAGAATTAAACTTAATCCATACTTTGCCCGTTCCCCATAACCCTGGTTAATTAAGAGTTGACTGCACTGCACAATGTTCTTTTCTGAGGGCAGTGTCTGTCATGAGAGGGTATTGTGTTACCTCTCTATATTTATCAGCCAAGAAAACATTTCTCTAAGGATAACATTCAGTGTAAGGGAAATAAGTGCTAATACAGTAGTAGGAGGGCCAATCTTATTCTTAAATTATCATGAGATTGAGGTCTGGGAAATAAAATAAATGACAGTGTGTACTTAGAATTACATCCATGTGGGCATTTTTTCAGCCAGATATAAAATGAAAGTAGGCTTGGAAAATTTTACATACAAAAAACTGGTGTAGCTGGGACCTCTACATGTAATATTTTAGGGAAAAGGGCTGAAAATGTCCACTATCCATTCATAAGTGTACTAAATAAATACCAGAACAGGAGTTCTCAAGGTATCTCTCTGACCTGCCTCTGCAAACAGAAACTGGAAACTAGCGTTGACTTCCATTAGCAGGCTGCTTCAGCTCAGACCCATTTCCTTTCCTCGCCTCATTGGCAACACCCTTTTTAGGACTGGAGTTTCCTAATAATCTCATTTGGAGCTTGTTTGCCAAGGCATGGCTAGACTTTCAAGTTTATTTTCTTAAGTCACTACATTATTTTTCACATCTCATGCCTAAAAAATAAGTTAGTGAGAAGATAATTATTTTGAAGGGCAGCCAAAGACATTTGTAACTCTGAATCAAGGGGAAAGGTTAAGTTAACTGATGTTTTTATCCCTCCTGAAGAAATTTTGAATGAAGGCAGATTGTAATTACGTACTGGAAAATGTGCTAGTAAAAGAGACAACAAAGCAGTGGGCTCTAGAAACAAAGTCATGTGTTATAGAACAAAGTCATGTGTTACAGTAGAAAAGAAATTAGATCTGAAAATTAAGGAAGTGTTTTAATGATCCAACTAAAATAGCAGAAGTTCTTTTCTTAGCAAAGAAATAATGATAGTGGTCAGCAACCACTTAAAATAGTTGACTGCAATCAGCAATACCACTGGGTGCCAGTGGTAGGCATAAGGCTTGGGTAGAAGAAACAGAAAAAACAAAAAACAAAACAAACAAACAAACAAAAAACACAAGAGGACAATTAAAAATAAAGGAAAATAGAAAACAAAGAATGAAAAGAGAAATATATAAGGGGAAAATAGCCAGCAACAATTCTTCTGATATCATCCTATTGTAGCATGACCATGAGTTCAAATTTTAGACATGGGGGATAAAGTAAACCATTGTTGCCCTAACCGGTTTGGCTCAGTGGATAGAGCATGGGTCTGCGGACTGAAAGGTCCCAGGTTCGATTCCGGCCAAAGGCATGTACCTTGGTTGCGGGCACATCCCCAGTAGGAGGTGTGCAGGAGGCAGCTGATCGATGTTTCTCCCTCATCGATGTTTCTAACTCTCTATTCCTCTCCCTTCCTCTCTGTAAAAAAATCAATAAAAATATATTTTAAAAAAAGTAAACCATTGTTTATGAAACAGTTCAGATTTCAGATATTCTAGGAGTAAAACCCTTACCCGTGAAATAATTAAATGAATTGTCACTGCTTTCATTCATTTTAGTAACTGTGGTTGTATAATAGAGTGATTAAGAGTGAAGAAGTTTGTTTCAGAATAGTTTGGTAGCTATAAAAACACTGTGTGTTTTTTCGTAAAAGTTTGTCTATTGTCTGGCTTAATGGTATTTACTAACAAAATTATTATGGTTATGAGGATGGCATTCTGTGTGTGTGTGTGTGTGTGTGTGTGTGTGTGTGTGTGTTTAATCTGGGTATTAGTATGTTGCATTGACCCATTTTTAAATAAAAATAGTATATACTATTACAATAAAAAGCAAATTCTTTACATAAAATTTCTAAGAGTTATCTTGAAGCGTTCCCTACAATTCATACGCTAAAATACATTTTCTCAAAGCGTAAGAAAAGCATGGTGTTATTCTATACATTGATGGTGATACAGCATATGCTATTGTCATTGCCAATTCTGTTTATCATAGATCCCTGTATCTATGACATGGGATAAAGTCATGACATGCATTTGTGAGGCTATGGAGAACTCACTGCTCTTCAGCATCAATCATTGTTGAGTGACTAAAACAAACAGAATTCATAGTTTGGTGAGGGCATTGTTACATTAGTTGCAAAGCTGTGCTATCTCCCTTTAAAAAGACAATTTTGAAGAATTCTTAAAAAACATGTTAGAGAGCATATAGAGTATGTTCTCTCTATATAGAATGTATTGTCAAATCTTTCCAAGTTATTCCTTTTTAAAACTTTAGAAAAATTTAGCACAACAATATGGTTAAAAATAAATCACACAGAAAAGTTTATATTGCAAAAAAGGCAATTATCCACTGCTCACCTTCAATCATGCTCCTCATTGAAAATCACTTTTAAAGTTTTCAACCATCTAAACTTATCTGGTCTTATCTCCATATCTCTTAAATTATATGTTTATGCTGCCATTTATTTTTTTTTATTCCTGAGTCCTGCCACTATTCTTATCAGTATTACTGTGGATAACCTGGGTACCTCTACCCTTCTGGATAGTTCCTTGCCCTGCACTTTGACCCTTCTCTGTCTCTCACACCTATACCCATTTTCTGTAATTCCTACGGGCTGTACCCTCACGGCATCACCTGAATTCAACCACCTGTCATCCCATAGCCCCCACCTTGGTACAGCTGCTCCACCTCCTGCCTAGACTACTGTACTTGCCTCCTCGTGGGGCTCTATGCTCCCTCTCACACTCGACATCACTGTGGCTCCCATTTCACTTGAGGTAACAGACAAAGTCCTCACTACAGCCCGTGAGGCTGTGTAGGATCTGGTCCCTGCTGACCACTCCCTGACTCACTTCCTCCTCTCCAGACTCCCTCAAACTAGCAAGCTGATTCCAGCCTGCCTTAGTGCCTTTGCACTTGCTGCTCCCTCTGCCTGGAAGCTCTTCCAGCTTTTCTCATAGCTTGCTCCCTCACCTTCTTCCCATCTCAGCTCAAGGATCATTTCCTCAGGGAGGGAGAGGTCATGCCTAACCTGTGAATTAAGATGTCACTCTTTCTCCCCTCATTCCATTCCAGTCACCCAGCTGTGGAATGAGTCTGCTGTGTCCCAGACTCGGGGAACAAGGTGCAGTGAGGAAGAGACATGCAATAAGCAAAAGAAATAAGAAATATACAGTGTCAGATGATAGTGATACGAAAAGAAATAAGGCAGAAAAGGAAGACAGGGAATGCTGGGTCACTGCCATTTTTAGTAGAATGGGCAGGAAGGCCTTATTAAAGAGCTGACATTCAGAGGGAAGGGAGTTCCTGTTGGTGGGCAAAGCAAGTGCAAAGGCCCTGAGGTGAGTATGAGTTTCTCTGAAGAACGGACAGTGTGTGTGTGTTGGAGTGAGGGGAGGGTGTGGCTGGAGGTTGAAGAGGTGAGAGGGGGAAATGAGATCAGGAGGTAAGGCAGAAGGGGCCCACCATTCATGGTTTATAGGCTGACCCTTGAGGGCAGGGACTTTGTCCTGTTTCCTGCTGTGTCTCTGGCACCTAGACTAGTGCCTGGCACAGGGAAGGTGTTCAGTGGTGTTTGTTGAATGAATGAGCAATGCCGATTTGAAATCAAAGCTGTCTTCTCCCCAGACTCCAGGCAGAGAACTAGGCTTTAACTTCTGTTTTCTCATTTTACATATGGTAGACTGAGTCCCTGAGAGAGGCTGAGACCTGCAGGGGAGTACTCATCCCTGGAGACCTACAACCATGCCCAGTATGGTCGTTGAGAGGATGAATTGTGGAGCCAGGCTACTCGAGCTGGGCCTCTTCTTGGCTGTGTGACTTTGGGTCAACAGTGTCACCTCTCTGGGTCTCAGTTTTTTCTACTTCTATAAAATGGGAATCACAGCATGCCTTCCTCCTAAGATTTTCGAGAGAATTAAGCAAGTTAATTTATATACAGTGCTCGGCACAGTGTCTGGCCTGTGCTGTGTTACTATTACTATTACTATTTATTACTATTACTATTACTATTACTATTACTATTTATTACTATTTATTACTATTTATTACTATTACTAAGGAGGACATGGGTGCGCACTCCTCTTCTGAGGGTGGGAGGCTCAATGCTTTGCTCTCTGACTTCTGTTAATGTTATCCTCAGTTTACCCATCTGAACTACAGAAACAGGCACTTGACCTCTTGTTGGGAGAACTTGTAGAACAGAATATGCCTCCAATTTCCTAATTTTGGGGGTATGGGAGAGAGTCCACACAGTTCCTACACCACCAGCTTGGGGGCACAGGCAGATGGCTGATGAAGTCTGAGGCCTGCCACCTCAAGTGCTGTGAACTCAGTGAGCCCCTGCCCTAACTTGTCCACCCAGGCAATGATGGATGCTAAATGTTGGTGGGGCTCTCTCAGTGCACCCCCACTTATCTCACTGGGCTCAGGGAGAATAGACAAGATGTTTATCCCCCAAGGCTATGCTTCCATTTCTTAATTGACTTTAGACATGGTCTATTAACATCCTGCTATGCTAGATGAGAATCTGGTGAGTTTACAAAAATTCCTGCCCAACTCTCCTTCTCCAAATATGATATACACCCTTATTCTCAGTTCTACTACTCAATACCTCTGAAATTTTAACTGAAATTAAACTTCCATTTCAGGTCCCATGTATTTTGATTCTCCACTTTGTAATATGAAGACATTAAAACTCCTACTCTTCAGTGCTCTTCCTCATCTCCTACCCTTTAACCACAGTCAGCTATACTTTTTTTATACTAGAGGCCCAGTGCATGAAATTCGTGCATGGGGGTAGGACGGTGTCCCTCAGCCCGGCCTGCACCCTCTCACAATCCGGGACCCCTCAGGGGATGTTCAACTCCGGGATTGGGCCTAAACCGGCAATTGGACATCCCTCTCACAATCCAGGACTACTAGCTCCTAACCCCTCTCCTGCCTGCCTGCCTGATTGCCCCTAACCACTTGCCTGTCTATCTCATCACCCCTAACCACTTGCCTGCCTGCCTAATTGCTAACCACTCT
>NW_005357414.1:2695909-2697939 GCF_000412655.1 Myotis brandtii | reverse complement strand
CCCCTAACTGCTCACCTGCCTGCCTGCCTAATCACCACTAACCACTCTGCCTGCCTGATCGCCCCTAACTGCTCACCTGCCTGCCTGCCTAATTGCCCCTAACCACTCTGCCTGCCTGCCTGATCACCCCTAATTGCCTCTGCTTGCCGGCCTGGTTGCCCCTTAACTGGTCCCCTGCTAACCTGGTTGCCCCCTAACTGCTCACCTGCCAGCCTGTCCACCCCCTAACTACTCACCTGCCAGCCTGGTCGCCCCCTAACTGCCCTCCCCTGCAGGCCTGGTCTCCCCTAACTGCCTCTGCCTCAACCCCCACCACCATGGCTTTGTCCAGAAGGACATCCAGATGGATGTCCAGTCTAATTAGCATATTACCCTAATAAAGTATAGATTGTTAAGGTTGATAACATTTGCATTCTGTTAGGTAATCATATTAAGTCTCCTGTAATTTGTCATATTCATATATTATAAAGTAGAATATCAATAAGCAGTGTTTATATGATTATAACTGTAATGTTTAGTGTATAGCCACATTGTGTGCTGGACTTATTGTTGCTTCTCTACAGGCAGGACCAGTGTTATGCTCCTCTACCATTCAATGGAGAATACAGGGTGGGGCAAAAGTAGGTATGCAGTTGTTAGTATGTAAAATAATACAAAAAATAATAAATAATAATACAATAATAAACTCTGTGTTTTAGGTACTCAGAACTATAAACCTACTTTTGCCCAACCCAGTATCCTGAAAATCAAGTAACAATGCATTCTCTTATTTTTATACTCCAACATTGCCTTGATCATATCCTCAAATTGTTTAAAAAATTCAATCATAATATTAATGTCCCTCCCCTTTTTTTGCTGGAAACTATTGGCATATCAAAGTCAGGGTAATGGAATTAGTCACCATGACTTAACAGTAACTGCAACCATTATTTAAAATTTAAGCCAACAAACGATTTTTTTTAAGGACAAGTATTTTTTCATTGACATTTTTTAAAGAATTGCTAGTAAATGGTGGTAATAAAACACTGATCAACTTTTACTCAGTTTCATTATAGTCTTTAAATTCCATATTTAAAAAATATATCCTCATTGCCTACACCCAGATAAGGTAACTTCTACTGCCCTGGTCCTTAGTAAACCAATGTTAGTAACTGCTTTCCCAGAGACCTTTCTATCTTCTATTTTCCAGTATGGACTCCTGCACTGTGACCATCCTAGGACTTTTATTTTTCACTATTCTATTTGTGGTCTACTTCACTTGGATCCTATGACATCCTTTTACTTTGATGTTTAATTTTGCTCTAACAGTTCTGAAGTCATGTCTAAAAAATGATGCCTAAGAGGTCAACTGTCTCAGTCTTTTATATCTGAAAATGTTGTTATTTATCATCTTACTTAGTTGATATATTTGCTTATTTTAATATTCTGGACTCAAAATAAGTATTCCTCAGAACTTTGTAGTCATTGTGCTATCATCTTATAGCATTTGGTATTGATAAATTCTATGTCAATCTGATTCTTGTTCATTTGAGGGTAATTTTTTTTTCACTAAAAAGTCTTAGAATCTTCCTTTTAGCCCGGTGCACAAAAATTTGTGCACTCGGGGGGGTCCCTCAGCCTGGCCTGTGCCCTCTCGCAGTCTGGGACCCCCTCGTGGGATGACCACCTGCTGGCTTAGGCCTGCTCCCGGGGTATTGGGCCTAAGCTGGCAGTCAGACATCCCTCCGGAAGCCTGGGAGCCCTCAGATGATGTCCACTTGCCAGCGTGGACCAGGCCTAAGCTGCAGTCGGGCATCCTTAGTACTGCTGAGGAAACAGGAGAGGCTCCCACCACCACCGCTGTACTGGCAGCCATCAGCCTGGCTCGTGGCTGAGCAGAGCTCCCCCTGTGGGAGCACACTGACCACCAGGGGGCATCTCCTGCATTGAGTGTCTGCCCCCTGGTGGTCAGTGTGTGTCATAGTGACCAGTCATTCCCAGTCGTTCTGCTGTTAGGGTCAATTTGCATATTACCCTTTTATTATATAGGA
>NW_005357414.1:2687446-2695326 GCF_000412655.1 Myotis brandtii | reverse complement strand
TTTGATATGTTTTTTTCAGGTTAGAAGTTTTCCTCAATTGCCCTGTGGTTGGTGATTATTCATCCGTATTTATGAATTATAAAATAGAAAGGCTGACTAAGTGCTGTATATACATGAGCAGGGCTTATGGTCTGGAAGGCTTTGCTTTGAGAGCAGGCTGAGAATTAGTTGGTATGATGAGAAACTCTAGTTGCCAAAATGAGGAGCGCTTTTTCTGAGATACCAAATCCCACACTAGCTCTTTAGGTTCTTTCCAGACTTTGTCTTGGGGTAAATGTTCAGCCTCATAACATTCTAATGTGGAGGAATGGGAAATGTTTGGGCAGGAGGTTAATATTTTCATATACAGTCACACATTGATTTCCCCATTTTCAGCTAATTTCGCACTCCCACCCTAAGATTTTCATGGAAAGATTGCCCAACTCCATCTAGTATAGCTCCCCTTCAGGTGTTTTCTACACTATGGTGTTTTATGCTTTCCAGAACTTTCTGGAAGTCTGCAACCAATTCCATTCTCTCCTTCCTCAACAAGCAATTTTTGAGCACTTATAAGACTCTGCTCCAGGTACTATTGTAAACACTAAAGACATGATAGAGAAAAGAAAAAGTGGAAGAGACATGTATTGAGGACACAATAAAGAAAGGACAGGCAACCAAGTAATAAAAGCAAGGTAACAAATAAGGTAATCTCAGAAAATATTAAATTCTATGAAGAAAATAAATAGTAATGTGATATAGAAGTCTGGTAAGAAGATTTAGAGAAGCTGATCAGGGAAGGTGTCTAATCTGACCCTGAAATCATGGGCTCCTAAATCAGGGCATATCATTCTGTTTTGAGCAAATAGAATGATGAGAAGGAGCCAACCTAGGTAAAGTCTGGGGAAGAGACTCCAGGCAAAGGGACCCACCATAAAGTAGGAAAGCAACTGTTAAATTATGGGACCAAAATAAAAGTCCAAATTTCTTCAGATCAATAAAGAAATAAGAGAAGAGTAGATGAGGTTTGAGAGAGAAGCAGAGGTTCTTGAAACCATAGTAAGAAGTTTGCATTTTATTGTGAATGAAAAGGCAGACCATTGAGGGATTTTGTCCAGGAAATGGCACAACTTGGCTTTTTGTTTTAAATTTTCTTTTATCTCTTCACTAGAGGCCTGATGCACAAAATTCATTCAAGGATCTTGGCCCTCGCAGCCCTGGCTTCATCTGTAAGGTCATTCTGCTGTTCAGTCTAATTAGCATATTAGCTCTTTATTATATAGGGTGATTATTTTAATAGAACTTTAACGTGAGAGGCAGTATAGTATAATTAACAGCATGGAATTTGGAACCATATTACTGGCACTGCCACTGTTATCATTGTAATTAGCTACTTAATATTAATAATTAGGAAGAGACCAGAGGGGAGGCCAGATATTATAAGCATGGTCATCTTGGCATCTTCACCAGGAGATACAGATTCATGCTACCCAGGGAACCACTGGTCCATTCCCTGCAGATCACTGGGGGAAGGGATGGGACAAAGGGGAAGATGGACACATACACAGTAAAGTGCGGGTGACTTAGGGAAGGTGCTTGTCTGTCAGTTTAGCTTGAGAACAATGAATTGGCTAGGGGGTGGATCTCACAGAAGTGTGTGAAATCTAAGTTCCTGGT
This sequence comes from Myotis brandtii, assembly GCF_000412655.1. NCBI lineage: Eukaryota > Metazoa > Chordata > Mammalia > Chiroptera > Vespertilionidae > Myotis > Myotis brandtii. The sequence continues at coordinate 2,693,673 of NW_005357414.1, read as the reverse complement.
TAAAACCCCCAGACAAAGAATTATCTCTTGCTCTCTTGCTTGCACTTTTTCACTCTTGCTCTTACTTGCTCCATGACCCACACTTGCCCATGATTTTGCATGTTCTCTCTGCATGGCCATGGGCTGAAGCTAGGAAAACAAGCTAAGCTAGCTAGATGCTGTACTAGACTATACTTTAATATGGAATAAAAACTATGGGCAGTGGCCTTAATTCTGGCCCTGCTGAAGGCAAGATTGAACTTCTTCCATGGCAAGACAGGTACATATGTGACCTTGGAAGGGAAACCCCTTGATTTTACATCATCAATAAAGTTTTCCTCTATACCTCATCCTCCTGTGGTGGCCTCAGGAAATTTTCTTGCGGCACACAAAGAACTCCACTTCCACCAATAACACCACTAACCATCCTTAATAACTTGGGCAAGAGAGTGTATCTTTTTGTGCCTTGCTTTTCTCATCTGTTAAATGGAAATAATAATTGCACCCACCTGATAGAGTGATTTTGAGAATTACTATAATTAAAGAATGTAAAGTACTTAGATTATATGTGTTAGCTATTACCAATATTATTATTGTTACTACAGGGCCCAGTGCACGAATTTGTGCACCTTGAAAGGAACTAAGGGCCATGAGGCTGTGGTGGGCACAGGGGCAGGTTTTGGTCTATCCATCCTCTGTGCCCCCACCTGGCCCCTCCTGCCACAGCCCTGTCCCCTGTCTAATGGCAGCCCCACTCCCGCTGCTGCCACTCCTGCTCGCACCCGCTGACAGTGTGGAGCTATTGGGGCCAGTGCCAGCAGTAGGCGGGAGTAGGGCCGGCACTGTCAGCAGGTGTGAACGGCAGCTGCTGCCCCGATCGCCCCTCAGGAGCAAGGGGAGGTGGAGAATCCCTGGCGGGCAATTGGGGCCAGCAGCCTCTGCTTGCACCAACTGATGGCACTGAGTGATCAGGACCAGCACCGGGTGCCAGCAGCAGTTGTGAGCGGCAGCTCCAGCACCAGCTGTGGGTGTGAGCGGGGCTGTCGCAGGCAGTGGGTGCAAGAGGTGGCTGCAGGCTCCAATCTCCACTCAGGAGCAGGGGGAGATAGAGAAACCTTGAGGGGCAATCAGGGCCGGCAGCCACTGCTCGCAGCTGCTGATGGCACCAAGCAATCGGGCCTGGTGCCGAGCACTGGCAGCGGGTGCAAGTGGGCTGGCACCAGCAGCCGGTGCGAGCACCTGGCAGGACCACAGTGCATGGGAGCAAAAATTTTCAGTAACCACCAGAGGCTCACCCTGATGACAGCGACCAGCACCCTGCCTTGGTCTGGAGCCCCTACTCACCTGCTCCACCATCCCAACATGGCCAACGCCCGCCATGTTCCACACATGCCCCCTGGTGGTCAGTGCACCTCATAGCAACTGGTTGTTCAGTTGTTTGGCTATTCCACCATTCAGTCTATTTGCATATTAGGGTTTTATATACATAGATTATTATTGTTATTATTACTGGAGGGAGAGAAGATAAATATGTGTAGTCAATTTACTCTCTTGGACAAAAAGCCCAAAGGTGTTGATTTGCTTGAATAAAATAGAGTTTTAAAAATGGTCAAGGAGAGTCTCCAGTTGCCTTTTATATGTCATTATGTATCACAAACATTCTTTAAATCGTTTCCTTTTTTCTAAATCTTTATTTCATACATTCTTCAAAATGAGTGTGGTTACTTGCCGGGGCTGACCAGCAGACCCTGAACGATGCATGAACAGATTACTCAGGCACAGTTTGACTGTGAAAGAGAGGGCTAAGGGGCCCCTGGCTTTAGTAGCCAGGGCAGCCTCTATTGCCTGCCTTGTTAGGCTTTTATTGGAATTTTTATCTTTAGATACAATCAGTAGGGTGAGTAATCTTGGGAGAACACATTGTACTCTAGGCAAGGGCATCCAGGGATTAAGCATAAGGATTCCAGTAGACACCCGGGGGTCTGCACATGCACAGGCTTGTTTGTAAAGGTCAAGGAATAATTAGAGGCTCCACCTTTGACACTCCCCTAAGTCTCCCCTATGTTGAACTTCCAATAAACAGGGCAGGCAGCATTCCACACACTCCCCTTTTATCAAAATGTCCTCCTTACAAACTTTCCAACCAAGTCTCTTGTGCTCCCCAACAGTTATTTTTTTCATTTCCCAGAACTCTTCCTTTCCTGTAGTTAAAGAAAAGTGTAATGTTTGCTTAAAAATGTATAACATTCACTATTTTACAAAATAATTATAAGTATGATTTATCAAATACTATAGTCTTATAGTAAAAAACAATTATCTCCCCAATTTATCACTACTCCCCATTTTTCAGGTTCAATTATGTTAAACTCATAGGTGTTTACTTCATAGCTTTAAAAAATATGCTTAGAACATTATTTTTAATATTTACCTTAGATAGTACCTGTTTCCAGATATGACACATGAAGGCTTCATTCTTATGCTGTACTGCCACTTCCTGAATTTTATTCCTGTTGTTTTCTTGTTTATCTCTTTCTTTTGCTAATGCTCATCCTCAAATAACTTCCTAAAGAAAGGTGCATGGGGGAGGTGGGTTAAATATAATTTGATTAATAGTTTGGTTAGATATAGAAATTTTGTTTGAAAATAATGTTCTTTCCCAATTTTGAAAACATTGCACTATCATCTTCCAAGTATCCAGAACTGTAGAGAAAATTTAAGACATTCTGATTTTTTGATTATCATTTACTTTAAATGACCTGGTTATTTTTAAAATTTGAAAATTTCAGGAACTGTTTTATTCCTGGTACTCACAAGACGTGTGTGTGTGTGTGTGTGTGTGTGTGTGTGTGTGTGTGTGTGTGTGTTTATTTTTAAGTTACTGGGCTCGCTCTGACAATTAGTATCCTGCAGTTCTAGGAAGTTTTCTTTTTTTAATTGAATTTATTAGGTTGGCATTGGTTGATAAAATTACATAGGTTTCAGGTGTGAAATTCTATAATACACCATGTGTGTATTGTACTGTGTGTTCACTACCCCAAGTCACATCTCTTTCCATCACCATTTATTCCCCCCCTTTACTCTCTGCTACCTTCTACCACCACCCGTTCCCTCTGGTAATCATCATACTGTTGTCTGTCTCTATGAGTTTGTTTCTTTGTTTTGTTTGATCATTTGTTGCTGTTTATTTTACATAGCACATATTAGTGAATCATATGGTTGTTCTCCTTTTCCATCTATTTCACTTAACATGATACTCTTAAGATCCACCCACATTGTCATACCAGTAAATGAAAATATTTTATTGTTTTCAATGGCTCAGTAGTATTCCATTGTATATATGTACCACATCTTCTTTATCCAATCATCCATTGAAGAGCACATAAGGTATTTCCATGTCTTGGCTATTGTGAATAATGCTACAGTGAGCATAAGGGTACATATATCTTTACAAATAAGTGTTTTCCAATTTTTAAAATCTATTAATTGTCCTAATACTGAGCATATGATCTGTTTTTAGTAAATATTTCATAATCTCTTATAAAGAGTGTGTGTTTTACAGTTGTTGAATGTGTTCTATCAATGTCAATTTGATCAAATTATTCAACTCTTTCATAAACTTAGAATTATTGTCTCTTTTTGTTCTGTCAATGACTGAGAAGAGTGTTAAAACCTTTCATTATGACTGGGTTTGTTGAATTTTTCTTTCAGTTACATACATATGTTTCTTTATTTAAACTATGTTATCAAATAAATACACAAAACTTTAGGATTGTTATGTCTTACTAAGGAATTAAAATTTTTAACTTTGGTAATAGTCCTTTCTTTGAAGTCTACTTTATCTGTCAATTAGTGTTTGCATTGTATATCTTTTTCATATATATATATATATATACACACACTAGTGGCCCAGTGCATGAAATTTGTGCATGGGGGTGTCCCTCAGCCCAGCCTGCACCTACTCCAATCTGAGACCCCTCTCACAATCCAGGACTGCTGGCTCCCAACCACTCGCCTGCCTGCCTGCCTGATTGCCCCTAACCGCTTCTGTCTGCCAGCCAGATCGCCCCCTAACCATTCCCCTGTCAGCCTGATTGACACCTATCTGCTCCCCTGCTGACCCAATTGCCCCTAACTGCCCTCCCCTGCCGGCCTGGTCCCCCCAACTGTCCTCCCCTGCTGGCCTGGTCCCCCCCCAACTGTCCTTCCATGCAGGCCTGGCCCCCCCTAACTGCCCTCCCCTGCCGTCCATCTTGTGGTGGCCATCTGGTGTCCATAGGGGGTCAGCCATCTTTGACCACATGGGGGTGGCCATCTTGTGTGTTGGAGTTATGGTCAATTTGCATATTGTCTCTTTATTAGATAGGACTATTAGATAGGATGTTGTGTGTGTGTGTGTATCTATATTTTTACATATATATTTTTATTGATTTTTACAGAGAGATGAGGGAGAGGGAGAGGGAAGGTGGGGGAGAGAGAGAGGGAGAGAGAATAAGAGAGGGAAAGAGAGAAACATCAATGTGAAAGAAACAGTGACTGGTTGCTTCCCACATGGGATCCTGACTGGATACCAAACATGTAACCGGAGCATGTGCCTAGACTGAGAATGGAACCAGCAACCCTTAGGTGCATGGGACGACACTCAACCAACTGAGCCACATAGGCCAAGGCTCATCTTTATATTTTTGATATATTAACATCCTTGTATTTAAAGTATGTACTTTTTAAATAGCATTTATCTGGGTCTTTTAAGAATCAACCTGAAAATTTCTGTTTTTTAATTGAACTATTTAATCTATATTTAATATGGTTATTGATATGGTTCACTTTAAGTCTAACATATTGCTGTTTGTATTATAATCGCCACATTTGTACCTATTACTTTATTTTCTTTCTTGTCTTCTTTTTAATTAGTCAAGAATATGTTAGTAATTCAATGTATATTCTCTGTTGGCTATTTAGTTATACATCTTTGAATCAATTGTGGATAATTTAGAGGTTAAAATGTATGCCCTTAATTTTTCACAATTTATCTTTTATTTCTATTTTATTATTTTAAAACAAAAAAAATCTTATAAAAGTGTAATTCTGACCCATCTAGCTTTTCATGCTATTATCCTCATATATGTTTCTTCTACAAATATTGTAAAGCCCACCATATATTATTATTTTTCTTTAAATAGTCAAAAATTTTCTATAGGCATTTAAAAATAATCATTTATATTAACTGATATATTTACCACATCTGGCACTTTTTATATATTCCTGTAGATTCAGGCTTCCACCTTTGTCCTTTTTCCTTTCATCCTGAAATCTTTTTTTTTTTTTTTTTTGATTTCTTGTCGTAAAATCTGTTGGTAACAAATCTCTCAGCTTTGTTGGTCTGAAAATGTTTTTATTCTTCCTTTATTTTGTATTCAGTTATGTGGTAGGCAGCATTCTAAAATGTCTTCTCCACAAGGTTCCTGGCCCCTGGTTATTCAATCAAACACTAACCTAAGTATTATTATGAAAAGATTTTGCAAATGTAATTGAAGTCCCAAATCGTTGGTTTTAAGATATTTAGTGGGGTCTGACCTAATAACATCAGCCCTTTTAAAGCCAAACTTATTCTCTGGCTGGTAGCAGAAGAGGAAGTCAGATATATCTGAAGTATAAGAGGAATTCAATGCGTGGGAGGCTCTCTGTTGCTGAGATAGAGAAAGTCGAGGGGTGAAAAACTGAAAGCAAATGGGAGTTCCATTTTTAGTTTTTTGAGGAAACTCCACACTGTTCTCCACAGTGGCTGCACCAGTCTGCATCCCACCAGCAGTGCACGAGGGTTCCTTTTTCTCCACTTCCTCGCCAGCACTTGTCATTTGTTGATTTGTTGATGATAGCCATTCTGACAGGTGTGAGATGGTACCTCATTGTTGTTTTGATTTGCATCTCTCACATGACTAGTGAATTTGAGCATGTTTTCATATGTCTCTTGGCCTTCCTTATGTCTTCTTTCAAAAAGTATCTATTTAGGTCCATTGTCCATTTTTTTAAAAATATATTTTATTGATTTTTTACAGAGAGGAAGGGAGAGGGATAGAGAGTCAAAAACATCGATGAGAGAGAAACATCGATCAGCTGCCTCCTGCACACCCCCTACTGGGGATGTGCCCGCAACCAAGGTACATGCCCTTGACCGGAATCGACCCTGGGCCCCTTGAGTCCGCAGGCCGATGCTCTATCCACTGAGCCAAACCGGTTAGGGCCATTGG
>NW_005357414.1:2682585-2686368 GCF_000412655.1 Myotis brandtii | reverse complement strand
AGTGGGCGGGGGGTTGGGGGCAAATGGGGGGATAAGGATATATATGTAATACCTTAATCAATAAAGAAAAAAAAGAAATGTTCTGGTAGCCCTTCCTGGGTAGCTTGGTTGGTTAGAGCATCGTTCCGATACACCAAGTTTCCAGGTACGACCCCTGGTCAGGGCACGTACAAGAATCAACCAATGAATGCATAAATGAGTGGGACAACAAATCAGTGTCCCTTCCTCCACCCTACCCCCCTTATTCCTTCCCTCTCTCTAAAACAAATAAATGTTTTTTTAAATGTGCTGGAAAACAACAACAACAACAACAACAAAACACTGAAAGCAGCCTCTAAGAGCTGGGAGCAATTCCTGTCAGGCATTCAGGACAAAGAGAATATTTTGGTCTTACAACATCAAGGAATTGAATACTGTCAGCAATAAGAATAAGTTTGTCAGTATATTTTCCCCCAGAACCTGAAGATGAGAACTCAACCCAGCTGAGACCTTGATTCAGCACTGGGATACCCTGAGTAGAGAGCCCAGTCATGCTATTCTGGACATCTGATCAACAGAAACTGCAAGGTAATTAATGGGTGCTGTTTTAAGTCAGGAAGTTTGTGGTAATTTGCTATGCAGTAATAGAAAACTAATACAAGTTACAATTTACATTCAGTAAAATACTCAGATCTTATGTGTGCCATATCAGTTTTGTAAAATGCATATGTTCATTTTACTTACAACCCTATCAAGACAGAAAATGTCCACTACCCCCCTAAAAAAATCCCCTCATGACCTTCTAGTCAACTCTATCACCCCCAAGCAACCATTGATCTATCTGATTTCTATCATCATAGGTTAGTATTTTTCTGTTGCAGGATTTCATATTAATGGAATCATTTTGTAAGTAATTTTTATAAACATATATTTTCATGTCTCTTGGATTACTGTCTAGGAGTGGATGCACTTTGTTATATGGTAGATAGGTATTTACCCTTGTAGGAACTTGCTAAATTGTTTTCCAAAGATATACCATTTTTATCTCCCAATAGCAATGTATTTTGGTTATTCCAAATCCCCTGCAACATTTGGTGTTGTCATTTTTTGTTTTGTTTTTAGCAATTCCAGTTTGTATTGCTACATCAGATTTGGATTTTAATTTTCCTGATGACCATTGATATTTAGCATCCTTTAATGTTCTAATTGTTTTTCATATATATCTTGTTTTGTGAAGTGTCTTTTTAAGTGTTTTGCCCAGTTTTACAGGGTTGATTTTTATTTAATAGTAAGTTATAGGAATTCTTTCTATTCTGGATACAAGTCATTTGCCTGTTCTATGTTGAAAATATTTTCACTCAGTGTACAGATTGTCTTTTCATTTACTTAATGAGTTGTCTATTAATGAGCAGAATTTTTAATTTTAATGAAGTAAATTATATTAATTTTTTTTATTTTATGGTTGATGCTTTCTGTGTTCTCCCCAAGAAAACTCTGCCTACATTTTGAGAAAATAGTATTCTACATATTATTTTAGCAGCCTTATAGTTTTAACTGTTGTGATTAAGTCTATGATCTATCTTGAATAATTTTTCGTGTATGGTGTGAGGTAGTAACCTAGGATTTTCCTCTATATGGATAGCCAATTATCTGGCATCATGTGTTGAAGAGATTTTCCTTTCTTTCAGTGAACTGGTTTGCACTCTTTGAAAATCATATGTGTGGGCCAATTTCTGGGCTCTATTTTTCCAGTTATCATTTTTTATCTTGTCTCCAGTTCACATTGTCTGGATTACTGTTGCTTTGTACAAAGTCTTGAAGTCAGGTAGTGTGAGTACTTTGTCCTTGTTTTTTTAAAGCTGTGCATTCTAGATCCTGTGCCTTTCCAAATAAATTTTAAAATCAATGTGCAAACTTCTAAAAAATAATTAAGTTTTATGATTTCAATGAATCAATGTTAACAGAATTTTCTGCAATGATGAAAATATTTGTATCTCTGCTGTCCAATAAGGTAGCCACTAGATACATGTGGCAGTTGAGCAACTGATATGTGCATACTAGTATAAACACACAAAAAAGATTTCAAAACATTAATTATATTTAATTTATTATTATACATGTAGCTAGTGGCTATCATATTGGACAGTGCATCTCTAGGTCAATTTGTGGAGAATTGACATCTTAATATTAACTCTTCCTATTCAAGAACATCTTTTGTTTCTCTTTTTATTTATCTTTTAATTTCTCTCAGCAATGTTTTATAGTTTTTAGTTTATTGATCTTACACATCATTTTCCAAATTAATTCCTAAGTTTTGTTGTCTTTTGTTAATTTTTTTTGCATCCTTTAAAATGATTATAGAATTTTTCTCTTTTAATCTGAAAAAGAGTAATCAATTTTTATATGTTAAACCAAACTTTTTTTTTAAAATATATTTTATTGATTTTTTACAGAGAGGAATGGAGAGGGACAGAGAGTTAGAAACATCGATGAGAGAGAAACATCGATCAGCTGCCTCCTGCACACTCCCCACTGGGGATGTGCCTGCAACCAAGGTACATGCCCTTGACCAGAATCGAACCCGGGACCCTTCAGTCCGCAGACCGACACTCTATTCACTGAGCCAAATCGGTCAGGGCAAAACCAAACTTTTGTGCCTATAATAAACCCCACTTGACCAGGATATGTCATCCTTTTTATATAACTCTATATCTGACTTTCTAATATTTTGTTAAAGATTTTTGTATCTATGTTCAGGAGTGATATTTGTGTATAATTTCTCATTATTATATGTCATGTTTTAGTTTCAAATTTATACTGGTTTCATAAACTAACTGGGAAATACTCTTATTTTTTGAATGAGTCTATATAGGATTGGTATTACTTCTTCCTTAAATGTTTGATAGAGTTCACTAGTGAAGACATCTGGACCTGGAGCTTTATTTGTGGAAAGTTGCTTAATTTATTAATTCAATTTCATTAACAAATATGGATTTTTCTACTTCTCGTATTGGTTTTGGCATTTGACTTCAAAAATTGTATTCATTTAGTCTGTGTTATTGAATTTATTGGCATAGCGTTGGTCATAATATTATTTCATTATCTTTGCAACAACTGCAAAATCTATGGGGATATTTCCTCATGTGTTTTTGATATTGATCGTTTATGTGTTCTTTTTTTCTTGTTAAATTTTACTCTGTGCTTATTCATTTTATTAATCTTAAAAAAACAATTTCTGGCTTTGTTGCTAATTTATACTATTAGTTTCTATCTTGTTGATTTTATTATTTTTTTCTTCTGATTACTTGGGTTTAACTGAATCTTGTTTATTTGACTTCTTGAAATGGAAGGAGACCACGGATCCTATATCTTCTTTTATAATAAACTAGAGGCCCGGTGCACAAAAATTTGTGCACTGGTGGGGGGGGGGGTATCCCTCAGCCCCACTTGTGCCCTCTCACAGTCTGGGACCCCTCGGGAGATAATGACCTGCTGGCTTAGGCTCGCTCGCGGGTGGCAGAGGGCAGGCCCAAACCCTAGGTGCCTGCCCTGCAGCCCCTGGTCGGGCTCAGAGCAGGGCCGATTGGGGAGTTGGGGCGCCGCCCCCTGTCATGCACAGAGCAGGGCGGATCAGGAGGTTGCGATGAAACCCTCAGTCCCTCCCAGGGTAGGGCCGATTGGGGGGTTGGGGCGCTGCCCCCTGTCACACTCAAGGCAGGGTCGATGGGGAGGTTGCGGTGCCACCCCCTGTCACGCACAGAGCAGGGCAGATCAGGGGGTTGGGGCGCTGCCCCCTGTCACCCA
>NW_005357414.1:2675002-2681722 GCF_000412655.1 Myotis brandtii | reverse complement strand
CTTTGTTTACCTTCTGTATTTGAAACTTTGTTGTGACTCCAGCTCTGAGATCCCGGCTGACTGAAAGCATGTTTCTGGGGATTGTTTACCTTCTATATTTGCAACAATGTTTCTTAGAGAGCAGCTCAGAGCCCAGCAGCGGCAGGCGGGGAACATTGGCTTCCTCCTTCACTGGAGCAAGCAAGCCTCCTGTTTGCTTCAAGGGCCTCGCTGCCGGCCGCCATCTTGGTTGGCAGTTATGCTGCATATCTCGCTGATTAGCCGATGGGAAGGGTAGCGAAGTTATGGTTAATTACCATGTTTCTCTATTATTAGATAGGAATGTTTCTTCAAGGGCCTCGCTGCCGGCCGCCATCTTGGTTGGCAGTTAATTTGCATATCTCGCTGATTAGCCGATGGGAAGGGTAGAGTTATGGTTATCTCGCTGATTAGCCGATGGGAAGGGTAGCGAAGTTATGGTTAATTACCATGTTTCTCTATTATTAGATAGGAAAGTTGTTTCTTCAACTTTGTCCCCAGTTCCACATTGTCTACTAAGAAAAAGGTATGTAATTTGGTTAATCATTGTCTACTGAGAAAAATATATGTAGTTTGGTTCATCAGCATATGGACTCATTCTAAATTAAGAAATTATTGGTTTCTGTGTATATGCTGCAGTGGTGAAGTAAACATCAGTCATCTCTTCCTACTTCCGTTTAGACCCCCCAAATCAGACCACACTGACATTGCCACTTGCTTGCCACTCGAGAGCTATATTATCGATATATAAGAATTCTGTACCAATTGTCAAAGCAATCCTATTATAAAGAAGAACCATAAGTAGCTCCTTGACTATTTCTTTACTATTTGTACTCTTCTCAAATCTTGCTGGGGATTATTTTCCAAATCAGGAGGAGGTAAACTCTGTATCATGTCATTAATTATACTACATTGGAGTTACTGGCTGAGTTACTAGGACCATATCCATTGGGTATGGATATCCTAAACCATCTGCCCCTTCAAATTCTAGGTTATATTTAGTCACCTCTATTGGAAATTTTAATGCTGAAAGATCTCTCAGATTCAGCCCTTTAGGTTGATCAAAATGCACAATTAACTGCAAGGGATCTCAGATTAGACTGCATCTTGAACTAAGCCAGGAGGGAGGTATCCATAAGGGAACTACCCAAGGAATTTAAGACCTTCAGAGCTGTCAAGATGAATTATCTGTCCATAAAGAATGCCTTGTGTGGGGGAATTGTAGTGTTTTTCAGGAAGGCAGCTTTCTTGTTATCTTGGCCATGCTCAATGTAGCATATCTGAGATCTGTTTGCATGAAAGTTCTAGATAGAAGCTATTTCTGATGTCCTCAAATTGCTTCTGATATTTAAAAGACTGTAAAAGAGTATAGCTTGTGACAAGTTATTTGACAATTAAAGGTACCTACTTTTTCATTTCGGAGTAGATGGAGAAGCAAAGGAATCAAGACGACTTTGAAAATAAGCCATATTGATTTTCAAGAGTCATTCTGATAATTTCTTCGTTGAGCTAGGCTCCCTGTCAGAATGTCCCAAAAGGATCTCGGTACCACCTCCAATCTCTTCTGTGCCAGTGGTTTTCAATATATGAATTAACAGGCACTACTGTTTCTGACAATGTGACCTATACTTCAAGATTTTAACTTTGTTCTACTATCAAGAACATTAAAATAGCTCCAGAAAAATTTAGAAAACACAGAGGTTGCAAAAAAGAAGAAAATACATATAATTCCCTGCCCCTCATGCACCCTTAGAAGACAGTTACCAATAATATATTGATGTATTTATTTCCTATTTTTCCAGTGCATTAAAAAGCATTGAACTCGTTTTTAAAAAGTTAAATAACTTTGTACATGGCAAAAACACTTCCAAGCTACTCTTAAGTGTCTAATGTAAAAAGTAAAATTAATATCCTCACTTCCATACCCCAGCTACGCTTGAGTCTTGCAGATAGGGACACCACTTAAGTTTTTATTCTTCAGTGGGTTTCAAATTTAGCATTAGATAAATATGTTTAAGCTTCAATTTTGGGTGTTTTAAATAGCATCTGTTGACATTTCAATTCAGGAGACTTTAGTGACTTAATGGCATAGATTCTGAAGCTAGAGAGCCTGAGTCTGTTATTTCTTAGTTTTGTGGCCTTTAGCAATTCCATAATCTCCCTGAGCCTGTTTGCTTATCAGTAAAAATGGGAATAATAGTTGTACCTGCCTCACAGTGTTTTTGTGAAGATTATATACATGTACGATGCTTAAAATAATGTTTAGCACATATCAAGAGTTCAGTGACTGTTATTTTTTATTATCTTGAGAAATGAAAATTTTATTTCAGTTTCATATTTCCATTTTCCTCTCTCATATTTGTTATATTAGTTTTAGGGTTTTACAATAGATTTCAATAATACATTAAATCTATATTTCTTATTTTAACTTAAGAGAGTGTCTATTGATCCTGAAAGGTGAGATGTGAAAAATAATGAAATTAGCATTCTTTTACTTATCTCTACCCTCCAACCTCTTGCTACTTTCCAATTTGTGTTTATACCTTTACATTCATATCAACAAGTTGGTTAATTGCATTCTGTTTTGAAACTGTGAAGTCTTTTGTTATTCTTTTAGGTCCTTGGAATTTAGGAGCCTGGGGACTTTGTAGAAATGCATAATCTCAGGCCCTATTTAAAACTTGCAGGATTAAAATCTACATTATAACAAGGTCCCCAGGTGGTTACTATACTCATTAAAATTTAGGAAGCCTGCTTGAGAGCAGTTGTTTTCAACCTGACTTCTTCCTATGTGATTCTAATATGCAAGCAGGGTTAAGAATCATTGGTTCATAGATATCTGTTGTGGTGATCTAAAGTTACCTCAAACTCTCTTTGAACACCAATATCCAGGGAGCCTCTCCACTCCTGGTAGGTAGTTTACATTCTTTATAATGCAGATGTAGTTTTCAGCTTTAATCCTGGGAGCAAGGCTATATGCCAGTCACTGTTTGCCTTGAATGGGAGGGAGGACTGTGGGTAGGAAGGGGAACTCTATTGGCCTAACAGTTCTGAATGCAGTTCTTTAATTACACTGAAAATTGCCCCATGGCCCATTTAGGCTCTAGTGTTTCCTAAATCTGAGCTTGGCACTTCTTGGAGCTATCTTAGAAGAAATCATTCTTACTACCTTAGTTCTGGGTTGTAGGTTTCCCTTCTCTATTTCCTCTGTTAATCTCATTTGCTTTCTATCTTTAAGGGTTTCCTCAAGTTTTCTGGGCTATTGCTGCGTGCCTTTCTTGTTTTCTAACCCTGTATGGTTTAATTATTTTGAAAATACATTTTCTATCATTTCAATGAAAGTATCCAAAGGAAGAGAAGTAAATACATGTGCTCAGTCCACCAGAAGCACCTCCCCCAGAACGCCTTTCACCAGAAAACCTTCCCAAGCCCAGTGTAAGAAATTTGTAGTCAGAAGCATTCTCCAACCTGTCAACATCACACCTCAACACGCTCAAGCAAATAGTCATGATCTAGGAATCATGCAGACAATTAAGAATGCACTGAATTGTGTTATTCAGAGACTGGCCAATACTTGCTAGGTCTTTCATTGGTTTTTTGTCATTTCATGTTCAGTGTAATGAGGCAAGTTTGTTAATTTACTAATGGTATGACAACTCAAGCCTTGTTCTGACTGTGTCCACTTAGACTTATAACATGACTTAAAAGTATAAATTCCATAATGCCACTCTGAACCCAGGACAACATACTAATAGATGATATGCATTTAATTAATAATGGCTAAATGTTCAATGAATAAATGACTATGTGACTAAATAGCGCTCATTTGTACCATAAGACTATCTTTGCTAGTAGGTTAGGAACCAAGGAGAGTTTCTGCTCTCTAATTAGGCAACACATCCTGGGTCATATGAGTCCAGAGGCAGATGAGCAGGTTTGGCATTACCATAGTGATCAATAGTAAAGGTTTTCCTAGGGAGATATGTTAACCATTGGACTCATCTCTTCCAGAGCCATCTGTCGATTGATGAATTTTTAGCTACACCTCTGGAGGACACATCAGGACAACAAGATGAAGAAAGCAATAATTCTTCTCTAGTTTGTAAGAGGGCCAAAATGGAATTTCTACACTTGCTATAAAAGCATTGCAGCTGATATTCACAGGGGTGCTTTCTTTTTAGTTTAAAGGCTATATTTTAGATAAGGGAGGTTGTGTTTTATGCCAAGAGGCACTGTGCCAGGCAGTGCTTTTGTTCCCTGGACTAAGTTATGATTTCAGGCATGTTGGGATTGGTTGGTGTGGCAGCGGAATTAAAATATAGTCCTATTACAGACCAGACAAAATTTTAGCCAGGCTTTGCTGATGTAACACAACCTGACACAATTGCCTGCAGGAAAACTTCACCTCTACCCCTCTGAGCCTATATAGCAAATAGCAATTATTTTAAAGGAATGTTGCTGTCTTTGGGATAATGTTGTCTTTGCTCAAAACACATGCTGACCACCTGTGTCCTATATTTATCTCTGTTGCTACTTAACCATCCATACTAAGAATGTTTTCTTAAAGTCTTTCCCCTTCAACTTTCCCCTAGTTTAGTTACTTGGCTAACTTTTTGCCCTTTTTTCCACCAGGAGTTTCTTGCTTCATATTCGCTCCCTCCCCACCCCTGCCCGCCCCCCTCCAAAAAAAGAAGAGAAAACAAGACTTTATTGACAAAGTTAGGATAAGTGTTTTAAGATGCTCAAGTTGAAAAACAACAACAACAACAACACATTATGTGGAAGAATTGGCTCCCCAGGCAGCAGGGACACTGTTAAAACTGAAAACAGTCTTTTGTGATAGGTCTTTTTGCTGGAGCTACAGCATATGGTACTTGGTGGTAGTGTTCATTTTCTGGAATTTCTTATAGGAAATAGCTATATTTCAAGTGGAAACGTTACTAGGGACAGGGCCTTAGAGGAAAAACAATCAAAAGAATTTGTGAAAACAGAGGGAGAAAAAGAAATATATAGAGAAAAAGGAAATGCACAAAAAAGCATGTGATGGAGTTGATGGAAGGCTATATATGCAGAGCAACGGGAAACAATCTTGAAAGCTGTATTATTTAATGTTTTATGATCCTAGTTCTGAAAAAGGTAATCAAAGACAGACTCATAAGGGCAAAGCAAATTGGGTAACCAAATAGGTAACCCTATAGAAATCCTCACTGAAAAGCAATTTGAATAGAATTCTGGTTCAACAGAGAGCTACAGATATACTGTTAAGATTTTTTTTTTTTTGGTAGTGGGAGGGTGGAGACCTCAGAACATATGTAGAGTGTCCAGAAATGTATACACACACTTTGAATAATTATAAAGGCAGTGTCTATTAAAATACATTTTATTTTCAAAATTGAGCTATCAGCTGTTAAACTATGTATACATTTTTGGGGGGGACACCCTGTATATAAAGTACTCAGCTATCACAATATAATGGAAAATATATGAAATTCGTAGTCAGATATGAGATCTGTCATTCACTAAATCTATGAGCACAAGCAAGGTAGCAAAGCTTTCTGAGCCTTGGTTTCTATATTTGAAAACTGAGCTACTAACATTTGTCTCATAGAAATATTTTTAACATATATCAAATGAGATTATATATAAAAATTATCTGCTTAAAAATCATTTTTATTATTGTCATTATTTCAGGGCATATTATTTTAGTTTATTAAAACAAAAAATATATTCCTCCAGGGAATTGTCAGGTACAGGGCAAAACTACCAGGAAAATTATCTATATGATCTTTTTTGTGTTAATTTGCAATTTCAACTCTATAATATGTACTCCTTTATGGTACTTTAGTTATTGCAGAAGATTGATTGATTGATTGATTGATTGATTTTGGTTCTTCTCCAGAGGAAGAATAAAAATTAACCAAGGGTAGCCTTTCTTAAAAAGACATGTGGGAATCTTTCATTATTAGTATTGTTAAGAGCTCACATTCAAGAGCAACCAATGTGAAAAATACCTATTCCTGTTGATCATGCACTCTTAATGAATACTTGTTCAACATTCTGAATTAAAAAAAAAAACGTTTAAGAAGAAAAATCTGGCTAGTTACTGATGAAAGTTCACCATGATTGGTTAAACCGAGAACATGGTGTCCATTTTGACATTTTCTTTTTACACCTATGTGCCAAGGTCAGATCACAGATGCAGCAGGTTAGTTAGGTGGCTTGAGAAGGGTAATGAATTTTAATATTGAATAACAGTACCTAGAATTAACAGAACACCTGATATTCAAGTACTTCTCAGACATCTCATTAATTTTCAAACCCTTCCTGTGAAGCAGATGTTGTTTTTGGTATACTAATGGGAAAAACAAGTCTCCAAAAGGTCAAAAAGACAGAGTAAAGCAAGTTAAAGATACAGCTAAGGATTAGCATCTAGGCATCCTGATTCCCACTCTGCTCCTTTTATTGCTTTTTGAAATGTCAGAGGTGATAACTTAGGTTAAAATTATGTTCTTTCAACCACATAAGTTAAGAAGAGGATTGCCATTGGGATGTCTCAAATTTGGGGTTTCATTTGTATGAGATTTTTTTTTTTGTAGACATTCTGGTGTCTACCATAGCATAAAATTGAAAACAAAATTTAAGGAGATTTGTGACTAGAAAGTCCTTTCTAGGTATGTTTCTCAAATATTTTCATATATATTA
>NW_005357414.1:2671814-2674901 GCF_000412655.1 Myotis brandtii | reverse complement strand
TTATATATAAAAGAAGAAAATATTAAATAGATGGTTGAGTGCTTAGCCTTTTATCTCTAGATCTTTGATTTGGCCATAATGCAATAACTAGTATCTAAAATATTTATTTTTCCTATTTACCATAAGACTTTTATTGTTAATTTCCCATGTGAAATAGGTTAGTGTCCATGTCTTGATACAACTTTAATCAAGTTATGCCCACATCAGGAAGCCACAATCTCTAGTTGGTGTTTGTTAAAACTCTAAATAATTACTAGGATAAGATTTTATGAAATCTACTATTAAAAGGGGTCTCACAGTCTTACATGATATTTCTACCCCTCAAAATTGTCCACTTATGAGCTAGCAGGAAACCTATTGAAATTGTGTCAAAGGGCTAGAAAAATAATGGAGTAATTGATTTGTTTTCTAACTCCAAATGTCATAAAATAAGACCTCAATCTTTAGATATGTTTATCTATTAGCTGACATTATGAGTGGACAGTATGGTGTTTTCTATAGCTTATCTATAACAGAGCAATCATCAGGGTGTTGTGTGGTGTTTTTTAAATCTTTTCTTGTTAATAGAGATTAAAGTAAGATGATTCCATGTTTCAGCAGTCTTGATATTTTTTGAAAGACTAGTAGGCAATGGCAATTATTATCTTACCCTCCTTATTCATTCACTGAAATCATAAAGGAAAGTAGAACACTTAATGTGGGAAGATACTGTGTTTTCAGGCATCATGCCACAATTACCAAATTTCATTGAGGAAATGATAAAAATCTCTTCTTATCAGTTAAGTAAGTTGTGGAAATGAGATATGGAGTTTGTTATCTATGGGTAGTAGAGTTTTCTCTTCCCTCCCCAAGGATTTCTCAAAGTTCTTACTTTGTTTGGAGAATAACATCATTTTCCTTTGTAGTATATTCACCATTTCAGTCCTTATATTCACCTAGACATCTTTCCATTTTCATTATATCCAAGCTCAGTCACACACATAGACACTCTTCTAGTAGTCTGAGGTCATTTGAAAGTCAAGAAGTGAATCTCTGTTATTATTAATAAGACAGTGAACACATAGCATATTACATCATAAAGTTAGCAGGGTCTTAAGGGTTTTAAATTTTAAGAAAAATAATCAGCCTTGTTATTTTTAGTTCAACAGCCAGTTATTGAACCATTATATTGGGCCAAACACTGTTATGTATTGAGATACAAAGATAAGAAAATGTAGCTGCTATTCACAAGTTGATGGGAGAAACAGACATGGAAACAGGGAGAGATTTAACCAGGGAACTTATATGCATACTAGAGGCCTGGTGCATGAAATTCGTGCACTGGGGGGCAGGGGGGTCCCTCAGCCTGGCCTGCGCCCTCTTGCAGTCCAGGAGCCCTCAGGTCTAAGCTGTCAGTTGGACATCCTTAGCACTGCCGTGGAGGCAGGAGAGGCTCCCACCACTGCCACTGCGCTCGCCAGCCATGAACCCAGCTTGTGGCTAAGTGGCACTCCCCCTGTGGGAGCACACTGACCACCAGCAGGCAGCTCCTGCATTGAGCGTCTGCCCCCTGGTGGTCAGTGCACATCATAGCAACCGGTCATTCCACAGTTTGGTCAATTTGCATATTACCCTTTTATTATATAGGATATGCAGAGCCCATGGACACAGACAATAGTGTGGTGAAGGCCTGGGAGAGGTGGGCGAGGGGTGGAGAAGGTCAATGAGGGAAAAAAGGGGGGGCATCTATAATACTTTAAACAATAAAGATAAATTTGTAAAAAAGAAACATATAACTTTAAAAGCGATATGTAAATACAAAGGTTGTTCAAAGAGCAGTCTCTTATGTTAGGTCGGAGAGAGCCCAGGATCAGATACATGCAGACATGTGATGAGAAATGGACTCCCCCCTGGAATTTCTCACAGATCAACGTGCCAGACACAGATGCCGGCTTCTTCTCCCTGAATCCACAGCGACCCCCACACAGATACTGACCCATTCCTGAATGTCCCGCCCACACCCTGCGGCTGAGACCACCTCAGTTGAATGTGTGATGATCCCTGCTGCGGGCACTTCCTCAGTTCAGGCCCCCGCCCTCACCAAACACCTGAATAAAGAGATGTCCCTCCCTCCCTGGAGGCGCGAAATTCACTGGCCGCACCTTTTGGGCCAGTGGGTCTCGCCCGAGAACGCAAATAAACTTCTCCTTTTTCTTTCTGATTCACTCGGTTCTCTTTGTTTTCCTCGCCGCTTTTCTGGGCCACCTAACATTTGATGCCTTGAAACCCGGGTGGCGCGAGCACCTCGTCTTGCCGTCCCTCCACGGCTCGGGGTGCCCGCCTCTCCCTCCTTGTGGCCCAGGACCCATCAGGACCTCGTTTCTTCATCTCGGCAGCCTCTTCCCGGTGGCAACATCAGCGGTGAGTCTTGCCCCGCCCCCGTGCCGGTCCCCCGTGGCCGCACACCCGCCGGCGTCTCTGTCCGTAAAACGCGGCCGGTCAGAGACTGCCTCTCCGGACCCTTCCAGGAAGGCTCCTTTAGACCTCAGGAGATAGTGGAGACGTCCCTAACTCCTTCGGTCTAATCCGTCTGTCAGTGGCGTGGGTCAAATCGCTAGGACGCTAGCTTTTGGCCCCCGCTACAGGCCACGGGGAACCAACCATGGGCAATCAAAATTCCAAACCTGACCCGAGCACACCTCTAGGGTGTCTGCTCACCAATCTGGCTGAACTGGGCCTGTCGCAGGACTTGCGTCCGAAACGTCTCATTTATTTCTGTAACGTGGCATGGCCTCAGTATGAATTGGATAACGGGTCCAGATGGCCTAGGAACGGGACATTTGATTTTACCGTCCTCACCGACCTCAGTAATTTCTGCCAACGAACCGGGAAGTGGCTCGAGATCCCCTACGTTCAAGCCTTCCTTTGTTTGCGTTCTCGTCCCACTCTCTGTTCTTCCTGTTCCACGGCCCAGGTTCTCCTGGCCCGTGAGAAACCTACTCTGCCCACTGAGATCTCTTCATTTTCTGCCTTATCTGAACCACCCGAGAATCTTTCCTCCCCTCCCACTCGTCCGCCGCCCTACCCGGGCCCGTCAGCACCAGCGCC
>NW_005357414.1:2664715-2666203 GCF_000412655.1 Myotis brandtii | reverse complement strand
ACCTGGGTCCTACCCATGGTAGGGCCCCTGATTCTCATCTGTGTCTTTTTTCTTCTAGCCCCCTGCCTCCTCAAGCTCATCCACTCCCGGATCACGGAGATGTCACGGTGACTGTGAATCAGCTCCTGCTCCATCCCTACACTCGGCTCCCCTCCGACCTGCCTCTGCCTAACCCTGGCCTTTAACCACCACCCCCCCTCGTCGTCCATGTTCAGCTGGAAGCAGTCAGAAAGAGTCGCCGCCCCCTATCACCAAAAGGCCGGGATGTTAGGTCGGAGAGAGCCCAGGATCAGATACATGCAGACATGTGATGAGACAATGGACTCCCCCTGGAATTTCTCACAGATCAACGTGCCAGACACAGATGCCGGCTTCTTCTCCCTGAATCCACAGCGACCCCCACACAGATACTGACCCATTCCTGAATGTCCCGCCCACACCCTGCGGCTGAGACCACCTCAGTTGAATGTGTGATGATCCCTGCTGCGGGCACTTCCTCAGTTCAGGCCCCCGCCCTCACCAAACACCTGAATAAAGAGATGTCCCTCCCTCCCTGGAGGCGCGAAATTCACTGGCCGCACCTTTTGGGCCAGTGGGTCTCGCCCGAGAACGCAAATAAACTTCTCCTTTTTCTTTCTGATTCACTGGGTTCTCTTTGTTTTCCTCGCCGCTTTTCTGGGCCACCTAACATCTTATTCCAGATGGGAGTGTGTTATGGAAGTCAATCTATTCTTTCAATATCTTACAAAAATTTGCTTCTGATATTATGGGAGATTGTTTGAGGAAAGCCTCAAACAATTACCCTCCCTCAAATTACCTCCTCCAATGCCTCCGCTATTGTTGGTATGTTTTGCCTGGTACCTATAGTTTCCCTTCCTTTCATACTAGCTTGAAAGACAAAATTTAGGTCTCAATCTTAATTTAGGTATTCCTATTTCAGGAAGGAATGTTACTCCTTTTTCTTTTTCATTTCATGAGGTAAGTGCTGTTATCAATGCATTTCATGAATGAGAACACTGAGAAATGAGGAGGGCTTTCTCAAAGTCACATAGCCGGTAAGTGGCAGAGTGAGGCATGAAGACATGGAAGAGTTCTTTTTTGTAAATATATTTTTATTGATTTCAGAGAGGAAGGGTTAGGGAGAGAGAGATAGAAACATTCAGGATGAGAGAGAATAATTCATTCCTCCTGCATGCCCCTCACTGGAGATCGAGCCTGCAACCCAGGTGTGTGCCCTGACCAGGAATCAAACCGTGACCTCTGGTTCATAGGTCGATGCTCAACAACTGAGTCATGCTGGCCAGGCTAAAAGAGTTCTTAATAATCACGCAAATATTTCCCACACTTTGGTATTTTGAATATCACTTTAATGACTTTTCCATATATGTGTTACCATCTATACTATTATTTACTTCATTAAGCATTATCTCCCCTCATGTTTAGAAACCTTAATCTTATCCTAGGCAATAAAATATGAGTAATCAATGT
>NW_005357414.1:2655787-2663357 GCF_000412655.1 Myotis brandtii | reverse complement strand
TTTGCATCTTTCTCTTTTATTAGATAAGATATATATATATGTGTGTGTGTGTGTGTGTGTGTGTGTGTGTGTGTGTATTTGTGTATACCCATAAAATAAAATAAATAGATAACTCATAAGAAAAATTAGTTCATTTACTAACTAAACTCTCCTCATATATCACAAATAGTATGCATGATATTCTTTGCAAATGCTGTCCTATCTATACTATTTGTATAGTTAATGTGTTACAATTGCATGCAAACTTGCTAGTAAATATATCTGATTAAAACTGGTAACTAGGTGCTGTCTTTATCTTCTCCAGAAGAATAAATTAACTTACAGAGCAATGAGGACTATCTGAAGAAGTAACTATGGCTCAGATATAAGATGAAGTAAGAGGTGACTGGTGAAACAGTAACCAGGGGAAAAGTCTTTTATTAAGAAGAAAATGTGGACCCAGCCGGCATAGCTTGGAAATTGAGTTTCAACCTATGAACCAGGAGACCAGGGTTCGATTCTGGTCAGGGCACATGCCTGGGTTGTGGACTTGATCCCCAGTAGGGGGCCTGCAGGAGGCAGCCGATCAATGGTTCTCTCTCATCACTGATGTTTCCATCTCTCTCTCCATCTCCCTTCCTCTCTAAAATCAATAAAAACATATTTTTATAAAAGAAGAAAATTTTGACTGAGTAGAGAACAGACTTCACTAATAAGCAGTTAAGGGAAAGAAGCTTGGACCAAAACACCAATAAAATAGTCAGCTGAAGAACTTGGAGTTATGAACCAGTGATTTAAATGCGTAGATTGATCAAGTCAGTGTTAATCTTGCATTCACTATAAAGCAATGCAAGCTTCTTTCACTCTAGTCTAGTATCATCATGATTCACTTTGAGGAAATATGTGTGAAATTAGGGTCATTAGTGTTTCTGACACTATTGCCTCTCTACTTGAGAGACATCCAGGACCTGAGGTGCTGGTAGCATAGGCAAGGAGTAAGCAGTTAGCTGGCTGCCTGGCTGTTCCAATGGCCAAGAGAACAGTTTGTGTGCGTGAGCAGGCCTGAGTTGTTATCATCTCTGCCTCTCTGGGGTAACGCAATGATTATAGATATTAATGAAAAGTGTTTGCTTGAGTCCTGGTAGACTATATTCAGCTTAAACATGAGTTGTTGCTGTTGTTTTCAATTTGTATCATTAACAGAAAACATTTAAGAGAAAACTATAAGATTAAGGATGAAACCAGAAAGCTTGTGGTGAAACCCAATAAGGTAGTATACACTTAACTAGCAATTGAAGAGGCCAGATGGCCTCCCCTGGGAAGAAGAGCACTACATTTTAGGGAAATATATGCTTGTCCTTCTTCATGAATATTCGTACTCTTGTTCTTGCTAACATTATCATTTTTCATTGTACCTCTTCAATAACAAATCAGATTTCATTTGCATGTTTTAAAAATATGAAATAAGTATTAAAATATCAATCTGTGGGATTTTTCATTAGGGTACTAGTTTTGTTTAACCTGCATTTTTATGTACTTTTATAAGTTTGAGCAAATGTCATTCTTTGGGATATATTCAGGACAACTTAGAAACAAACTACAGAAATTCACAATAAGAAACTAAATTTGTTTTTGAGATCTGGGATCATTTCCAGCAGAAAAATGAAGTAAGAGCTGATGAATTGAATGTCAAATGTGAATCCAGTTAACTGAATAGGATTTGGGAGGTTTGGTCAGGTTTGACAATTGAGGGGGAAAGGTGGAGTAGCTCATAGAATGCAAGTTACACACAAAGTTCCCCACTGAGTTGTAAGTTTATTTTTTTAAAAAATATTTAGTTTTTTTATTGATTTCAGAGAGAAAGAGAGAGGGATTGAGAAATAGAAACATCAATGATGAGAGAGAATCATTGATCGGCTGCCTCCTGCATGCCCCCTACTGGGGATTGAGCCCGCAACATGGGCATGTGCCCTGACCTGGAATCAAACTGTGACCTTGTAGTTCATAGGTCAATGCTCAGCCACTGAGCCACACAAGCTGGGTGAACTGTAAGTTTCAATATGTATTTCTGTTCTTATGCTCAAAAACTGAAATTTCTCTTTCCATCTTCTAGTCTTCTCTATTTTTTTCATTTGTTTTGTGTTAAAAGCTAATTTTGGCACTATGCCATCATCCATTCTATATGTTTCTTTAAATTTTTTGCAAGATTTTTGTAAGTATTATGTTCTGTTCAAAACAGCCCAGATGAGGTTTGCTACTACCTACATTCATAGATCATAAATATCAGACTCAAGAAAACATGCATTATATTGATTATCAATCTAAAACATTCATTAAACATCAACTCTTTGCAAAACACCCAACTGGACTACAGATAGGACTGTAAAGAAACTGCAGTCCCTGGCTCTTAGCACTTACAATCTAGCTGGACAGAAAAGGAACCAATTCCTTAAAAGACAACTACTAAACAATCTAAAATATAGTCTATGATTTTAAAAAAACAAACAAACATATTAGAACTTAACAAAATAACTTTTCTTACCTTCAGAGTACCATTTCAGTTTATAAATTTATTCTGAAGTGGCTATAATTGTTCAAAATGATGTTTGTTAATTCTTTCTGATATTGCTTTTAGAGCCCATGATCCATTATTTGCAATTTACTCAGGGCCAAAAGCATTTCTACTGAGAAGGTTCAATTGATTTTAAGGAACAGGAGTCATTTAGAGCCAATAGTGGTGAATATGAAAGCCAAACAAGCTGAGTAATGTCACTTTGGGGTTAAATTGAGATGTGTCCACAAATCAAAAAGGTGGGTTTTTTTGGTGGTTTGAAAAAATGATTTTGAAGTCAATTTCTTTTTATGAATTCCCAAGGTTATTTTTCCCCAATGTTGGTGTCAATGGAATAGGTGGACAGCCTCCCAAGTATTAACACTTAGTTTCCAATATAGATACTATGACTTTTAGAGAAGAGAGGAGGGAGAGAGAGAGAGAGAGAGAGAGAGAGAGAGAGAGAGAGAGAGAGAATTTCCTCATAGACACAATGTTGTAAGTGGTAGTTTGATCTCCAGACCAGATTATGAAAGCTTATTTAAATCTGTAGTATAGCTTGAGAGTAATAATCCCTTTTAAACCAAGCCTAGTCAGGATTTAGAGCTTATTTTTCCTTTGCAAAAATGCAATTGCTATTAAAATTCTCCCACAACTATTGCAGCAGAATCTAGGATTCCCTTGTTTCCATGATGACAGGGCTAGGAAGATCAGGTATTCCAGTTGGATGAAAAGTAATAGATACTCTAGGTATCATTAATTTATTCACTCTGTTTATAAAAGAAACATTTCCCAAGTGTTGAAATGATTCTCTCCGTTTTCATCTCCTCTGATTCTTTCTCTGTCAATTATGTCTCATTTCTTTTATCTGCAGACTTAGGCCAGTTTTTTTTCCATTGAAGCAAACAAGCTTCCATCCAACTTGAACCCCCGCCCCAAATTTTCTCTTTCTCTTCTCCTTGTTGTCCACCCTTTCCAAGAGAATAGTCCAATACTGTCTCCAATTCCTCAATTCCCATATCATAGTCTACTAGAATCTGACCTCTGTCCCAAGAATTCAGATTGGTAAATTAGTGATTAGAAAATTTCTGGACTACAACTAGGGAATTACAGAAGTCATATCAAAACTGGTAAGAGGAACGGAAATACAGAACAGGCTGGTCCCAAACCCATGTGTGGCAGATAAAAATTGGAAGGGTATTTTGGGTGCAGAGATCCCACCTGAGGAGTGAGCGGGGGTCCCAGCCTCACACCAGGCACCCTAGCCTAGTGTTGCAGTACCAGGAAGAGAAGTCCCCAGGACTTCTGTCTGTAAAAACCAGTGGGGAGTGAGGCTGAGGAAGACAAAGGAATTCTGGAATCCCAGGCAGTTCCCCTTAAAAGTCCCACTCCCTTTGAGCTCCGGTGCTGTGGCAGCAGTTTAAAAGGTACCAGAGACATAGTAGGAAGAACTGAATTGTCCAGCACCAGGATGAGAGCAGGGTGGGGGGAGGCTTTATCCCAAAGTGCAGTTTTCTCTCAGACAAAAGTGCTGCAGAAGCCATTTTTCCTTTCATGAGCCCTACCCACAAAGAGCTGGCAGGCTGGCAAGCTGGCACCATATCTGAGTGCCATCAAACTGGCTCACACTGTTTGCCCTGCCCTGGTGATTCCCTGAGGTCCCTCCCCACCCAACTTTCAGGCCCAGCCCAGCTGTTTCCAGTAGCTTTTCCATAGAATGGTCTGTCTAGGCCAGTGGTCGGCAAACTCATTAGTCAACAGAGCCAAATATCTTTTGAGAGCCAAATTTTTTAAACTTAATCTATATAGGTAGGTACATTGTTATTAACTTAATTAGGGTACTCCTAAGGCTTAGGAAGAGCCACACTCAAGGGGCCAAAGAGCCACATGTGGCCCGCGAGCCGCAGTTTGCCGACCACGGGTCTAGGCTCATGCTTCAGATTTTCCTAAAATCTCTCAAACAAGCAGCATCTGGCCTCAGTATGTCCTATACCTCTCACCAAGTGGCCCAAGCCTTGGCACTAGCAGTAGCCAGCCTTGGTTCACAGCTTGGCCTCTTCTGGACTCCTCCAAGCCCAGCACAAGTAGCATCCATCTGCTGATCACATCATTCTAGTGGCCCCAGGAAGAACATGAATAGTAGCTGACCTTGGCATGCAACTCCCTAGAGGCCCCAGAGCCAGTGCACTCAGTACACAGCTTAAGACCACATCAAAGCACCACAAGCCACACACTCAAGGGGCAGACTAAGCAAGCACCAGAGCCCTGCAAACGTAAGTTCTGCTCTATGATGTAGGCCTCTGCACAGGTCAGTGGTCAGCAGTTGTAGCCAGTTCTTGCAGTTGATTGGCCTGGGGGTAAATCTCTCCCATTCACATGCCAACAGCAATCAAGGCCCAAGTATAAGAGGAGAGTATACATAGCCCACAGAGCATGAGGCACACCTCGACTGCCCTGCTTAGGTGATCAAGAAAGCTGCACTAATGGACCCAACAGAACACCTACTATTTAGCCTACTCTACTAAGCCTGGGAGATATATCAGCTCTACCTAATACATAGAAATAAACACAGGGAGTCAGCCAAAATGAAAATACAAAGAATCATGTCCCAAATGAAAGAACAGAACAAAACTCCAGGAAAAGAATTAAACAAAATGGACAAAAATAATCTATTACATGCAGAGTTCAAAACATTGGTTGTAAGTATATTCAATGAACTTAGTGAAAACCTCAACAACATAAAAAAGACCAGTCAGAAATAAAGGATACACTAACTGAAATGAAGAATAATTTACAGGGAATCAACAGTAGAGTAGATGAAGCCAAGAATAATATCAGCAAACTGGAATAGACGGAAGAAAAACAAAAGAACAAACAAACAAAATAAACACCCAATCAGAACAGCAAAAAGAGAAAACAATCCAAAAAAAGTAAGGATGGTATAAGGAGCCTCTAGGACAGTGGTTCTCAACCTGTGGGTCGCAGCCCCTTTGGGGGTTGAACGACCCTTTCACAGGGGTTGCCTAAGACCGTCGGAAAACACATATATAATTACATATTGTTTTTGTAATTAATCACTATGCTTTAATTATGTTCAATTTGTAACATGAAATTGGGGGTCACCACAACATGAGTAACTGTATTAAAGGGTTGCGGCATTAGGAAGGTTGAGAACCACTGCTCTAGGACAACTTCAAGCATGCCAATATTTGCATTATGGGGGTGCCAGAAGGAGAAGAGAGAGCAAGAAATTGAAAACCTATTTGAAAAAATAATGGCAGAAAACTTCCCTAACTTGGTGAATTAAATAGACATACAAGTCCAGGAAGCAAAGAAAGTCCCAAACAAGATTTACCCAAAGAGGCCCACACCAGGACACATCATAATTAAAATGCAAAAGGTTAAAGACAAAATGAGAATCTTAAAAGCAGCAAGAGGAAAGCAGTTTGTTACCTATGAGGGAGTTCCCATAAAACTGTTAGCTGATTTCTCAGTATGTCAGCTGTAATTGAAAAATGAAAATGATATAAAAATGAAAATAAAGAAATTCTGGAAAAACCATTTTCTTTTTATGGGGATAGAAGCCTTATTGTAGGGTATTAAGCATTGTGGGGGCAGTGAATCATTGAAAGCACAGATACTCTACAACTTATGAAATTTAACAACGAAAAACAGAGGCAGTAGGTGGGAGCTAAGATAGGGTGTCATGTGAGTGCAGTGTGGGGATGGAGGCTCAACCAATGTTTTTTATTTAGATGAAAAAACGCCTATGTTTGCAGCCATATGCCAAGGAGCCAATGGAGAAAGAGGTTAGATGTGTTAAAGAGGTAGGTCTAAATGGAGGGTCTTCATTTAGAAAAAAAGAGCACCTTTGTCTGTAGACTCAAAGAAAAGATAAGAGGATTGGAATTTCTCAAAGGGTATTGAAAAAGCAGGGCTCTCAAGATAAACAGAACCAACAGAAGATGATATATAGATATAGATTAAATGTAGAGATAGAGATGGAAGTAGAGATAGAGATAGATGGATGATAGATAGATGATAGATAGATAGATAGATAGATAAGATAGATAGATAGATAGATAGATAGATAAGAGAGAGAGGGGGGGGGGGTTCTCTTACAAGGATTTGGTTCATGTGATTTTGGTGGCTGGCAAATTCCAAATCCCAAGATTCATAGGGTATGTCAGCAAGCTGGACACCCTGTATGCAATAGAAGAGCCAATGGTATAGTTCCAGTCCGAGTCTAAAGACCTGAGAATCAGTAGAGCTGATAGCATAATTCCAGGCTGAAGTCCAACAGGTTCAAGACCCAGGAAGAGCTGGTATTTCAGTTTGAGTGCAGTCAGGAAAAAAAAAACAATGCTCCAGCTTAAAAGCAGTCAGACAGCAGGGTGGGAGAGTTAGCCTGTTGTTTTATTCAGGCTGTCAACCTAGTGGCTGAAGGCCAGTCACATTAGGAAGGGCAATCTGTTTTACTCAGTTTACTGATGTCATATTAATATCATAAAAAACACCCTTACAGAAACACTTAGAATAATCTTTGACAAATATATGGGCACTCATGGCCCAATAAAGTTGACAAATAAAATTATCCATCACAGGAAGTAAACCTAAAAGAAGTTTAAGTAGAGAACTTCAATTGCTTCTGAAAGCTCAAATTCAGGGCTACATTTGATAAGCAACTTACAAATTTAATTAAGGTTTAAAAACTACAAATAATTTTAAAATCATACTATACAAAATTGTATTTCCCCCTAATAATTCTGAAAAATCTTCATTTTGCATCACTTCTTCCATCAACTTATCTTCGTGTCCAGGCTTGTACATTGGTACCCCCACTCCTAAGAGATCATGGGGTTGGCCATGTGTATTATTATTGCTTTTCCCACATTGATGTTGTTGTAAATATTACAAGTAGCTTCTAGGATTTTTCCTAATAGATGTCCATAGTCAAGTTTCCATTCAGCAGGATTTCAGAGTCTATTTCAGAGATGTGGATGATTATAAACAACTAGAGGCCCGGTGCACAAAAATTTG
>NW_005357414.1:2648762-2655314 GCF_000412655.1 Myotis brandtii | reverse complement strand
GCAGGGCCGATCAGGGGGTTGGGGTGCTGCCCCCTGTCACTCACAGAGCAGGGCCAATCAGGGGGGTTGGGGCTCCGCACCCTGTCACACACAGAGCAGGGCCGATCAGGGGGTTGGTGCGCTGCACCCTGTCAAACACGGAGCCGCAGGGCAATCAGGGGATTGGGGAGCTCCCCCCTATCAGGCACAGAGGAGGGCTGATCAGGGGGTTGGGGTGCCTGCCCCTGTCACGAACAGAGTAGGGCGGATAGGGAGGTTGTGGCCCCGCCCCCTGTCACACACAGAGCCGCAGGGCAATCAGGGGATTGGGGAGCTCCCCCCTATCAGGCACAGAGGAGGGCTGATCAGGGGGTTGGGGTGCCTGCCCCTGTCACGAACAGAGTAGGGCGGATAGGGAGGTTGTGGCCCCGCCCCCTGTCACACACAGAGCCGCAGGGCAATCAGGGGATTGGGGAGCTCCCCCCTATCAGGCACAGAGGAGGGCTGATCAGGGGGTTGGGGTGCCTTCCCCTGTCACGAACAGAGCAGGGCGGATAGGGAGGTTGTGGCCCCGCCCCCTGTCACACACAGAGCCGCAGGGCGATCAGGGGGTTTGGGCGCTGCCCCCTGTCATGCTGATCCCGGTGCCGGGAGCCTCGCTGCTCCGCTGATCCCGGTGCTGGGAGGCATATTACCCTTTTACTATATAGGATAGAGGCCTGGTGCATGGGTAGGGGCTGGCTGGTTTGCCCTGAAGGGTGTCCTGGATCAGGGTGGGGGTCCCCACTGGGGTGCCTGGCCAGTCTGGGTGAGGGGCTGAGGGCTGTTTTCTGGCTGGCGAGTGACTAAATCTTCCAACTGCTCGTTTTCTTTTCTTTCTTTTTTTTATTCTGGGCCAGCTTTAGCTCTGAGGCCTCGCTGCTGACATCATGGATACAATGTTTCAGTCTGGCTGTCTTTCAGTCCGGCTGTTTTCTGGGGTTTTGTTTAGCTTCTTATTTGCAACATACATAGTTGCTGCTTAGAGTTGCAGCTGAGAGGCCGGCAAGTGAGGCGGTGAACGTTGGAGTCCGCAGCAAGCAAGCCTCATGCTCGCTTCAGTGCCTGGCTGCCGGCCGCCACCTTGGCTGACAGTTAATTTGCATATACTCACTGATTAGCTAATGAAAAGGGTAGCGGTCGTACGCTAATTACCATGTTTCTCTTTTATTAGTGTAGATGCCACTTATTTTAAATACAAATTAACCATCAGACAATGTGACCCTAGTGATAGACTCACTTTTTATTGCTGTAAGTATTGCTGTGAATCTTTAGGGTCACTTGGACAGATGGAATGTCTTTACATTTTCCAACCTAATTTAAGATTTAACTTGGCTTGAAAAGTACTATTATACATGTCATGAAAAGTGTTTTTCAAATAACTACTCATTGGAATCCTTATATACTTCAGGACCAAATTTGACTACTGCTTTCAATATTGATCAAGGTTTCTAGTGTCAATCAACTGTATATATTGATGAGGTAATTCCTAATTCATTGGCTGACTGTACATAACTTTCTTTGAATAGCATGAGTGGGAGATGTATATGCATTTGGAAATTACATTTCAGAAGGTATGGTTAATCAAGTATGGAATTGTTAGTAGTGTGGATGCATACAGCAAATACAATCTCCTCTTGAATTCAAGTTATCATTTTGTGAACCAGTCTTCATGGGCCAAATTAGCAAGATAGGACAATTCCTTAATATTTTGTTGAGTCTGCCAAGTAGTCAAAGTGGCATTGCTACACCCAGGACAAAGGCAACCAGGAGAATTATGTTCAGGCTTTCCCCATTAACACCAGTTCAAAGAGGGAACACAAATCCTGGCCTATTTCTCCAAATTTTTCTTGCAAGTTCAGGATCAGGAAGGTCAGAACCCATAGAGAACATTTGTGAATTCTTTGTTTGCATTACAGCAGACTGTTATTTTTCACAAAAGTATATTTTAGGTCTAATTTAAGTATTACAAATTGTAAAACCTTCCAAAGCCCATAATGGCTTTTCTTTAACTAATTTAGGGTAACTTGACCCTTGAATGAACCCCAATGTGGGACTTTTTGTGGTTTCTTAACGACTCAATTAAAGTGTTCCCATACTTGGTATAGGCTGGAACCATATGAGCCATCTGATCATCTTACTTTTAATCCACTTATTAAATCAACTTTGCTTTCAATTTCCATTCCTGACAAACATTGTGTATAATGTCTATTGCAAAGATTACCACTATGGTTCCAGAAAGTAACCAACACAGAAATAAAGCTAGCATCACTAAAATATTTGATATGGGCTGTGTAATTCTTCATCAAAGCCTATAAAGTAATCTCTATTCCATTATTTTCATTTAGATTTGGGTGTAAAGATCCTTAAGTGCTCTATGTACCATGTCTTCTGTGTTTTCCATAAAGGGTGTTATTTGCAAACATCAAAGGCAGCAGTGATGAATAGCATGTATCTAATGCATAAAATCCTACTACCATATCTATTTGAAGTCAGCCTGCTTTTCTTTCATGGACCCACACTATATTAATCTGGATAATTCATGCTGTAAATAACTACATAACAATCCAAAGTAATTTATGTAAAAGCCAAAGCTTTTTGCCTAAATTATCTATGTAATAGTAGATATGTAAAAAGGGTGCTAAGAATATTTCTTTTGGGTGAGAGACAATTAGATTATCCAATTTTATTGACTTCATTAGTGTCATTAGAAATATGATACGCTTCATTCTTAAAGATGATTAAACATCCTTTTCCTTTATCTGTAAGAGGCCAGCCTTCAGATTTCAACATCCTGGAAAGGTAGCTGAACTCTGAAGCTCAGAGGAAATGATTAGATTAAAATAATAGCAAAGGTAATAAATGTTGCTTCTGGAAAATTGAGGGCAAAATTGGGTGCTCATGATGTCATAATAACATGAATGTAAATCCTATTTTGTTATGTAAAACAATGTTAGGAACAAATGTATGCTATCTAGAGCCAAATGCTTCCAAAACTTTTATGCTTTAAGGGCCAAAGACTGAACCAAAGGCAGTGCCCCAAAGAAGAAAATAATAATAAACTTATGAATTCATTTTTTCACATATTTTTTTATTACCCTAGTGCAGTTCTCTAGGCAAAACTTTCTACTCTGATCAACACCATAAATATCTAAAAGTGTGAGTCTTGATGTAAAACTTGTGAAATACAAATATACATGGATTTCTAACATCCTGCTGGACATCTCCACAATATTCTTCCAGACTCTAAAACTCAATATGTCCAAACAGAAAGAAAGTGTCAACATACCACTCTCTCCTCTCCCATTCTCCACACATTGGTTTTTACCTGGATCAAAGGATCTCCATCTAGTTTATTAAAGCAGAATTTTGCTTTATGGCCCTTAGCCGGTTTTGCTCAGTGGATAGAACGTTGGCCTGGGGACTGAAGGCTCCCTGGTTCAATTCCGGTCAAGGGTACATGCCTGGATTGCAGGCTCAATTCCCAGTAAGGGGTGTGAAATAAATAAAAATATATTTTAAAAAAGATTTTTGCTTATTGAAGCTTTTCTAAGACTCTTATTCCTACCCTGGCCTACGAGAGAGATATGAGAAGTATTATGCACATAACATCTACCTCAGGATTTATTGTTTTATTTCAGTTAATTGGGAGGCTAGGGGTGTGTGTGTGTGTGTGTGTGTGTGTGTGTGTGTGTGTGACGTTTTTTGGTGGGTGAGTGGGAAATATTTTAGAAATGAAATGAGGCCGAAACCGGTTTGGCTCAGTGGATAGAGCGTCAGCCTGCGGACTGAAAGGTCCCAGGTTCGATTCTGGTCAAGGGCATGAACCTTGGTTGCGGGCACATCCCCAGTAGGAGATGTGCAGGAGGCAGCTGATCGATGTTTCTCTCTCATCGATGTTTCTAACTATCTCTCTCCCTTCCTCTCTGTAAAAAATCAATAAAGTATATTTAAAAAAAAAAAGAAATGCAATGAGAAGAATAATAGTGATTAGTGGACATTTCTACTTAATGCCAGGACAATTGAGCATTAAAGAGCCTATTTACAGTTCAGTTTAACTCTTTTTCCTTTTCTGAACATTATGCAAACAGCATGGGAACCAGGTATTTTTATTATAGAAAGAGGCTACCACATATACAGAGTTATTATTGTAGAGAATTTGTATAACCAGTTGATAAAGCAATATTAAAATGGGCCATCCACCTGGGCACAGAAATAGTTCTGTTATGTTGAATGTTTCCCAACAGCCATACTTTGCCTATAAAAGCCTTTAATAAAAGAAATAAAGAATAACCTTACCTGTTGAGAAGTAAACAGAATTTCTCATTGTTCTTTTCTCCCATCACTTACCTATGCATATTATCTTTTCTATTTAAAGACAGCAGCCCTCAGATAGTATTGCTACAGAAACTGGCTAAAAAGTGAAATTGTGTGTTTAAGAGACTGACATGTAATTAAATGGCCTTAGCAAGTAGTACATACATATATAGAGACTTGCATTTAGTTAGCAATTTTATTAAAGGAACTAGGGTAGGATCTCTCAAGTTGAAATTGCATGTTGTACAAGGGTGGACTAGAAAAATATTCTGGGGACAAGGGTTAACAGTTGGATTTATGAATTAATCACTGATTTTATCCAGATAAAATGAAAGAAAAAGTGAATGAAATACTTTAAAAAATCAAAGACATTTTTAGGCAGGATTTGAAAAGTGGGAGGAAAGAAACTGGTTAGGTCAATGAAAAAAGGATTAACAGATTATCAAGATAATAGTATTCCAAATAATAGTGATATCCCAAAATAACAAAGAAGAAGGGCAGTGTGATTTTGTCCAGAATGACATCTCCTTTGAGCCTATGACGGAATTAGCTTCCTCTTGGATCCAAGTGTTAGCATTTTTCATTGAAAACATCAGAGGATTATTAGTAACTTCAGCTTTCAGCCCTGGACTGCACAAGTAACATCCTGAGCCAACTCTTGTGGGAGGAGAAGAAATGAGAGCTTAAACAAAGTGATGTTGCAGTGAGCTTTTCAGAGAAGGATAATAAGGTTTCATTCTTGATAGCAAGCAATTTTGGAGACAGTAAAGAGGGATTGTGTAAGGTGGCCATGGTAACAAGAATGGAAGAGAATTTTAACAGAAACATTTTAAACATTTAAGAGAGAGAAGATGGTTTAGATATGAACAAGGAAAAACACAATAGAGAAAGACATTACAAAAATATAAATCATGATTTTAGCTGTTAAGATAAAGAGGAATGGAGGTTAAGGAAACTATGAAAAAAGACATTTAGATTTTGCAATAGCCTAAATATTAATTGTACCTTAGTATTTCTTTATTAACCATAGAACAGAATGAGATTCTTTAGGATGCCTTATCCTTTATCCCCATACCAAGTAGCATTTAGAGCAGGGGTTCTGAAGCTGGTGTCCACGGACCCCCAAAAAGTCAATAAATATAATTCAAAGGGCTCATAAATTTGTAAGGGAAAAGTCTACATCTTAATTTTTAATAATCTCTAATTGAAATGTAACATTTTCTGCATGGCTGGCGTGGCTCAGTGGTTGAGTGTTGACCTATGAGCCAGGAGGTCACAGTTCGATTCCTGGTCCGGGCACATGCCCGAGTTGTGGGCTTAATCCCCAGTGTGGGGCGTGCAGGAGGCAGCCGAACAATGATTCACTCATCATTGATGTTTCTATCCCTCTCTCCCTCTCCCTTCCTCTCTGAAATAAAGAAAAAATTAAAAAAAGAAATGTAGCATTTTATTTAATTATGAATGTAAGCAACAAACTACAGTCATTTTAGCTGTCCATGTAATTCTTCTAGAGTAATAATTATAGACATTTTCAAATTATAATAAAATTTACCAGATATTTTGAAATACAGTTTGTAATAATCACTATTTTGGAATTATAGCATTTGTTAGACTTATCACTGTATCTTATTTAATTTAAAAGTACATATATTAATATATCAAGAGTGTGTTTTTTAAAAGCTGTGTTTCATTATAGTTGAATATCTTAGAAATTCTACATATTTAATTTGATGTATTTGAAGAGATTTTTTTAGAGGAGTTTCACTGACCTGCTCCCTAATAAAAATGGAGAAAACTATATGTAATATAATATAACTAGGGGCCCGGTGCACAAAAATTTGTGCACTGGGGAGGGGGTTCCCTCAGCCCAGCTTGCCCCCTATCACATACTGGGAGCCCTAGGGGATGTCCTACTACCTGCTCCCTGCTCCCCTTGGGGAGTGGGCCTAAGCCACAGTCTGGCCACCCTTTGTGGGAGTCGAACGGGCTGATCAGGGGAAGGCACCAGCCCCATCACCACCCTGTTGCAGCCACTGCAAGTCAACAATTGCTGGCTGGCTCGCCCTGGTTCCCCGCCTCTGCCGCCATCAACAATCCTTGGCCGGGGCACCCCCAGCTCCCGCCGCCGCCGCTCGCTGGTTGGCTCCTCCCTGACCCAGGCCTAAAGCCTCAGTCTGTGGCTTGGAGCCGACATATGCAAATTAGCCGCCATCTTGG
>NW_005357414.1:2638286-2648190 GCF_000412655.1 Myotis brandtii | reverse complement strand
GAAAAGGGTAGCGGTCGTACGCCAATTACCATGTTTCTCTTTTATTAGTGTAGATATAATATAATATAATATAATATAATATATAATCCTATATAATAAAAGCCTAATATGCAAATTGTCCCCTCAGGCAGTTCTTTGGCCAGGAGACCAGGAGTTCGACCACTTGCTATGATGTGCGCTAACCACCAGAGGGCGGTGTGTTACATGGCAGGCATCAGCGATGCGCTGTGACCTCTCGCCGGCTACCTGGAGGTGGGGGTGATGGGGACAGAGGTGTGGTAAGAACGCAGGGTGTCCACCAAGCTCACTCTCACTCCCCCTGCTACCTTTCTCCAGAATGCCAGGGCACGCATGCTAGGGAAGTCCCCGTGCTTAGGTGCCAGGTGCCTGCGAGGAGCCTGCTTCACACCCACGTGGCCTCTTCTGGGTGAGCCAGGCTATAGACACCGGGACAACAGAGGCCAGTCGGGCTCCCCATGGGTTCGTGCAGGAGCCAGTGTGTGAGGCTGGCCAGGAGAGAGCACACTGCCTGCCTAGCTTCCACTGGGCGGCCCAGAGGCCCATGCTGTGCTCCAGCCCATGGCATCTGGCCACGCTCACCACATCTCCACATGGGGACTCAGACACCGTGATTCAGGTGGAGGAGGCGTGCGGGGGCCCGGGGGCCCAGATGCTGCCCAGGGCCCAGAGGTCAGCTGGGACGTGCCCTTCCATGCCAGATGCTCGCGCTTCAATCACCAGCCAGGCCTAGGAACTGCACCCATGCATAAATTTCGTGCACCGGGCTAATATAATATAATATAATATAATATAATATAATAGTGGCCCGGTGCTCGAAATTCGTGCATCAGGGGGTGTCCCTCAGCCCAGCTTGCACCCTCTCCAATCTGGGACCTCTCAGGGGATGTCTGACTGCTGGTTTAGGCCCGGCAGTCGGACATCCCTCTTGCAATCCAGGACTGCTGGCTCCTAACTGCTCACCTGCCTGCCTGCTTGATTGCCCGTAACCACTCTGCTGCCAGCCTGATCAACCCCAACTGCCCCCCTACTGCTGGCCTGCTCATCCCCAACTTTCCCCAAGCTAGCCTGCTTGCCCCCAACTGCCCTCCCCTGCGGACCTGATCTCCCCTAACCGCCTCTGCCTTGACCCCCGCCGCCAAGGCTTCGTCTGGAAGGTCATCCAGAAGGACATCTGGAATGACGTCCGGAAAGTCATTTATATATATTTAAATATAATCTATATTATATTACTATCCTATATAATAAAAACCTAATATGCAAATTGTCCCCTAGGGCGGTCATTTGACCAGGAGACTGGGAGTTTGACCGCTTGCTATGACCACCAGGAGGCGGCACAGAACATGGCTGGTGTCAGTGATGCAGTGCTGGCAGCAGGCAGCAGTGGAGGCACTGCCAGCCTCAATGGGCCCCAATGAGAGCAGGACCATGGTGGGATGGTGGAGCAGGTGAGTGGGCAGTGCCAGGCCAAGGCGGGTGTGAATGGGGGCCCGCTCACCCTGCCAATTACCTCGCAGACAGCGACCAGCAGCAGCAGGGGGTGGGCCTGCTGCCCGGCTCCCAGGTGCTGAGGGAACCTGGCGGGGGGCCGGGCCCCAATGGATTGACCTAGCAGGTGAGATGGTGGAGCAGATGAGAGGGAGGTGCCAGGCCAAGGCAGGGTGCCAGCCAGGGCTGTGGGTCTGCGAGGCTGGGGGCGTGAGCTGGGGCCCAATTTCCGTAGGCCACCCCAAGGGACCCCACCCATGCATGAAATCGTGTACCCGGCCTCTAGTATACATATAATAATTTAAACATTTAAAGCGTCTGGTCATAAGAGCATACAGGAAATGAAGAAATATCTATCCAAAAAGATCTATAAAAAATTATTAAGAAAGTCTGGTATTTGAACTAAGACCACTCTCTCCCTCTGACCTCTTGGTTCAGTGAAGTGAAATTTCACTTCAGATTGCTACAGCCAAAAGCACAGAGCTCCCTCTCTCTAGATCCCTTATGGAGGAATTTTTTCTCAAGAGGAGCAGGATATTAGTGCTTCTTACTTTGCACCCAGCTGCATGTGGATGAGGCTAAGTCTTGGGCAGTGCAGACAAAAGATGGTGACTACTTTCCTCTGTTTAATCCCACTTGTGAAACAGTGCCTCTACCTTGGGTATGGCATGTAAGAATACTGGGACCTCAATAGACCTTGTGCCTGTTCATGATGTGGTGTTTCCACACCAGAAGTGAAAAACCAAGATACTGTCACCTCCCTACACTGAGCACTCAGATTCTAAAATGGGTATGTCACTCAAATAAAAGTTTACCATTGTCCCCCTCACTAGATCTCGAGTCTAGCCTCCTATTTTCCTGGGAAGGAAGAGAAGGGAAACGGGAGACTATAAAACAAATAGCTTCTGTTTTAAGAACTGGCATCCTTTGCAACAGAGCATGGAGAAATTAAAATCTAAACAATAACTGAGATTGTGGTCAATGGAATTGGGAAGAGATTTGTGAATCTAATGTCAATGTAGCCTAGACTATAGGTCACCTAGTTTGCAGGAGAGATCAGGGACAGCTGGAAGGATCCCTTATGGGTTCAGGACAAATATCAAGCATCAATATCAGAAGTTATTCTGATTAGATTAGTTTGTAGAGGAATTCATGCAGCTAATAGAAAAATCAGCAGGGACAATGGAGTTTAACATCTGGGTATGGTCAGGGAAATAGTACAAGAGGTCCTACAAGTAATACTATAATCCCAGAGTAACTATGGGCATCCCCAGAGATGTGATTTTCTGAGGAGCAATATCAAAGACCTAACACTGTGGAATTGGGTAGATGGGAAATAGACTTTATTAAAATCTTCAGTCAGTGAATAAACAAAATAAACAAGCAAATAACGATAATAAGCCCCCAAAAGGGGACCAATACCCAGAGTTGCTACAATACTTTATTTTAAATGTCCATCCAACAAAAAGTATCAGGCATCTAAAGACTAAGAAAATATGACCCATGTGTGAGAGAAAGAACAAGCAACAGAAATTGCCTGATAGAATGACCAGAAGTCAATATATAACAGGAAAGGATTTTATAGTAGTCACTATAAATGTGTTCAGACAACTAAAGACAAACTTGATTAAAGAAGTAAAGAAATATATGATGGCAATGCTGTATCAATAAAGAATATCAATAGAGACAAAAATTTTAAAGACGAACCAAATAGAAATTTGGTAGTTGAAATGTAGAATAACTGAAACAAAAACAAATTATTTTAAAGGCTTAACAGTATATTTGAACTGGCAGAAAAAGTATATGCAGCCCTGGCCAGTTTTGCTCAGTGGTTGGAGCATCAGCCTGCAGACTGAAGGGTCTCGGGTTCAATTCCAGTCAAGGGCATGTACCTCAGTTGCAGGCTTGATCCCTAGCCCAGTCAGGGCGTGTATGGAAGCCAACTACTCGATGTGTCTCTCTCACATCAATGTTTCTCTCTCTATCTCTCCCCCTCCCTTCTGCTCTCTTTAAAAATCAATGGAAAGGTTATCCTTAGTTGAGTATTAACAACAACAAAAAGTATATGCAAACTTGAAGATAAATTGATAGAAATTATTCAAGCCAAAGAACAGAGAGAAGGGTAAAAATAAACAATGTCTTAAAGAATGCAGGACTCCATGAAGCACAGCAAAATACATGTAATGGGAATACCAGTGGAGGAGAGAGACAAAGGAGAAAAATATTTGAAGAAATAACAGCCAAGATATTCCCAGATTTGTTGGTCAACCAATCACCTAGCCCTGGCCAGTGAAGCTAAGTGGTTAGAGCATCGACCCATGCACTGAAGGGTCTCAGGTTTGAATCCTGGTCAAGACCACATATCTAGGAGGAGAGACCAAGATGGCGGCATAGGTAAACACCGGAGACTGCTGCCGCAAACAACCACTTCAAAAATACAACTAAAAGACGGAACGGACATCACCCAGAACCACAGGAAGGCTGGCTGAGGAGAGACTCTTCAACTAGAAGGAAAAATAACAGCACACCGAGGCTCAGAGGAGGCGCAGTGTGGAAAATACTCAGGTGCGGAGGTGCGCGCGCAAAGCGGGCTGGTGGCTGAGAGCGCGGTTGTCGTTTTCGGTCAGGGGGGAGTCTCAGACTCTGAGCTCCAGATACGGGCGAATCGCTGGGGACTCAAACGGGAGAAGTGGGAGTGTCTGGCATCAGTTGGACGGCAGCTTTCCCTCCGAGGTTTGCAGCGGTTCCTGGGGTTCTGAGAAGCAGAGCCTCTGGGAACGGGACTGAGAGGGGCCATAACCGCTCCCTCCGCCCGCCCTGTTGAGCCCGCCCCGCCCAAGCCCTGCGCAGAGCCATTTGCCAGATCGCCTCAGGCAAAGGCTAGATTAGCACCTCCCCAGAGGACAGAAGTTTTCCGCGGCAGACACAGCTGATTCACACAGCCAGTCGGCCTGGTGGTCAAATCCCTCTAGTATTAACTACAACAATCAAGGCTCAACTAGAACAAGACTGCGCACAAAGACCACTAGGGGGTGCACCAAGAAAGCATAAAAAATGCGGAGACAAAAAAACATGACAGAAATGGAGGATATAGAGCTAAAAATCGCAATTTTGAGGGCTTGCAAAAATGTGCTAGAAGCTGTCAATAAACTTGAGGAGAGAGTCACGAAAACTAATGAGACCCTCGATGCTATGATAAAGAACCAACTAGAAATTAAGCATACACGGACTGAAATAAAGAATATTATACAGACACCCAATAGCAGACCAGAGGAGCGCAAGAATCAAGTCAAAGATTTGAAATGCGAAGAAGCAAAAAACACCCAACCGGAAAAGCAAAATGAAAAAAGAATCCGAAAATATGAAGATAGTGTAAGGAGCCTCTGGGACAGCTTCAAGCGTACAAACATCAGAATAATTGGGGTGCCAGAAGATGAGAGACAGCAAGATATTGAAAACCTATTTGAAGAAATAATGGCAGAAAACTTCCCCCACCTGGTGAAAGAAATGGACTTACAGGTCCAAGAAGCGCAGAGAACCCCAAACAAAAGGAATCCAAAGAGGACCACACCAAGACACATCATAATTAAAATGCCAAGAGCAAAAGACAAAGAGAGAATCTTAAAAGCAGCAAGAGAAAGAGACTCAATTACCTACAAGGGAATACCCATACGACTGTCAGCTGATTTCTCAACAGAAACTTTGCAGGCCAGAAGGGAATGGCAAGAAATATTCAAAGTGCTGAATACCAAGAACCTACAACCAAGATTACTTTATCCAGCAAAGCTATCATTCAGAATTGAAGGTCAGATAAAGAGCTTCACAGATAAGGAAAAGCTAAAGGAGTTCATCACCACCAAACCAGTATTATATGAAATGCTGAAAGGTATCCTTTAAGAGGAGGAAGAAGAAAAAGGTAAAGATACAAATTGTGAACAACAAACATGCATCTATCAACAAGTGAATCTAAGAATCAAGTGAATAAATAATCTGATGTACAGAATGAACTGGTGATTATAATGAATCAGGGACATAGAAAGGGAATGGACTGACTATTCTTGGTGGGGAAAGGGGAATGGGAGATGCGGGAAGAGACTGGACAAAAATCGTGCACCTATGGATGAGGACAGTGGGTGGGGAGTGAGGGCGGAGGGTGGGGCGGGAACTGGGAGGAGGGGAGTTATGGGGGGGAAAAAAAGAGGAACAAATGTAACCTGAACAATAAAGATTTAATTAAAAAAAAAAAAAGGACCACATATCTAAGTTGTAGTTTGGATCCCGGCCCCAGTCAGGGCTCATGTGGGAGGCAACAAATCGATGTGTGTGTCTCTCTCTCACATTGATGTTTCTTTCTCTCTTCCTTTCTCCCCCTCCATCCCTCCTTTCCACTCTCTCTAAAAGTCAATGGCAAAAATATTGTAGGGTGAGGACTAACAAACAAAAACCAAAATATAATCACCCACATGTCCAGGAAGCTCAATGAATTCCAAGTACAATAAATCCAAAGAAATCTGCAGACACATCATAATAAAAATGATGAAAGTAAAAAACAAGGGTAAAATCTTGAAAGAAGCAAGAGAAAAATGACACATCACCTTCAAAAGAACCACAATAAGATTTACATTTAACTTCTTAGGGAAAGAATGTTGGCCAGAAGGCAGTGGGATAACATATTCAAAATGCTCATAGAAATAAAAATGTCAATGAGGATTCCCATTTCCAAAAAAGCTATAATTCAATGAGGGTGAAATACTTTCCTAATAGAGAATATTTCTGCTAACAGAGCCGCTTCAAAAGAAAAGCTAAAGTAAAATTTTCAGGCTGAAAACAAGTGACCCCCAGATGGTAATTGGTATCCACATGAATAAACAAAGAGCACCAATAAAGGTAATTATAAAATATATGATCAATGCATTTTTCTCTTTTGTTCTCAGAAGTGATTTAAAAATCTATTGCATAAAATAATATGTATGCAATGTATTGCTGTGCCTATAACATATATAAATGTAATATTGTATACTATATTTACCAACAGCAACACAATGGAAGTGGGTGGGAGAAAAATTATAATGGACTAAGGATATTACAATAGATAATAAAGAAACAATTATAGCCATTTATGGGTGTGTTTATACC
The DNA here is from genome assembly GCF_000412655.1 of Myotis brandtii. Lineage (NCBI taxonomy): Eukaryota > Metazoa > Chordata > Mammalia > Chiroptera > Vespertilionidae > Myotis > Myotis brandtii. The sequence goes on along the minus strand of NW_005357414.1, from coordinate 2,641,548 downwards.
ATTGATAGTAATTAATAGATATAATATGTATGACTAATGTCACAAGAAGGGAGAAAATGGAATATATAGGAATAACATTTCTATATATTATTAGCACTAAGCTGGTAGAAATCAAAAACTGATTCTGAAAACTTAAGATGCAACCACTTAAAAATTACTCAAATGAAACTAAAAATATCATTCATGAAATTAAAATGTTATACTAGAAAACATTCACTTAATGCAAAACAAAGCAATAAAGGAAGTGGGGGGAGTATGACGGACTTAATTCTAACAATACCAATAAATGTAAATAAATTAAACAATTTAATTAAAAGACAGAGATTGTCAGATATATTAAAAAACATGGTCCAACTATATGTTATCTACATTGGACATACTTTAATTCAAAGACAAATTAGATTGAAAGCAAAAGGATGAAAAAAGTATACTATATGAATAGCAACCACAGCAAAATTAATTTTGTTTGGTACACTAATATACTAATACCAGACAAAATAGAATTTAAAACAGAAAATGTCACTAAAAATAAAGAACATGTTATGACAAAAGTTTCATTCTATCAGAAATTTATAACAGTTGTAAACATATGTGCACCAAATAGCAAAGCACCAAAATACGTGAAGCAAAAAGTGACAGAAATGAAGGGAGAAATTGATAATTCAACAACAATGGTTGGAGACTTCAATACTCCACTTTTAACAATGGATAGAATGATAAGAAAGAAGATAAATGAGAAACAAGAAGGGAAACAACATAAAAAACTAACTAGACCTAACATATATATAGAAAAATCCATTGAACAATAATCTAAAATACATTCTTCTCAAATGTTCATGGAACTTTCTCCAGGACAAATCACATATTAGCCCATAAAACAAACCTAAATAAATTTAAATGGCAGAATTAATATAAACTATATCCTCTGACCACAATGAAATAGATTTAGAAGTTAACAAAGGGAAACATTTGGGGAAATTCAAACATATGTGGAAATTAACAGCACAATAACCAATGGATCAAAGAGAAAATTAAAGGGTAAATCAGAAAACACTTTGATATGAATAAAAGTCAAGACACAACCTATTAAAATTTATGTATTTTGCAAGTGAAGCAGTTCTTAGAGGGAAATTTATAACTGTAAATGCCTACATTAAGAAATAAATAATATGTCATATCAATAACCTACAACCTTAAGTTACTGAAAAGGGGGATTAAGCTAAACCAAAAGCAAGCAAGAGGAATACAATAGAAAGATTAGCAAGAGGAATACAATAGAAAGATTAGAGCATAAATTAACAAAATAGAGAAAATTGATGAAATTAAAAGTTGGTTTGTTCAAAAGATCAGCAAAATTGACAAAAAAGTAGCTAGTTTGAGGAATAAAAAGCTGAATGGTTTTACTAAATCAGAAGTGAAAGAGGGGATATTACTACCCACCTTAAATAAATAAAATGGATCATTAAGGAATACTGTGAACAATTTTATGTCAACAAATTGAATAATTTAACTGAAATGGATAAATTCCTAGAAAGACACAAACTACTAAAACTAAATTTTTAACAGTTGACAATCTGAATAGACCTATATCAAGTGAATATATTGATTAGTAATTAAAAACTACCCATAATGCCAGGCTGGTGGGGCTCAGTGGTTGAGGGTCAACCCCTGAAACAAGAGGTCATCAGTTCAATTCCTGGTCAGGGCACATGCCCAGGTTTCAGACTTAATCCTCAATAGGTGGCGTCCACCTATTGAGCAGCCAATTGATGTTTCTCTCACATCGATGTTTCTATCTCTCTATCCCTCTCCCTTCCTCTCTCTCTAAAATCAATAAAATCAATATGGTGGGGGGGAACTACCCATAAAGAAAAGCCCAGGCCCAAATGGCTTTAGCACTGAATTCTATCAAACATTCAAAGATTAATACCAATCCTTCACAAACTCTTCCAAAAAATTACAGTAGAAGTGAACACATCCTAAATCATTCTATGAGACCAATTATTTGAGGCTGGATTCCAAAACTAGAAAAATATATCACAGAGAAGCTACAGATCAATATGAACACAGACACAAAAACCCTCAACAAAATACTAGCAAACTGAATCCAGCAACATGTAGAAAGAATTAAATACCATAACCAAGTGGGATACATATAGCCAAGGGATACAAGATTGTTTAATTATCCAATAATCAATTAATGTAATACATCACATAGAGTAAAAATTACAGTATAATCTCAGTAGCAAAGAAAAATAATTTGACAAAATACAACATTCTTTTATGATAAAAACTCTCAAAAAACTCAGAATAGAAGGGAACTTCCTCACCTAATAAAGGATCTCTATGAATCCCCACAGCTAACATCATATTAATGGTAGAAGACTGCATACTTTCCCCCTAAGAACAAGTCTGTTTGTTCTTGCCACTTCTATTCAACATTATACTAGAGGTTCTAGCCAGAGCAACTAATCTAGATAAAGAAATACAAGGCATTAAGATTAGAAAGGAAGAAGTGAAACTATGTTTATTCACAGGTGACAGAGTCTTGTATATAAAAAAATCCTAAGGAATCTAACTCAAAAAACATTAAACTAATAAAAGATTTGAGCAAGGTTGTAGGAAACCAGATTAGTATATAAATACCAATTGTATTCCTATCCACTTGCAATTAACAATCTAAAAATGAAAATTAGAAGACAATTTCATTTACAATAGTATCAAAAAGAAAAATTGCTTAGGAATAAATTTAACAAAAGTAGTGTAAAATTTAGAAAACTTCAAAGTAACATTGAAAAAAATTATAGAAGATCCAAATAAATGGAAAAAAATGTTCATGGATTGGAATATTTTAATTCAGCAACACTCTCCAAAGTGATATGAATATTCAGTACAATTTCTATCAGAATCCCAGTTAAATTATTTGTTGTAACTAACAAGATGATTGTAATTATTTCTAATTTATTAATATGTTAAGGCTTAAGTAAGCCATTTTTAAATTTCTTTTATCTACACTAATAAAAGAGAAACATGGTAATTAGCGTACAACCGCTACCCTTCCCATTGGCTAATCAGCATATCCTTATGCAAATTAACTGTCAGCCAAGATGGCAGCCGGCAGCCATGCACTGAAGCGAACAGGGAGGCTTGCTTGCTCCAGTGATGGCAGACTCCAACGTTCCCCGCTTGACTTGCCGGCCTCTCAGCTGCAACTCTAAGCAACTATGTTGCAAATATAGAAGCTAAACAAAACCCCAGAAAC
>NW_005357414.1:2629995-2636605 GCF_000412655.1 Myotis brandtii | reverse complement strand
GGGGCGGGGTGGGGGCCCCCCCCCCCCCCGTGTGCACAAATTTTTGTGCACCGGGCCTGTAGTATATATATATTTACTTATTGTTGATAGTATTACAGATGTCTCCAATTTCTCTTCTCCTTTGTCCCCCTCCGCCAAACCACTACCCACCCACCTCAGGTCTTCACCACTCTATTGCCTGGGTCCATGGGCTATGCATGTAAGTATATAGGTTCTTTGCTTTATCTCCCTTTGCCCCCAAACCCTCACTTCCAGGTATATCAGTTTGTTCCATGCCTCAATTCTTTGGGTCTTATTTTGCTGGTCAATTCATTTTGTTCATTAGATTCCACAAATAAGTGAGATCATGTGATATTTGTCTTTCTCAAATTGCCTTATTTCACTTAGCATAATAGTCTCCAGGTCCACCCATGCTGTCTCAAAGGGTAAGAGATCCTCTTTTTTTACTGCTGCATAGTATTCCATTGTGTAAATGTCCCACAGCTTTTTATCCATTCATCTACTGATGGGTACTTGAGCTGTTTCCAAATCTTAGCTATTGTAAATAATGCTGCTATGAACATGGGGGTACATATGTTTTTTTCTGATTGGTGTTTTGGCAGTTTTTAGGATATATTTCCAGAAGTGGGATCTCTAGGTCAAACGGAAGTTCCATTTTTAATTTTTTGAGGAAACTCCATACTGTTTTCCACAGTGGCTGCACAAATCTACATTCCCACCAACAGTGAACTAATGTTCCCTTTTCTCCACATCCTAGCCTGCACTTCTCATTTGTTGATTTTTTGATGATAGCCATTCTGACAAGTATGAGTGAGATAATACCTCATTGTGGTTTTAATTTGCATTACTCTGATGATTAGTTACTTTGAGCATTTATTTCATGTGGCTCTTGGCCATTTGTATGTCCTCTTTAGAAAAATGTCTATTCATCTCTTCTGCCCATTTTTAAAATGGATTGTTTGTCTTCCTTTGGTTGAGTTGTATAAGTACTTTATATAGTTTGGATATTTTTTAAAATATATTTTTATTGATTTTAGAGTGGAAGTAAAACTTAGTGCCCTAAGGCTGTGCTATCTAGCGTTGTAGTCATCAGTCACATGTGGCTATTTATAGTTGAATTTAATAAGTTTAACATAAATAAAATGAAAGATTCAGTTCTTTATTCATACTAGGCACATTTCAATTGCTCAATAGCCACATGTAGCTAGAGGCTACTGAATTGGGCAACACAAACACGGGGCATTTCCATCATCAAAGAATGTTATTAGGCCCTAGCTGGTTTGGCTCAGTGGATAGAGCATCAGCCTGTGGACTGAAGGGTCCCAGTCTTCGATTCTGGTCAAGGGCACATGCCTGGGTTACGGGCTCAATCCCCAGAAGGGAGCATGCAGAAGGCAGCCAATCAATGATTCTCTCTCATCCTTGATGTTTCTATCTCTCCCTCCCTCTCCCTTCCTCTCTGAAATCAATAAAAATATTTTTTTAAAAATTAAAAAAAGAATGTTATTAGCCCTGACTGGTTTGTCTCAGTGGCTAGAGCATCGGCCTATGGACTGAAAAGTCCCAGGTTTGATTCCATTCAAGGGCATGTACCTTGGTTGCGGGCACATCCCCAGTGGGGGGTGTGCAGGAGGCAACTGATCAATGTTTCTCTCTCATTGATGTTTCTAACTCTCTATCCTTCTCCCTGCCCCTCTGTACAAAATCAATAAAAAGAATGTTATTAAACAGTGCTTCTATTGCTCCACTCTCTGCCTGTATCTAACTACCATCACATTAGGTGTAAGATCCAAATAGATTTCTTACAAAGCTGACATCAATATTAATCATAGAACATTATTGTTCTCTTGGAACTTTACATACATGATTTCATTTATTCTTACAACAGTCTCATAGTGGAATATTTCACATGTAAAAAAAATGAATGTTGGAAGCTACAAACACAGGGAAAACTTCAAATTATAGCTAAAACCCTCTCATCAATTCAAGGGGTAGGATCAGTCATCAAGGGACATAAGAAAGAAATTGGAAATAGACTGGAGAAGTCCTGCAACTCTAAGTTTTCTCTTAAGAGGACATAAAAATGGCCAGCAGGCATATGAAAAGATGCTCAACATCTCTACTCATCAAGAAAATGCAAATAAAAACCTCCTCACACAAGTCAGGATGGCTATTATCAAAAAGTCAATGAATAATAAGAGTTGGTGAGGATATGGGAAAAAGGAATCCTCATGCACTGTGGGTGGGATTGTAAATTGGTACAGCCACTATAAAAATCAGTATGGATAGTCCTCAAAAAGTTAAAAATAGAATTACCATACCACCCAACAATTCAACTCCTGGATATTCATCCAATAAAATTGAAAACATTAATTAAAAAATATATGCATTCCTATGTTCATTGTAACATTATTTGTAATAGCCAAGATATGGAAGCAACCTAGGTGTCCATCCATAGATGAATAAATAAAGAAAATAATTAATTTGCCATATTATTTCAAATTGCAGAGATTAGTGAAAAAAATTATGCTTCAGAAAAAACACACCCTTAAAGAATCCTATCTAATAAAGAGGGAATAAGCTAATTGACCCTCACCTCATCGCAAAGATGGCAGCGCCCATAGCCAATAAGGATGGAATATGCTAATTGACTGCCCCACCCTCAAAGATGGTGGCACCCACAGCCACAAGATGGCAGCGCCCAGTCCCCTCAGCCCCAGTGGGGCAGCAAGCATGTGGCAAGGCCGGGCCTGTTCCCAGGTGGGCCCAGGCACTCTGCGCACCTGCCTCCAGAGTCCCCCAGTCCCCTAAGTCCCCCAGCCACCCAGGGTTGGCCCAAGGCACAAGCAAGCCTCGGATGGTGACTGCCCAGTCACCCAGGGCCACCCGAGGCTCAGGTAACCAGGGCTGGACAAGGCTTGTGCTGCCAGCAGTGGCGGCAGCAGAGGTGTGATGAGGGCGTTGCCTTCCCCTCATCACCGGGTCACCTCCTGCCCCTGGGGGCTCCTGGATTGTGAGAGGAGGCAGGCCTGGCTGAGGGATCCCCCCTCCAGTGCATGAATTTTCATGCACCGGGTCTCTAGTGTGTGTGTGTGTGTGTGTGTGTGTGTGTGTGTGTGTGTGTGTGTATTATGAAATATTACTCAACAATAAAAAAAAATAAAATCTTTCATTTGTGAAAACATGGATGGACCTAGATGGTATTATGCTAAATGAAATAAGTCAGACAAATACTGTATGATTTCATTTATAAGTGGAATCTAAAAAATCCAACAAATGAACACAAAAAAAAACACAAATAGACTCATTGAAACAGAGAACAAACTGATGGTTGAGAGAGGGGAGAGGGTTTGGGGATGAAGCAAAAGGTGAAGGGGAATAAAAGGTACAAATTTCCAGTTACAAAATAAGCCATGGAGATACAGTGCATAGAACAGGAAATATAGTCAATAATATTGTGGTAACTTGGCATCCTGACAGATGGTTACTAGGCTTAGTGTGGTGATCACATTGTAAGGTATATACATGCCGAATCACTATGTTGATTAAAAAATCCTGCAATCACTATGTTATACAACTGAAACTAACATACTATTATATCTAACTATACTTTAATAAAGAGAAGTTTTTTTTAAAAAAAATTCTTTCCTATCCCCCAAACGAAATGCTGCCTAGTATTTCAACAGGTGAACTGTTGAAATGTCATTAACAGGAAGAAAAAGAACACAAGATAATCAACAAAATTGATCTGCTTTGTCTTGCCATTCTATTTGGATCACTCTCATATTGTTTGGTGTACAACTGTAGCTGTAATAAAAGCAGGAACTACAAAACAGCACAACTATACAATTTAGCCAAGATTTAATTCAAAAGCTGTCACTGGCTTGTCTGACTGCCAGCCTGTAATTTTAAACTTGCATTCTGGCTTTTAGAAACAAATGCATTTTCCACCCTCAAGCCATCTTATAGATATATTTTCCAGCTCTCCTTTTCCCTTTTACACTGAAATGTGCTCCCTGACATACACTACAATTTATAAATATTGGACACAGCCAAAACATGGAAGTAAAGTTAGGAGAGAGTTTGACAATGTAAAGAAATCACATCTTTATAAGCTTCCAACAAGAAATGTTTATAGTGCATTTAATCACTGTCATTTGGCTTATACTCACCTCTTCATAGTAATAGGTATTTTCCTGTGAAAGAGTAACACGGGGATTTTTTAATCAGTTCTTTAGTTAATAACCCAAATGCCTGTTCAAACAAGTCATGATGACCTTTAACAATGATTTAATTCAGGTCTACCAATGAGAGCCAGATATTCTGTTATTGCCAAAAATCGTTTTTTCATTTTACTGTTGTTATTTTTTTAAAAAGAAAAGAAAATAAGAAATGATATATTAATCATGTGTTTTTTTCCTATTTGCAAGATTTCATTCTGGCACTGGCCGGTTAGGCTCAGTTGGTTGCTCATTGTCCTGTTCACTAAAATGTCACCCATTGGATTCCTGGTCAGGGAACATACCCAGGTTGCGGGTTCTATCCCTGGTCAGGGTGTGTGCAAGAGGCAACCAATTGTTGTGTCTCTCTCGCATCAATACTTCTCTCTCTCTCTCTCTCTCTCTCTCTCTCTCTCTCTTCCTCTCCCTCTAAAACAAAACAAAACAAAAATACCACAATAAAAATATATTTTTAAAAAGATATTCTGAATTTCATGGTTTGAAAGCACTTTACTGGTTGGTTAATTTCTATCAAAATTGATTCTAATGTTTCTTCACATAATACTTTTGTCATAAAGAATGTGTGTAAAGGAGTGATTCTCACAGAAAGGAAGGAAGGAAGGAAGGAAGGAAGGAAGGAAGGAAGGAAGGAAGGAAAGGAAGGAAGGAAGGAAGGAAGGAAGGAAGGAAGGAAGGAAGGAAGGAAGGAAGGAACTAAATTCAGCATTTATTTTCTGAACCTAATATACATCAATCATTTGAGCAAATGTGCTTATTAACTCCCCCTTCTGTAGATCTTGAAAAATTCTTTGTAGTAACATGTAGTAAATTTCACTAATCTTAAATGCACAGTCGATGAGTTTTCTTCCTATGTCTACACCCACGTAATTGTGACCTAGATCAGGGATCAACAAACATTTTTTTAAAAAGCCAAAAAGTAAATATTTTAGGCTTTGCAGGCCATATGTTCTCGGTCACAACGATTCAACTTTGCCTTTGTAGCACAAAAACTAATGGGTGTGGCTGTGTGCCAATAAATATTTATTTAGGGACACTGAAATGTGAATTTCATATAATTTTTCATGTCATGAAATATTCTCTTTTTCATTTTTTCCAAATCATTTAAGATATAAAACATTACCCTTAGCTCACAGCCATACAAAAAGTGGGTGATGGCCCAGTTTGGACCTCAAGGTAGAATTTACTGACCCCTAGCCTACTTCAGGATGCAAAATGTTTCCAGAACCGAAGAAGTTTCCCTTAAGCCTCTTCCCAGTTAATACCTTTCCTATAAAGATAATCATCATTCAGGTCCGGAAAAATGGCGGAGGCTTAGACGGACATGTTGGTGCTTTGTCCCGGACCAGATAGGGGCGAGCAACTGAAACGGGTAGCATAAGCCCGAACAAAGCAGAGGAGATTCAGCTGAGAGACAGTCTGCAGCCAGGAAAGACAGAGAGCTCCTAGAAAATGGGGATGGTTAGAGATTGAGGCTGAAACCTCCCCCTGGGCGCCAGCTCAGCGGCGTGACCGCGCCATCTTGGGTAGCTGTTATCCGCATCCAGAGATCAGCTACTAACCCGGAGGCAACGGCTCTCAAGCAGCGCGACTACATGAACTCAGAGGAGACCTGCTTCCCTCCACGGAAAGGTTAGACTTACCCCAAAGGTGCGGTTTGCAATTCAGGTTGGAGCGAGGTACGCGCGCGCGTGCGGGGGGAAATCTGCGCCCCCCAAAATCCGCGCCCATAGAGGCCAGCGTGACCCGCAAGTGGGGAGGGCTCCCGCAGGGCTGCTGGCAGAAGGTAACACTATAAATAAGCCCATAGTTGGACTGGATGCAAAGGGGCAACTTCAGATTCTCCCAGGTGGCCGGCTACTTGGTGCCAGGGGCCAGAGCGCGCGCAGAGACTCCGCGGAGTTCCCACAGCCTCCCAGGCTCTTGTTTACACACTTCCTCTTAAATCTGTGAGTTTGATTGTTGATCCCAGTGCATGTGATTACCCAGGTGGGGTCGCTAGCAGAGCTTGTAGGGGAAGATTGTTTTTGGGGAGCCTGGGAAACAGAGCTGGGAGTGGCGACTCCTCTGGGCGGAGCTGGTTCAGGTACAATAGAGAACTCCTGGTCAGAGAGGACTTAAAGCCTTGGAGGTCAATCCAGACACACTGCCACCCAGAGGCAGAGCCACGAACTGACTCTTCTGTAAACACAGATAAGGCAGTAAGGGGAACCAATACGGCCTGCCTTAAAATCAGGACTGTGGCTTACAACACGGAGGAACAGTGTATCAGAGGGAAATTCAACATTCTCCTGAATTCCGGGCGTGCCAAAAAGAAGAGTAGAAGATCTGAAGCACCTGCATTACTGCACATTTTTATTTTATTTTTTTTT